>NC_135417.1:882500-1482500 GCF_051991245.1 Festucalex cinctus | reverse complement strand
AGGAAAACATAATTAAATGAGAATAACGTTTCATTTTACGAGAAAAAAAGTTATACACACGTGGACCAAATTGTTGGTAAAATTAAAAAATACCTTTTCAAGAACATTATTTACAAAAGTATAGACATAAACTTACGATTGAAAAGTACACATTAGACGTGAATAAAGTCATATTGCGAGATGTCAAAACTTTGTGAAAATATAGTTGTAATCAGAAAAAAAATGGACAAACATCCCAGATATACACTCCAGCATGTTCAGAAAAGTCTTCCCAGAAGACCGGAAGCTTTTACAGCTGCAAAAAGTCCAACATCTTCTTTACTTTTCACTGTTGTGCTGAAATGCGTCTCCAGAGGAGCCGAAGGAAGAACTCATATTCTCCACCATTCCATAGATGTTTGTGTGATTGACACGGAGGATGCCGCTTGTTATCTCTTTTTTTCCCCTTGCTATGTTTGTTGCGTGTGCGCGTATACCAGCCATTGACTTCCAGCCCATTGTATGTGTATGTCGTTGCCATTTTTGCGGGCTTCTGTGCGAACGGTGCTCCGTGTGTGCCTTCCGTGAAAGCTTTTGTTCCCTCGGGTCACCTCATTAGTGGTTGATGATATATATATATATATATATATATATATATATATATATATATATATTTTTTTTTTTTTTTTGTGGATCGTGACATTCCTTTTAATACTTCACAGAGAAAGAATAGTCTGCTGTACGTGTAGCATTGATGAACATTTCATGTGCGCCAACAATATACGGTATGTGCTATGATAAAGCAGACGGAGCATCTGATGTAGAAATTTAGGTTTGCCCAGAATGGTGAAATTAGCATGTCAATAAATAGCGTTAGAGCTGAGCCTCAGGTGCTTCTGCAAATCTGTTCATTATCTTCCTGTGGTTATTTCATGAAGTGAATTGGAACAGTGAAAAAGTGTTTTCTATATTTTATAACCAACTCTTCATCTTCGTGGAGTGTGGTTCCCCAGAATTGTAAAGTGAGTTTGTCAATAAAGCTGAGTTGTCGTGTTACTTTTGCAGAACGGTTATTCTGATCGTGAAAATCCCAGGGTTCATATCAAAGTAAACTAGACGTCGCCAATGAGTGTGGTTCCCCAGAATGGCCAAGGTAGCGCATGAGAACTTTTGCATCATCAAATCCCATTACAACTTGCTGACATTTTTCACAATAAGAGCCATAAAAGTAAATTAGCTTACCAGGATTCTGACTGTGAATATATTAAGCACTTAACCTCAGATACTGGCTTTTTGTTCACGCTATTTTTCCCCACTCTTTTTCCATTGTGAAGTTGTATTCCATTTGTTGCCTTGTACATGTTCATATCCGACTAGAACGCTCCGTGAAGTGCAGTTCCTCAAAATTGCAAAATTAGCTCATTAGTACCTCTGCATTAACACAGTACCGCCACCGAATACTCAGGACTGTATTTGCTCACTAACTTTTGTCAGCACCACCCAATATATTTGCATATCAGAAGTTTGAATGTGAATAGGTTGAGCTCTGAGCCTCAGATGTTGCTGCCTTTTTGTTCACACTATCATTTACATGAATTCACTGTAGCCCGTAGGCCATATCTTATTTTGAAATGACTTGGTCAGAACCAACAAAAAAGCCCAAAACGGGTCACAATACTGCCTATGGGTTAACAAGGCAGAAGGAGTTATAAAAAAAAAGCTCTTGTTCAGGTTAATATGCAACTGTAGCTCTCCAAGGAGTGTGGTTCCCCAATATTAGCGAGTCAGTACCTCTGCATCAATGCAATGTCGTTACTGACTGTACAAGGTTGTTTACTTGTTGACATTTGTCTACAACACTCAGTATATTAGCATACCAGAAATGTGAATATGTTTAGCTCTCAGCCTCAGGTGCAGCTGCTTTTTTTGTTCAGCCTATTCTTTCCATTGTGATACTTAAACAATGCAGAGAGAATTTTAAGCAAAATTACCATTCTTGTCCTTGGTCTTCATGTTCATATCCAAATGTAATTCTCATTGGAGTGTGGTTCTCCAGAATGGCCAAGTTAACGTGTCAGTACCTCTTCATCAACACAATCTCATTACTGATGTCTTGACATTTGTCAACCAGGTCCAGCATTTTAGCGTACCAGGTGTTCAAATGTAAATAGGTTTAGCTCTGAGCCTCAGGTGCTAGGCTATCTTTGCCATCGTTACATTTTTGTTTGTTTGTTTGTTTTGCCTTGGGAAGTTTTGCCTTCATCGTTCATGGCCAATATAGATCTCCATGGAAACACAGTCAATGAGTCACATCAGTCGTCTTTTTGAGGCGTGTGACTCGTCCTGGTGCTGGATTGATGTTGTTATTGAGTTGGAAGTAAAAATCATCTGTAGTTATTATGGAATATCCCCCCCTCCTTGTTGTCTCTCTTGGTGAACGTTTCACGGCAGGCAGCTGTTTTAATATTCTTACTATTCATATTTTTATTAATAGGAGCACTATAAATAAACAAAGTCGGTTATGAATCTTTCATTTGGTGCCGCTGACCTCGAAAAGCAACAGCAGCTGATTGGCTTCAAATGGTGTTTTGGCACATTTTCTTATTTTCTCAAAAACGCTTGAATTATCTTGTTTTTTTACCCCAAATTAACGCATGGGTGAGATAGATGGCTTCCTCTTCCTTTTGTTGGCGGAATGCATTTGACGCCGGCGGCTCATCAGTGACAGTTATAGCATCGCTTGCTTTTGAATGCTAATGTTATAGCTGAAAGACACAAACCTCAACAAATTATGACAGAGAGGCAGGAATGTTTTTATGGAAAAAAAAAAAAGTCACCCAAAGTGACACTTTTTGTCTTTTAGTAGGGTAAGCATTGTGTAAAAAGCAATGCACTGCTTGCGAATGTCACATGACCAAACCCAGAAAACAGGTGAACGTTCGCTGGCTGAGCTCATGAGCACCGTGGCGTCAAATTCAGTCGTCTGCAAGCAGGCGACAGTACAAGACAAAACGGGTGGATTGTTATGCTTAATTCATCTTCCACAAAATGTGCAGTATTGCATTGTGGAACTACAACTCACCACATTTAGAATGAGTCTTTCTTTATTTCTTCCTTCACAAAGCACTTTTTTTAAACACATCGGTAAAATACTAAGACCTCTACATATTTTCAGTTTGGCAACTGTAGATTCACATTTTCTTGGATTTATGTTTTTTAAATATTTTGGGTTATTTCTGAATTTTTTTTTCTCCGCTTTCTGCCAGTTTATTGCCAAACAATAATAGTATAAATAATAAAATAGTATATTACATTTTTATCATTTAAAATTTTTGAGGTTTGTAAAAAAGAATTGAAAAAAAGGATATGTATTTATTTATCAACTTATTTATTTATTTATTTATTTATTTATTTATTTATCACGGGCTCACTCAGAGTGTGGTTAGAGGGTACGTCTAGTTCCCCATCCCTGGTCTAGTACATGCTGTATTGCCTATTATTAACAGGAGTTCAGTGTACACAACTATACTAAACTGCAACACGTTTCATTCCTCAAAACTCTGATGAACACAGCAGCAAAGCCTCATAATTACAAAATGTCAGTCAATCAGTCGTCACGGGTGGGTCTGGAACGTATCCCCAGCGATAAACTGGGGTTCACTGCACAAGCAATTAAAGTCACTTTTACATAAAATGTCCCTTTTAAAAGCTTCACTTTTTAAATGAATCAGTGTATATGACAGTAATACGCCTCAGCAGCAATCTCCGCTGCTGAATCAGCAGACCTGCTCCACTTGACTGGTCGCATACAGCTGGCACACAAACATACGCGTGCCGTCACATGTTGCCATATGGAAGCCGTGGCAGCCTGCCCGGTTTATTCGCGCCAGTCTAAATGTGTGTGTGTACAAAACGCTCGCTCGCTTTTATTGATTGCCTCCCCGGAATTATCGAGTGGGCCCTCGGAATGATGATGTCTTTGGGGAGGTTTGTCTCAAGATGGCCTCTTTAAAGGCGCATCATTCACCGCGCTCGCAGACAAATTGACTTTTAGAGCAGAACACAAAGTTCCTGAGACGGCGGCGTACGGACATCCTAGCAACCGTCACCCAGGGGCTCGCTAATCTGTGCCGCATCCAGCCAATTAACAGGCTGGGGAGGAGGTGAGGAGTTGTCAGTTGCAACGTTCCAGACGCCGGTCGCAGCTTCATCGTTTCTACTTGACACCCTTGCTATTTCAGTCCAGGTGCCACCTTGCTTTTGCCGAAGCTGCAGTGCTGCTTGTCAGTCAGGCCTTTTGTTTTTGTTTTTTGTTGTTGTTTTTTTTTAAACAAACCTGGACCTGACAGATTGACTCTCAGCAAGTGCTTTTACTATGTTTGGTAGAAGTCGGACAAAATCTCGAGGACTCTTTGAAGGACGTCTAGAAATGGGCAAAATGACCGTAAAATGGCCACTTCAAATGCAAATAGGACACTTTCCACGTCTATTCACACACACACATCTTTTTCAAATTTTCTAAAAATTCCATGAAGATATCAAACTTGCTCTCATGTTCTACTTCTAACCACATTCAAGTATTAACATCACGCCCAATCAAAATGTCAGTTTCTTGAACAATGACACTGTTGATCAAGACATCCTCACTTATGGTCAATTAAGGAAAACAGCCCTTTACGCTATTGATTGACAATGGATCAAACAAACCTCATCAGGGCCTCCTCTGCACTTTGACAGTTCCTTACCCCCTGAGTGGAAAGCAGAGTGTAACATCTCCCGCCTGTGCTTTGTTTATCATCCCCCCATGAATCATTCACATCTTTTCTTCCTGCTTGCATCACTGACACCGAGATGATGGCGTGTCACTTTTTGTTTAATGTACTCCCGAAGTCATGCTGCAGAATTTACAGCTGCGAGGATGCCTTATATGACTTTCTTCCTGTGTAAGCATTATTGAATCTATCCTCTGAAAACCAAAGCTAGTGGGTGGAAGTACTACAAACACCAGCAAGGATGGCCTCTAAATTGCTGGGTAGTATCCTATTATTTAAAACTGCCTTTGGACAATGGACATTCTAATATAAATCCATAAAAAATTCAATAAACTTCCCACTGAATTGAACTCTGTCAGCTTTTAAAACTCATTCACTGCCTTTGACAAGTATACTTATCAATTGTATTTTTTAGAGCGGTGCTAAATGCGAATGTGATTATGCTCCACTGTAAATATCAAACTTGGAAACAACTTTACTGATGCCCAACCGCCGGTAGATGACATCATTGCCCCATTTTATACGAAATAAACACAGTTTCAGAGTCCATGGGAGAAATGGCTGTATTTTGGCAAACCTACTTTTTTCTACTGTCAATTATAAAAGAACGGGACGGGGCAAAAAGTAGGGAGTCTATTCTGTTATTTGGTAGATTCGGTTTATATATAATTATTGAATGTAATATGACGTGAGTATTGGAAATTTAAAAATTTTCTATAATGACTGGCAGTGAATAAGTTAACTAACATTTTTTAATGCACTGGATGGGAGTGACTAAAGCAATTCATGTGTAGATATATATATATATATATATATATATATATATATATATATATATATATGCAGTTTGCTACTGAACAGGTGTTATTCTTCAATGGGCTTCCGACCGACCTGTTGCGACAAACGTGGCCCAAGCTTCTGCACGGCAAAATACGTTCCTGCCGCCAGTCTCTGTGGGTTGATGCGTGGGCTTTTTTTTTTTTTTTTTTGGCACAAATTAGCGCGAGTGAGCAAGCGAGCAGCGCCCCGCGGGAGGAGCAGCGAGCTGTCGTTCGTCAGATCTATTCTCGGCGAGCGGCAGCCGTTGCGCGAGCAGGCCGGTGCGGGGCCGCCGCTGACAGCTTTAATAGTAATCAATCATCTGTCCCACGACGCTCTCGCCATTTGATAAGGGCGACGACGAGGGAAATAAGGGGAAGTTGTTGTTTGATGCTATCCCGGAATTGTTTTTACTTTCTCGGTGGATTAAATGAAATTTTTAAATTTGTAAATATTAAAATACCGTGTTGGAAGTTACAGAAGTAAGACAATTACTGTAACAATCGCCATGGTGAAAATTAATTTTAGTCATCATTTTTCTGTCTGCGGCGACCCTTATGAAGAGTAAGCGGTTCAGAAAATGGATGGATGGATTTTTCTGTCTAGCTCAGGGATGGGCAACTCTGGTCCTCGAGAGCCGTTGTCTCCCTGTCTAATATATACTGTAAAGAACTGACTTTGGAATTTACAGTAAATAACTTGCCTGATAATTATTGTAAAATCTCAGTTATTTACTGCAAAAATCTATTACTGAATATTACTTTTTTTTTACTGGATATAAATTAGTTACTGTATTATTTTTAGAAAACAGCAATTCAATGTAATATAGTATTACAGTAATTATTTGACAACTAAAGTTGCCAGTAAATACCTGTAAATAAATAAAGTAAATGTAGGTATCAGAGCAGTTTGTTAGTGGACATTACTCAAATTTGATCACAATCGACAAAACGAGTTTGCCTGTGTAAGGCATCTGGAATTAGCCAAAATGACCATTAAAGTCGAAGTCAACCTTCCCAAACAATTATTGACAATACCATTTTCTATGCAGCCCCACTAGTCTAAATGTGGTATTTTTTGTTAATATTGTGTTAGTGGTAGATTAGTCAAGCAGCAAACTCAACACCATTAAGGCGGCCATTTTGCCACTTGCTGTCGCGTGAAAATGACATCACAGTTGCTCAGGTCTCAGGTAACAATCAATCACAGCTCAGCTTCAGAAAACAGGTGAGCTGTGATTGGTCGTTGCCTGAGCCCTGAGCAACTGTGATGCCATCTTCAGTCGACAGCAAGTGGGATGGATAAAAAATAAAATAAAAATGGCGGAATTTTGCTGCATAACCCATATTCCACAAATGTAATATTAATCAAAATGTCACGTTTAGACTAGTGAGGTCATATATAACAGATTGTCAATAAATGTTAAAGGTTGACTTCCTGTTTTAAAAACTAGACTTCCTATATATTTTCGTGTTTCATGACAAATCATCTAACCATATCTGCCATGCTCCGGACACATGCATTGACAAAAGCATTTTATTCGTTTTTGTTGTTGTTGTTTTTCACTTTCTCCATGGTGCACAACTGAGGATTTTTGGTTTGCTGTTTGTGTAGGTGGTTCACATTTCTCGAGGATGAGTTTGTCATTGAAGAACCAAAATGTAAATTTGAATAGAAACATTTCCTCAACAAAAGCGAATGCTGATGGAAAGTGCAACTAATGACATGCCAGTAATATTATACCCACAGTTTAACCTTGTCTTCTCTCTTCTCGCTATGTCCACTTATTGGATGCATAAAAATAAAGCCGTAGGCGTTTTAAAATCATCCGCGCCGACTTAATTCTCTTTGCATTGCTGGGCTCCACGGTGACTTGGGTTTCAGTATTATGATGATTGGCCATGGCAAAGCATATGACAGTGTTTTTCATGCATATAAAATTTGGAGGAGGCCACCTCCGCATAATTTCAGGACACCTCTGACTTTAAAACGTCTAACATTGTGGAAACTGTTATTATCTGAACAGTGTAGTTGGGTAACTTCTGACTGCAGTTGCAGTATTATGCATCGTCACTCCTAAAACCGACTTTCTTTCCAAATGCCAAGCAAATTTCTGAACTCATTTTCTGGGTCTTTATGGATATTATAATTTGTAAAGTGTTGTTTGTGTGTTGTTTTATAAAAAGGCCAACAATGTATTAAATCTAAATCTTCGTTTTTGATGAAAGTAACACATGACACATTATAATTCAGACACTTCAATGATATATGTATAATATACAGTATTACATTTTGGAATATGTGTGGAATATACCTGAGTGTGTCCTCCTTGGCCTTTTGCTGCTGTGCCCACCCCCGACAACATCTTGTGCAATTATAGCCGGACACGCTAACAAGAGCTAACAAGAGCTCCCAAGTGATGCTGTCAGTGTGGTCGCTGCCATGCCTGCAAAAATGTCTCATTACTCTGCCAGGGTTCTCCTCTACAAAGAAGGAAAAAGTCATTAGGAAGGAATAAGTCAGAGGAATGAGCAGCTACCTTCACCTGCCCTCACTCTCCCCCATGAATAAATGACACGGTGGTACTTTTGCTTCTCTTGACTCTCCCACGCTGCGCTTTAGTCTTCATAAATGAAGTGTGAGATTACTGAAGTGTGTTTGAATTCCAACTAATGAGGCTCACTGTATTACTCACAGACGATTTAACTCGTCAGGAATTGAAGTCAAATTTTTAAGATGCGATGGCCCAGTTCAGGGAAAGTGTGTCATGGATATCATTTGAGGTAGAATTGTGATGCGCTGCTTTAATCCACATTACTATATAGTGATTTTCTTTGAGGTGCAACTGAAATTAAATACCGGTACAGCTGTGAGCTGATTTGTGTACAAAAATTGCACGATATTGTCATTGGAGTGAATTGGATCATATTGCATCATAACTTCAGCAAATCATTTAAATTATATTGTATTGAATGAATCATTTTGCAATGCATTGTGATCTGAATGAATTTCATTGTATCAAATCATAAATTGAGTGAATCGTGTTGCATCGTAGCTGCAGTAAATCATATATGGAATTAATCATATTGTATTGTGTCTTAATTGGAAGGGTGAATTGTCCTGTATCCGAATTTCAGTGAATTGGTATTGTATTGCATGGAATGAATTGTATCATAATGAAGTCATTCACATTTTATCGTGTCAAAATTAAATGAATCGTGTCATAGTTGAAGTCAGTCTAATCTTTTGTAATTAAGTCTAATTTCTGTGAACCATATGGTATCGTATTGTGTCACATTACTACTGCAGTCACTTGTTTTGTATTGCAGTTGGAATGGATCACATTGCAACTTATAATTGGACTAAGTTGTGTTGCATCATCATGGGACAGCATGCGTGTTCACGGAGGCATTTGAAACAGTCCAGAGAACGTTCTGTGTTGCAACCACATTTGCATAAACATGAAAAATTCACTTTTCCTTTCTCTGAAACATTAATTAAGGATTAATCATCCGCCTATTCATGTCAGACTTGGCTATTAATATATTTAAAAAAAAACATAATTTGTGATAGACAATGATTTTGAGGTTATTCTTGACCAATCAGTATGAAAGCGTTAAGAGATTCCAATGTGTTTGTTGCAATAGTCTGAACGAGACAATACCTAACATGAAAGAACTCACGCTGTGTAGCTGTTTTGCAATTCAAAAAGTGTGAATGTAAAAACAACACCAAAAAGGTTCCGCCTCATTATTCCCTTGTTTCATCCTCATCTTCCACATGAAACCAAACGCAAAGCGTGAAGTGTGCTGACAGAAGGCGTTCCAAGCATCACAGCCTTTGGCCTCGTGTGTGTGTGGGGGTGTGCGTGGGTGTGTGTGCTCACTCTTGGCACCAAGACGCATGTTCACAGCCAACACCTTCCACCTGCCAAATGATGACGCCCCCCCCCTAAGGCCTCTAAAAATGGCCCCCTTAGCTCCTTGGAAGCGGTCGCATTTATGTACAGGGCTCGAGACTGCGACCAATTTGGTCACAAATGCGACCTGTTTTTTTGTTTTTTGTTTTTTTTTAATGAGTAAGAATTTCATTTGGTCATGTTGGTGCTGGTGCATATTTTTTAATGTCCCCCCCAAACCGCTCAAGCAAACACAGACTTTACAATTGATATTTTTTAGGGACTCTCATGAATATCCCCACGATAGAATAGCTTTGTCCAGAGCCTGCCTTTATGTGGCGCTAATGTGGAGCTAACATCAACACATTATTTTACAGCAAATGCAGATTCATGTTTAGGGGTTATACGTTAATAACATTACCATTCTGAGCTAACAACAAATCAGCATAAAAACAGTAGTTTCCTGATTTACACCACACTAATTTTACACCCATCATTCTCACCACTGCTGTGTCGTCACGCCTTTGAAACCAAACATCCCCACAACCCCCGCCACAGCCCTTCCTCCCTCCATCCGTTATTGGATCGGGATGTAAAAGTGATGCATTGTGGGAGAGGGTAATCTAATCCTGACGCTGAGGGCGGCGCATCCTGCCACGTGATTGGACAATTTGTCTTAATAAAGCGACATCAACACCATCAACGCCGCGCACTCTCTAGAGTCACACGCGCACACGCACACAATGAACACAAACGACTTGGATTTGACACTTTTTTTTTAACATGCTGTGTAAAACTCATTCACAGATTGTAAAGAAAATCCACACGGTTTAATCCGCAGAATACAAAAAGATTAAAGGGGAACGACATACACGGTGAGGGATATTGCTGTCAGGAAGGGATTTGGAGTCTTAGATCAAAAGTGGAGAAGGGCTCTTAAATACATTATGTTGGTACAATAAATGACATGGAAAGCAGACAAGCTCACAGCTACATGTAACGTCATATAGTATTATTAAGTATTTTCATAATTAATATTCCTTAGATGTTTTAATATCGTGTTGGGTGCATGGAAAATTAAGAATTAATTACTTTCACAATTAATATTCCTTAGGTGTTTTAATATTATATTGGGTGTGTGGAAAATTGAGAATTCATTTATCTATCTATCTATCTATCTATCTATCTGTCTGTCTGTCTGTCTGTCTGTCTGTCTGTCTGTCTGTCTGTCTGTCTGTCTGTCCGCTAGCTATCGACTTCTCTAGCTAGCTAGCTAGCTATCGATGTTTCTGGCTACAGTAGCTAATTATATAGCTAACTATCTATCTATCTATCTATCTATCTATCTATCTATCTATCTATCTATCTATCTATCTATCTATCTATCTATCTATCTATCTATCTATCTATCTATCTATCTATCTATCTATCTATCTATCTATCTATCTATCTATCTATCTATCTGTCTATCTATCTATCTATCTATCTATATTACACTTTGTGTGTCACAAGTGGCAGTGAGTGAAGTTTGTGCCACTTATCTGAAGCTAACACTAATCTGTGCATCCACCAGAACATGCAGTTCTGCTTACCTTGTGACTTGTGTTTTACAGTGTAATATTTTAAAAATTGTAATCCGCACATCAGACAAATTTCAATGCAGGTCTGCTTACCTTTTGGCTCGATACTGTTTTACACTGTGTAGTCCGACCATCTCTTAAATGTGGTGGATCTTATTCTTAGCCATAGGTAGAGCAAGCCTTTTTTGATCAAATTGATCACATCACTTCTCATCTGCATCTTATTGAGACAAATGTTTTGTTTTACGTTGGTTCCACCTCGAACTTGTTTAAATGCAGTCTTCACAGGCTGCTTGGTGTGTGTGTGTGTGGGGGGGGGGTGAAAGTATTTCTTCTTCATTGTTTGTTCGCGGCTTCTTGTGAGGTCTGGTCTCAGATGTTGCATTCTGTCACTATTACACGCCCCGACTTCCCCAGTCATGTCCTCCTCATGACCGTCGCAGGCCTTGGGGGAGGTCACGTTTGGGCTTGTCGGCTTAAGTTTGAGTCAAAACAGATGTATCGATGCCGCGTCGGGATGCTAGCTCTCGGCTGTCTGAGTTTTGAGGAAGAGTTGACGCTTATTACCTCCCTCAGGGAAGATAAAATGGTGGCTCATTGTTTTTGTTTGTTTGTCAGCGGAATGACGCCAAATCTACAATTCGAGAGAGACATTTTGAACCATTTATGGTGTTTTACAATGCAGTGTTTTTTAAACAGTGGAGCAATGAATGTACACAGTCATAACAATAATAGGTGCATATTTTTAATCCAGTTTGCTAACTCATAATAGTTGTGAAAATATTCTCCTTTTGTGTCCGCATAACTGTATTATACTGCCCCTCGGTAGCCAAGTCGTTTTAATACTGCATGTTTTGTAAAGTACAAAAAGTCAAATTTTATATAGTGCTGTTTTCTTCCGTTTTAAAAACACATTATAACAGTTGGCATTGTTTTTGGGTTAGGCTGGAACAGATTAATGGCATTTTCATGCATTTCAATGGGGAAAGATGATTTAAGATACAAGTGTTTTAATATATAAAGCGCTTTGTGACTGTCTGTCTGTGAAAAGCGCTATACCAATACAACGTACTTTCTTACTTACTTACAAACGTGGTCAAGGAAAAATTTAAACTCATATCTCAAGGCACTTCTGTGCAGTATATGTTAACATTAAGCTTATGGCCTTTGCTTATACACAATAAACACCGGACAAAGTATTTTGTTTTATTATTCAATTTTGCAAAAAACAAACTGGAAGTGACAAATATAAACCACTTGAAGCAAGCCCATGTGGCCCGTTATTTCTAAAACTGTGTGAGCGAGTCTTCTTTCCATTCACTTAAAGTTATAAGTTAGGGTCCCATTTTCTGAAAGCAAGAGAGCGAGAACATGCGCATAGGAATACGTTAAATTGCGTCTTTTAGCAGGTTTTGATGTTTTAAAACCTTGTTGGCTGGGCAAAACTTTAAAAATAAGTAAACAATTAACCAAAGTCATGGTGACGTCATGGTGTAACCGCGAGCTGTAGGATCACCTCCGGAGACCTCATTTCAGCCAGCGTCAAAGGATTAACTCTTCTGAACTCTCGCCGGGCCTCCGGTGTCTTTTTAATGAACGTCGATCTTGTTCCTGCGGGCTCAGCTTCACCTCAGTGCTGTCACAGTCACCCTGCACTGGTGTCGCTTAAGTGTATGTGGTTTAAAAAAAAAAGAAAAGAAAAAAAAGTCCCACAATGCCTCAGTGACGGGACAGCAGGGTTCATGCCAGGTGGCCTAATTAGTCGCTGGGTGCGTCATACACTTAATACCATTAAATGCCTCTCTCAAATAGACCCTATTGTCTCACTTCATAGTGAGCACGTAGTGAAACTTTTTACTAAGCAAAACAGCAGTACCTATCGAGGCGAGGCGCCGAAAGAGCCTGCAATGAATTAAAGTTTGATGTCTTATTGCTTATTATCGATGCAGGAATGACAGAGATGGTTGTATAATCCCTGTTAATAAAAAATGTTTTGGGGTTAAAAAAAAAAAAAGTTTATTTTTCTGCAACTATAATATGCAGATTTTGCTGTCAAGCCCGCTCACTATTGATCCGCTGTTTCGTTACTTAGTCTATTATTCTAATACTATATGCACATTTAATATGATTTTACATAAAAATACATATTTAATGTGATTTAATTTCACTAGTATCATAGAATAAATGTTATTTAAAAATGTAAAAATTGTATTTCTATAATTTATTGTACATATCCTCAATCGTATTTCATTTCAATAACCTAAAAAAAACATTGCTAAATACAATATATATTATTGTTAAAATATTTTTATTTAAATAGCATACACTTATTAAAAATATGTGATTTCAATATGCACATTTTTTAACTTCATTAATATGCTACAAGTTCGATAAACGTAAATGTAAAGTCTATTACTATTATATAGTACCATTGCGAAGTTGAACCAACATTAAAATGCAATAAAACATAATATTCTTTAACAATTTTTTCCATGAAGCTATATGTGTACATTTACTGTAAAGCAAAAAAGATTACAGTAATGACAAAGTGCATCAATAGCATCCATAAATAACATATAATAACAATCCCTTTAGTTAATCCTTTATGCGAGTCATCACATTGGAGCAAATCCCAGCACAGGGGAAAGTTCACTGATCTGTTCTTTTCCCCACAATAATCCCTATTTATACATTTTCCTCATTCATAACAATTTATCGTGCTTTGCATGGACAAATGGTCAAAGGTGGCGTTCCAAAGCGCTCAGAGAGGAGAGACCAAATGAGCTGAATTTTGTTTCCTGTCTCGTCACGTCAATAGTCTTGAACACATCGCCATTTGTCTTCTTCCTGAGTACGCAGCAGCACTCATTGATTTACACCGGCAGCCTTTGATCAAGTTGGCTACAGGTTTGACACGAAGGAATACAACAAAACAGAACAACTCGTAGCTTAAGAGGGGGCAGATGGAGAGAATTTGTTATTAAATTTATAATATTAAAAATGACTGAACAAAAACAACAATAACCTATTTGGAAAACCCAGGGACTAAAAAAGGAGAGAAAATGGAGCAAAAATCAACAACACTTATTCCACTTGAAGCTCCAAACCTGTCCTGAGACCCAAATGCGAAACCCTAACCATAAGTCTCATTTGTATTCTCTCACATGGTTAATTAAGTGTTCTGTAGGTACGGTTTCTCGTAGTTGTAATAGTTGTTTGTCTGTTGTCAGGTCCTTGGGGGAGGTGCATGGGCAGCGACTGCGGTCCCGGGGGCAGCCAGAGCCGGGCGGTGTGGTGCGCCCACGTGGACGGTTGGACCACGCTGCACACCAACTGTGACCAGTCGTTGCGTCCGTCCAACCAGAGGAACTGTTTCCGCGTGTGCGACTGGCACAAGGACTTGTACGACTGGCGTCTGGGCCCCTGGAACCCATGCGTGTCGGTGTCCTCTAGGGCTTCGGGGTCCCCGCGTCCCTTCACCTGCAGCGGTGGCGAGGAGGGCATCCAGACCCGGGAGGTGGGCTGCAACCTCAAGTCGGACGGTTCACCTGCTGAGGACGCCATCTGCGAGTACTTTGAACCCCAGCCCCGCTTGGAGCAAGCCTGTCTGATCCCGTGTCCTCAGGACTGCGTTGTTTCCGACTACTCCCCATGGACGTCTTGCTCAAAAACCTGCGGGACGGGACTCCGCAACCGGGTCCGGAGCGTCCTGGTCCCGCCGCTTTTCGGAGGATCCATCTGTCCCAATCTGACCGAGTTCCAGTCTTGCAGACTGGGGTCCTGCGCAGGACCGGAGGGCATGTACAGCCTCAGGGTGGGTGCTTGGACACCCTGCGTCCTTCCCCAGACCAGGACGGCGCGCCAGGCTAAGCGGCGCAAGGGGAAAGGCCAGGGAGGAGCTAAAGATCCTGAGACCAGGGAGCTAATCCAGAAGAAACGGACCAGGAACCGGTTGAACCGGCAGGAGAGTTCCTCCTGGGACGTGCAGGTGGGATACCAGACCCGAGACGTCACCTGCGTTCACAGAAACAGCAGCTCTGTGCCACGCCAGTGAGTTTCACTTTCCACTTTTTCACCTCGTTTCACTCAAAGTAACTTATCACAACTGGAACATACAAAAAAGAAAAATGAAAACAGACTATTATAGGAAAATATTTTTATATATATATATTTATATATATTTATATATATATATATATATATATATATATATATATATTAGGGGTGTGAATTGCCTAGTACCTGACGATTCGATTCGTATCACGATTCACAGGTCACGATTCGATTCGATACCGATTAATCCCGATACGAATTTATAAGTCGATTGTTGCGATTTTTTTCATTCAAATTTAGAAAATACTAATCAGTAAGCTTGTAGAGTGTAAGATTTATATGAAAATGTATGATTTATTTATCTGAAATTTCAGTCTTATAGAGGTTGTAATCTGTTTCATGTTTGAACAGCATTAAAATAAAATATTAAGGGTTAATGTTCCGTTCATATAACATTCTTCCATGCTCAAGGTGTGAATCCTAAAAAAAAAAAAAAAAAAAAAAAAAAAAAAAAAAATAAAAAAAAAAAAAAAAAAATCGATTCTGCCGATTATTGAATCGATTCGAGAATCGCGCGATGTAGTATCGCGATATATCGCCGAATCGATTTTTTTTAACACCCCTACTATATATATATATATATATATAAAGAGAGAGAGAGAGAAAAAACTACTTTTTTTGCATAGTACTGTTCAACTATTCCAACAAGAATGTGTACATTTTAAAAGTAAGGATCAAATTAATAATATGACGATGGTAAAATGTTAACAAAAAATGTGTCTATATTTTTCAACAAATAAGTAGTAATATTACCAGAAAATAGTTTATTGAGAATGAATTTATAATAGGGAGAATATTTAAATATGTGATTTTATAAGAAAAAAGAAAAATCTCAACAATTTAGGAAAGAAACATGATGTCAAGTTAAAATGTCAAACAATGTTGTGGTTCAATTTTATGCTACAATGTTAAAAAACTATATTGTGCTATTATGGTTTGCTACAATGCTATATCTAAATGTGACATTCACCTACGATGTCATGCTACTATGTTGTGCTACCTGTCACGCTATGATTTGAAGCTACAATGTTGGGTACGATATCTTGCTGTGATCTCAGGTTACGATGTTACGATATGTTATGATCTCATGCTATGATGTTATGCTAAAGTGATTAGCACAGCTCACTTATGCCACTTTTGTTATGCTACTATGTTGTGCTACTACAGTTTTTTATGTTATGCTATATGATGCAAAGCTACAATGTTGGTCTATGATGGTGATATGATACCAAGTTATGCTATTGTGTTATGCTACAATGCTAGGCTAAGCGCTACTGTGTCACGCTATGTTTTTGAAGAGGAAGTTAACCCAAAAATTATCTTTACAATAATATGTCCCACCACTCTAAACTAAGATTAATATTGTGTTTGTGCAATATGAATTATGAATAGCAGAAAAATCCACCTATATTTAAGGGGATAAGGGGGCGGCCATTTTGTCACTTGCTAATGACTGAAAATGACATCACAGTTGTTCAGAGCTCAGGTAAGGGCCAATCACAACTCAGCTTGCTAACGTCACATGACCAAACGTAGAAAACAGGTGAAAACTACGTTTGGCTACAGATCTAGGCTATGATTTGTTCTACAAATTTGGTCTTAAATTGAATGCTACTATATGTTATGCTATGTTACACTACAGGTATCAAATATGCTTTGATGAAATATGAGCAATGTTTAGTGTAAGTCGTGAAAGGTGGTCATGGATGATGATGATAAGGAGCTCTTTCTGTTTCTTCCTCCTTGTCGAGAGAAGTTCCACAGTGTCTGCTGCTGTTTTCCTGCACTGTTTTCTCTGCTCTTTAATCTCCAGGAATGATTTGCGGGCGAGCCTCCGCACTCGTGAGCCTCCGTTCACGCATCCCGGTGGTGGAGGATGTGATGTGATGTATTATGCACTAAACGTGTTCATTCATGTTTCTCGCCGGCGACGCCCATCACAAGTTTCAAAGAGCAAGCGGTTGCGCGGCCCCCCCACGTCCATGAATATTCATCCGTCCTCTGCCGGCCTTGTTGATTTCTCATGTTGATATATTCACACTTGTTTTTCCACAACTTTGGCAAAAAGTGTAGAAAACTTCACAGTAGTGCTACATGCTGACGACACCATTATATATGACATGTGCAGGGAGCCCTCCCACGGTTCAATGGCGCTACCGCTATGTCGTAGATTTTAGGTGAAGATTTATTTATGGGGTTTTTTAACAGTACACAGGCAAGACTGTGTTTTATATTTATATATATATATATATATATATATATATATATATATATATATATATATATATATATATATATATATATATATATATATATATATATATGCATTGCACATATGCATATGTATGTTATTTTAAGGCCATGTCTCCCAGCACTATGCGACGCTATCAATAGTGTCAGCATCCGCCACATGGTGGCTAGCAAGCCTCATTAGCATCGACTGTGACTGTGCGTGTGGAACTCACATCGTTTGAGGGTCTAAGCTGCATTTACCAAAAAGCTCCCACTCCCCTCCTCCTTTCCTCCTCCCAGGGTGCGCGGAGAGTCATTAGAAATGTTCTAAACTAAAGCCGACGACTTCTCAGTTCAGACTTTCTTCCCCCCGGGGGCTGCGCAGCTGACGAGCTATTAGCGCTAATTCCACCTCTGCTTCATTTGGAAAGCTCTTATTTCGGCGTCTCACCTCAGGCACAAGTTACAACACACACATTATTAAAAAAAAACAAAAAAACACCTGTATGCGTGTGTGTGGAAGTTGACATTATAGACCCTTCCAGTGTGACGTCACGTTTAAGTGCGCCCCTTGCAGTGGAGGGGCAGGGCGTCAATTTGTTGGTAGTAGCTAGCAAGCTAAGCTAGCTACTACCAACAAATTACCAACAAAATACCAAGCTAGATATATAGCAAGACAAGTATATCCAGACACAAACGATTTAATGAATGACAATTTAGACCATGAAAGTAGTGATCGACGTACTGTTTCAAGCAAAAACAACATACCTTCAGCTTCCACTTCCACTTTGCCTTCCAACAAACTCATTTTTTTGTAGCTAGCTGCTCCAAACAGCTGGTTTCGATCAGTCGCAGTAATGTAGTGTCCTACTCGGGACGTTTTTTGCGACACTCGACATATTTCCCACCTTTTAACGAAAACGCTCGCCAAAAATCGAGCTCTGTACATTCATTTGTTAAGGGATGTTTGCCCTCCGTGAGGCGCAGCGGAAGCTAAGCAGTGACGTCAGCTGGAAGGGTCTATACTACAGTAAAATGTTTCGCTACGATGTTTGACTACAATGTTTATCTGTAATGTTTTGCTACAATATTAGGTTATGATGATACGTTACTAGTATGTGATGCTACAAAGTACTACAGTTACGTTAAGATGTCACGTTTCAATGCCACTTTACCATTAGGGCTGTCACAAACTAATCTGTTACAGTGCTATGTTGGTACACTACAATATTAAGCTATGATGTTATGAATTCATTTGGAAAGTTCTTTTCGAGGCCTCACATCAAGCACAACGCACATTATTGTGTACGTGTGTTTGGATTATGTGTATGTGGCACACAATGTCAGGTGACAATAATGTTTTCACTGAACACATATACTATGACCCAGCTCTTGGTGTTCTGCTGAAATATAAATGTCTTAATCACAAAACTTTCTTGTTAGCTCTCATTTAACACAGTGAGCTGAGACATTCCCTGCCTGGTTCATTAACTGGTGAAGATGAAATATGAGCGTTCATGCTATGCCAAGCTAGGAGGGGGAATTAAGCAGCCTGAGAGCAATGATTAAGCGATACTGTCGTCACACTATGATGTCACCCTATAGTGTTATGCATCAATGTTATCCACTAAAGTTATGGCAAATTAAACTGCAATGTCAAGTTCTGCTGTCACGCTACAAAGTCATGCTATGATGTCGCGCTACAATGTTGCGCTACGGTATTGAGCTACAATGTTGTGCTAAATGCCACCCTTTGATCATGATTAGCGGAGCCACTAAATACAACCGGCTGACTTCTATGGAAAAATCCGTCATCGGAATATATCGATCGATGTCTTACATTGATGATCACAAACAACAATCACCCGTTGGTCTGACTTTGCAGCCTGAAGCTAACTAGAATAGCATCCCTGCCCTCCTTCCTTAGCACTTCACGTTGCAGATCAAAACAGTAACAGAATCATAATATATGTTGTCTAAATTTCAAATAATGTCCTGCTTTTGTAGAATAAATGGATGTAAATTTGGATAGAATGTTTTTTAAACAGATTTATCAATTACTCAAAAAAAAAAAAAAGTGAACAGCCGTTAATTTAAAATTGAAAAATGTGCAGCTAATTCATGAGATTGTATCAATATTGGCCGGAATTGGGAGCATAAAACCCTGATCTGAATATCCGTACATCAGTTGATGCATTTTCCCATTTACTTTAGCTTATTGTAGCATTTTATTTTGTCTGTATTATTATTATTATTATTATTATTATTATTATTATTATTATTATTATTATTATTATTATTATTATTTTATCAAAAAGCATCTGGATACAGGGCTTTTGTTTAGCTCCCTGAAAACAGTTTTGTCTAGTGCTGTTATTATTGAATATTTTCTGAATCGATTGTTGTTTTCCAAAGTAAAAGCAGATGTTTGAAAATATCTTGTCATCTTTCATGAATGACTATCGAAATTCATGAACAATTACTGTTAATATGCTGAAATCAGCTCTAGTTCCGTCCTTCAAAAACAAAAAAAAGCATGTCAAAAAGCAAAATTGTATGAATCTTCTGTGTCCACAGCTTGTGCACACCGAGAGAGGCGCCTCTGACCATCCAGTCGTGCGTGCTGCCCAGAGACTGCCAGCTGAGCGACTGGAGCGACTGGTCGCCCTGCTCCAAGGCCTGCTCGGACTCCGAATCGTCCGGTGGCTGGCGAGAGCGGCGCAGACAAGTGCTGCAGTTCCCCACGGGCGAAGGGACCGAGTGCCCGACGCTAAACGAGCGAGAGTCCTGCAAGCCGCAGGGGGACGCCATGATGCCCTGCGCCGTGTGAGTGGACGAATTCACGAGTAGATCAAACTTGTCACGTTTCAGTTTGTTTGGGTTTTTGTTTTATTTTGGTGAGTGTTGGTTGTCTGGTGTTCCTGTCTTCTTCCCCAGTCTCGTTATGGTTAACCTTGTCCACCTGCTTGTGTCTTCCCTTCCTGGTGTGTATTGCTGATTGGTTCCCCCTCCCTGCTGTGTCTCCCAGGTGGGTCCTGTTATTGTCATTAGTGTTTGTATAAGGGAGTGGTGTTTGTCTCACGCGGGTGTGCGAGCATTGTCTGATGTTTGATGTTTGCTGTTTGAATGTCTGCATGTCTAGTCACAGTGGTGTCTTTATTGCCAAGTCTACCAAGTCTTTATTGCCAAGTCTACCAAGTCTGTTATTGCCAAGTCTACCAAGTCTTCCACGCCAAAGTCTACCAAGTCTTCCACGCCAAGTCTGCTAAGTCTTCCCCGCCAAGTCTTCCCCGCCAAGTCTTCCCCGCCAAGTCTTCCCCGCCAAGTCTTCCCCGCCAAGTCTTCCACGCCAAGTCAGCCACGCAGCCACGCCAAGTCAGCCACGCCAAGTCTTCAAAGTCAGCCACGCCAAGTCTTCAAAGTCAGCCACGCCAAGTCTTCAAAGTCAGCCACGCCAAGTCTTCAAAGTCAGCCACGCCAAGTCTTCAAAGTTAGCCACGCCAAGTCTTCAAAGTTAGCCACGCCAAGTCTCTGCCTCACGCCACGCCAAGTCTCTGCCTCACGCCACGCCAAGTCTCTGCCTCACGCCACGCCAAGTCTCTGCCTCACGCCACGCCAAGTCTCTGCCTCACGCCACGCCAAGTCTCTGCATCACGCCACGCCACGCCAAGTCTCTGCATCACGCCACACCACGCCAAGTCTCTGCATCACGCCACACCAAGTCTCCGCCATGATCTGTGTCCACGTCCAGCCCAGTCTACTCCCCTTCCGTCTCGTCCAGTCCTTCCCCGTCATAGTTAATAAAGTTCCTTACATCATCTTTCCAGTCTGTCTTCCAGCCTGTTTCCTCCGCTTTTGGGTCCACCCATACTCCGTACGTAACAGAATGCTCCCACCAACCCGGACCCAGCGGAAGTTCCAAGTCCCCGTTCCGGCTCCGCGCCGGATTCAAGTCCCCGTTCCGGCTCCGCGCCGGATTCAAGTCCCCGTTCCGGCTCTGCGCCGGATTCAAGTCCCCGTTCCGGCTCCGCGCCGGATTCAAGTCCCCGTTCCGGCCCCGCGCCGGATTCAAGTCCCCGTTCCGGCTCCGCGCCGGATTCAAGTCCCCGTTCCGGCTCCGCGCCGGCCTCAGGACCCCGTTCCGGCTCCGCGCCGGCCTCAGGACCCCGTTCCGGCGCCCCGCCGGCTCCAGGCCCTCGTCCCGGCACCTCGGCAGCCCATGAATGCCACGCCTGTGCCGCTGCTTCCGCTTCAGCCCCTGGCCTCTTTGCCTGTGCCGCTGCTGCCGCTTCAGCCCCTGGCCTCTTTGCCTGTGCCGCTGCTGCCGCTTCAGCCCCTGGCCACTTTGTCGCTGCCGGACCCGGATGCAACGCCTGTGCCGCTGCCGCCGCAGCCCCTGGCCGCTTCGCCTGTGCCGCTGCCGCCGCAGCCCCTGGCCACTTCGCCTGTGCCGCTTAAGCCCGTGGCGTCTCAGGTCCCCTCGTCACGGCAGAGTTGCCGCCTTCACCAGTTTCCTCGTATTTGCCCCAAGTCAAGTCCCCAGCTTCCTCGTCTTTGCCCCAGCCAAAGTCCCCAGCTTCCTCGTCTCTGCCCCAGCCAAAGTCCCCAGCTTCCTCGTCTCTGCCCCAGCCAAAGTCCCCAGCTTCCTCGTCTCTGCCCCAGCCAAAGTCCCCAGCTTCCTCGTCTCTGCCCCAGCCAAAGTCCCCAGCTTCCTCGTCTCTGCCCCAGCCAAAGTCCCCAGCTTCCTCGTCTCTGCCCCAGCCAAAGTCCCCAGCTTCCTCGTCTCTGCCCCAGCCAAAGTCCCCAGCTTCCTCGTCTCTGCCCCAGCCAAAGTCCCCAGCTTCCTCGTCTCTGCCCCAGCCAAAGTCCCCAGCTTCCTCGTCTCTGCCCCAGCCAAAGTCCCCAGCTTCCTCGTCTCTGCCCCAGCCAAAGTCCCCAGCTTCCTCGTCTCTGCCCCAGCCAAAGTCCCCAGCTTCCTCGTCTCTGCCCCAGCCAAAGTCCCCAGCTTCCTCGTCTTTGCCCCAGCCAAAGGCCCCAGCTTCCTCGTCTCTGCCCCAGCCAAAGCCACGCCTAGTCTTCAAAGTCAGCCACGCCTAGTCTTCAAAGTCAGCCACGCCTAGTCTTCAAAGTCAGCCACGCCTAGTCTTCAAAGTCAGCCACGCCTAGTCTTCAAAGTCAGCCACGCCAAGTCTCTGCATCACGCCACGCCAAGTCTCTGCATCACGCCACGCCAAGTCTCTGCATCACGCCACGCCAAGTCTCTGCATCACGCCACGCCAAGTCTCCGCCATGATCTGTGTCCACGTCCAGCCCAGTCTACTCCCCTTCCGTCTCGTCCGGTCCTTCCCCGTCATAGTTAATAAAGTTCCTTACATCATCTTTCCAGTCTGTCTTCCCGCCTGTTTCCTCCGCTTTTGGGTCCACCCATACCCCGTACGTAACAAAACTGACCGTGGATCAGATTTTAGTGAAGCATTACCTGATTTTGACTTGATAATTGATTCGGATTAGTAGGTCTGACTGACTTCAGATCAGATCTCAGTGATTTAAGAGCCTGGCTTACTTTTGTGACTTACATAGCTATGCCTGGAGGACCACCGAGTGGTCTGAATGCCGGGTGGACTTGCTGCTGGGCCAGCAGGACCGCCGCCGCGCCAACCTGACTGGACTCTGTGGTGGGGGTTTACAAACCAGAGAGATTTACTGCGTCCAAGCCAACGCCGAGCTCCTCAAGTACGTCAGCGACTTCCAGGAGAAAGACAAAGGTAAACACATTGAGGCTCCTCAGCTGGTTTTGAAACACTGTTGCTAACTAAAACAGCAGCACATACAGAGACACGGTAACAGTTGTACTTTTATCGAAACAAAAACGATTAATCACGAAATCAATATTGGACCTATGTGATGGATTACAGTTACAAGCTTGACGTGTTACGGTGTGGTGCTCGTGTGGCATTTGAACATGCAGACGCACCCACACAACCACACACACCTTGATGAACAGAGCGGTTATCTCTGAGGAGCAGGAGCTCGCTCTCGATTGGGGGGCTGTTCTTGAGCGGGCAGGGGCTTTTATAATCTGTCAGCGAGGTCCACCATCTCTAAATCCGGCTTCATGCGCTAACACATCAGCGTATGCAAAACACACTGCGACTGACCTCAGATCAGATCTTGGTGAAATTGTGCTTGACAAAATTATACTGTGTTAGATTTGACTGACCATAAAACAGTTGTTAGTGTCTTACCTGACTTATATGTCACTCATACTTACAGGGGGAATTTACACTAGTAGCTCAGACTGATCTCTTCACATGGAATTTCTTGATTGACTTGTCCTTGATATCCCACCATGTCCCGTCCCGTGTACATGTGGCTAATTAGCAAACGTCTAGTAGCTTGTGTAGTTAGCCTAGCTAGTGGTTAACTCATTCACTCCCAAGCATTTTCACTGAAGCAACCCCTTTCGCCCCCGGCTGTTTTACTGGATTTTGACTTATATTGACTTATATTTCTATCTGTTTCAATTTTGCAGCAATTAGCATTAGAATATAGCTAAATTTCGTCGTTATTCATAAATCAGTGAGGAAAAACATGGCCCTGGTTGATCTCTTATACTCTGCTGCCACCTACTGGCCGTTTTTGTAATAATTACCATTGCTTCAAGCATTCTCTTCAGTTCAGAGGCTGCATCAAAACCTTCTTTATGTTCTAGCATTAAAAAAAAATAAAAAGTTTTTAAAAAACGTATAAATACGTCTTTGCGAGCATGGTAATTAAGAGAACGTATTTATACGTCTTTGGGAGCAAATGAGTTAATTAGCGCTATGTGTCCTCCCTGTTATTGCAGTGGGTCAGACCCAAAGACAACAGAAGCCTAGTGTACCCCCACTCCTCTCTGTCTCCTACCACATCACAGGTAGGTAGTCTGCCGTAAATACTCCTCATCCTCCTCTTCCACCTTTCTTCCAATCAGTGTTAAGCCTCCTTATTTCATTTTCTTCTCTTTCCTCCTTTCTCCTTTGCGTCTTTTTTTTACATCTTCCTCGTCCGTCTCTTCTCTTCCTCTCCTTCCTTCGCCACCTTTACTCCTATACGCTGTTCTTCTTCTCCTCTTCTTCCTCATCATTGAGGGCATTCCAGCAAGTTGCTTTTACATTTTCTCTTCGTCATCCACCTTCGTCTCCACTCCACCAGCTCCTCATCTGTATTCTTCATCCTTTCATCTCTTTGCGCCTCTTTACCTTCTTTTTCCCCGTCCACTCCTCATTTAAGATGCACTGCTTCAGGTACATGTATGTGGATGCTTTTGTTTTTTTTTGTCCAATCAGATTTCAGCTTCTTTGTGTTGCCATGTCAATCAAGTGCAATCACATTGTAAATTCATACTCACAGGCCAAAGCAATTGATTATGTCAGCGTTTTTCCCGTTCTTTGATTGGTTGGTCAGAGGAAACGTGTTCACCTAGCAAAACACGTCTGGACACATTATAATATTTCATAATGAGAATCTCTGGTAACTATAATGTAAAACCTAAAAATTAATTAATTTAAAAAAAAAATACCTATAAATGTCACAAGAAGGCTGGCAAAGTAATATTTTATTGCTTTGGCCTGAGCACAAAAATAGTGATAGGTGACTTTTTTTTAAAGCAAATGATCAAATCATCTTTCTCCATTTGAATAAATGGAAATGCCAATTATCCGTTCCAGCTTTCCACAAAAACCCAGCACAAATTCGTGCAATATAATAAATATTGATTGTGATGTACTCCATTAATATTTATGGCACAGTTGTATACTATCATATTGATTTTTGATTTTTTAGATGCAATTGCTTGACTGTGCCAGTTTTGGTTTTAAGTGGAGGATTATGTCGGGTTAAGACCCCACTAAAGTCGCATGCATTAAATGTGCCGCCCACCACTGGCTAAACCCGTATGCAAATGAGCATTCAGAGTTGTCAGTCAACACAAGAAGAAACAAAGAGGGCACTCGTTCGGTGTATTTTCCTAACGAGGCGTGGATTAACGGGGGCTCCGCAAGCCGCCGTTTAACATGCGTGTGCGTGCGTGCGTGTTTACCGGAGGAATTATTTATAAGTGCAATTGGCCTCTTTGCATTTCAAAAGCCCCCACTTGACTTCTGCGCTGAGGATTTGTGATTCAGCTCTTCCGATTTTAAGCTTCTGCACGTCTTGCAGGAGCACGAGTCGTATTTTTATATATTAATTTTTTTGCCAATGATGGAAATGTAAGGTGCTCTGTGTGGGAGCAGAGTGAAGATCAGCATTTTCTACCTTGCCTGGGTCGAGAAATAATTTCACTTTTCAAGAATGGCACAATTTCAAGTCCAACGCAACCTGTTCGGGAACACCAGGGCACTTTTTTTTTTCCCTTTTAAATAGGAAATTATGACAATTGGAATAATGTGTCCCCCATCATAGAATCTTTTGAAGTCACACTTTAAAATTAATTGCGATGGAGATTGAGAGAATAAGTTATCTGTGTAAATAATTATTACAATTATTTTTAGCTGTATTTTTCTTTTTTACTGCATATTCCACTCCCTCGTCATCTTTGTCTTGCTTGTGTTCTCCTTTTCTTCGCTTCCTCCTACATTATTCATTCTTTTTTGTCTTCCATTTTTCCTATTCGCCCTTCTCTTTTTCCACTTCCTGTTATATCCTCCCCTAACTCCTACTCTTTCTCTTTGTCCTCCTTCACTTTCCCCTTCTTCCTCCTCTTCTGCCTACTTGTCTTCTCTTCCTCCTACATTCTTCCTTCTCTTCCTCTTTCCTCTTCCTCCTTCTCTTCTTCTTTATCTCTTCTCCTCATCCTCCCACTCTTACTCCTCTAATTCTCTAGTTTCCAGGTGTTGAACAGTTGTTTGCTTACATTCAAACACGGTTGACTTGAAACTGGAAAGCACAATTTTCAGTTGTACTTTAATGCGCTTTAGATGAATGACACGTTTGTTTCACATTTTTTTCAGTGTTGCGATGAATTGTCACATCAGCTGTCTGTCTCCCAATAGCGGCACGTCCGGTGGAAAACCGTCTGTGCGGAGGTCCCATTCCTGACCGGTCGCAGCTCTGCCAGTTGACCTGTCCTGTAGAGTGCCAAGTGTCTCCCTGGGGTGCCTGGGGACCGTGCACGTTCGAGAGCTGCGATGACCTGTCGGCCAAGAAAGGTAATGCAAATTCACCGGGCATCATCTTGATGAAGCAGCATTTGGCTCGTTACTTGTGGCGTTGTTTTTAGTGTCGCAGCAGCTGAAGAGCTTGTGCACGGCAGTCCATGTCTGCTCTAGTTTACTCAATCTCTCCCTTTTTCTTGCAAGAAAATAAGCCCGCAAGATCATTGCTTGTATAAGATTTAGTGTTCACTTTTTACAGTGTACTAAAAAGGCTTCTACCCTTGACTTAAGGCACTGTAATAAACTTTATTGAAAATGAACATGCAATCTTCATAACGCAGACCGACTTTAGGCCTTATACAACTGAAATGCTCTTAGAAAATCTCTAAGAATCCCACAAAAATGCAAATGTATTTTGGAGTGTCATGGAATTTTAATCCGATTCCATCTTAACATATGGCTTCAGAGTGCACTGAATAGATGATCATGCTAATGTTAGTTGGAAAAAAAAAAGTATAGTAGCTATTGCTGTGGCTTGCACTGATGTCCATGTTTACCAAAAGATGTATGTTAAGGTCAAGATTCAAAATTGGCCGAGATGTTAACAAAGACATGTAGATTTATGTTCACTGAAGACTCCAAATTGACCAAGATGTTTACGAAAACACATAAGTTCACTGAAGATTCTTTTGGTGATTATGAAAATGTGTGTTCGAATCATTGAAATCTGTTTGTGTACACTCCAACATGTAGGCCTTATGCTAGGCAGAGGTGGCAAATCCAGGTCCAGAAAGTAAAAACCCTGCCACAGTTTGGCTTTAGCCCCAGGTGCTAGCTAGCTAGCTAGCTCCCGAGCTAGCTTACGCCCATGGTGCTCGTTTACCTGCTAGGAAGCCAGCTAGCGAGCATCAGGGGCCTAAGCCAAACTGTGGCAGGGTTTTTACTTTCTGGGCCTGGATTTGCCACCTCTGACGCAAAGTGACTGAGACATCATCTTGTATCACTCATATTCTTTGAATATGATGGTTCTAACAAAATACTTTAGATATACTAGTCTCCAATTGACACAGTTAATCAAAGGCACAAAATTGACCTTGATGTTTATGAAAACATCGTTAAATTCACCTAAAGTTCACTTTGATGTTTAGGTTCATCGAATACTACTTTGATGTTAAGAAAATCAGGTCAATTCCAAAAACGCATATAACCTACAGCAAACCGTGTTCTTTAGATTCGGTGTCTGTATTGCAGGGTTCAAACTGAGAAAGCGGCAGATCACCAACGAGCCCACGGGCGGCCCTGCCAACTGCCCGCACCTCGTGGAGGCGCTGCCCTGCGACCAGCCCAGCTGCTACGACTGGCGACAAGTCGGCCTGGAGCGATGTGCGCCCGTAGATCAAAAGCTGTGTGGGCCTGGAACACAGCTCGCTCGGGTCCAGTGCGTCAACAGCAACGGTAAGATCGCGGCCTCAAGACAGTTATAGTTTAGCTTTAACGCAAGCTTGACATTGACTTGTGTATGTGTATCAAAACAATTGCATTTGCTTCTTTGAAGTAAATTGTCTGTGATGTTCCGGTTCAAAAAGGTTCAACGATGACCATGTAAATTGATTTAATTGAAACTCTGTGTTGTCTTTGATGTTTACAAAAAAAAAACACTAAATGGTTGAATGCTCAAAATTGACACTTTCGGCCACGTGAAAAAATTGGGTGTGGAGATAGCTACATGAGGTCCGTGGACATATTTCAGTCACCAGCGGTTATTACCAGCTCATTCTGGATTTAATAAAGGTATCGGATTCAGCTCTGTTCACAGACTCAACAGTAATAATCACCCATTAAAAAAAAAAAAAAATGTCTGAGAATTACCAACACACAGTCTAACACACCTACGTGTAGATTTATGCTGCACGGCGTGCCACATATGCACTAGTCACCAAAATAAAACCTCGTGTGTTTGAATCTTTAAAGACAAAGTTGTACAGAAATTTGGACCTATGGCCCATTTAGAGTTTTGAGGTTGTCTTTGATAGTTATAAAAATGTGTACTTTGTGTTAGTTGAATCCTCCAGTCTGTTTTTTATGTTAATGAAAATGTGTATCTTGGGTTCGTGGGAGACTCTTCATTGTTGATGCTCGATGTCTGGGGTCAAAGAAGGCAAGAAATGAGCTTGATTTTTTATTTTTTATTTTTTGGCAGTCTACATTAATTCTATTTAACAATCAAAGTTGTGTTTGCTATTCATGAAAATCACTAATTTACATTGAACTTTATCTTTTTAGGTTAATTAAAAATTCTAAATTGCCTAACAAAATGTGTACCTCGGTTCAAGTCTCTCCATTGTTTTTGTGGTTTAAGAAAATGTATACCTTAGGTTTATTGAATTCTCTTCATTCCCTGTGATGTTCTAGATTGTCTTTGCATATTTTATAATAGGCTAATCAAAGACTCTAAAGTGACATAGATTTTTATGATATTTTGACAGAAGATTTTAAATGGATGGTAAGATATATATATGTGTGAGTAACAGGTGATCACTTTGGAAAAGAGTCCAGCTTTTTTCTGCGCCGCTGAATGGGCTATAAAAAAAAAAAGAGGGCTATACATCTTTTCATGAAAAAGTCTTCCCTGCTTTGATGATTTTTATGCATGACACAACATTTCCAACTCGCCACCCGCCATAACGCTGACTCGAACCTCCTCCCTTCCACGAGCAATTAACTTTACCACTAAATCAAATCATCCTCTAAGCATTTTCCCCTCGTGACTTTTATCGCTACTTTTTTTTGTATCGTTTACTGGCCATTTTGTTTTATTTCGTCTCATGAAAGACTCGCCGGCGTTAGTGTCGTTCACTTGTAAATGTTATCACCCGTCACGTGAATGGATTGGTCCTTGTTGCCTCCAGTGCAGCGTCAAACCACAAAGATTGATCTGCTTGCCTCCGATCCCCCGTCTGTCGGATGAAAATGGATTTTCTTCTTCTTTGGAATTTTTTACCCCTTCTTCTGAGAGAGAAAAGGTCACACGGGCAACAAGTGAAGGTTGTTCATTAAAGATAGAGATGGTCTCCTTGTCTCGTTGGGATTTTTCAAGCTTGAGTGATGCACATCTGCTTGGAATTTCCAAGGACGGACTGAAACTCAGCATTGTCTTTGATGTTGACGAACGCTTGTTTGCTGAAGATGATAAATCATTCCGTGTACATTAATGAGAAAATGTATGTAAGGTTAACTGGATTCTAATCATGTTTCTGTATTTTGTAGTCTCCAGATGTCTTTGTTTAGGTAAACATACATTTGGTTAACTGAGGACAAAACTGGCTTAGATTTTTATTAATACATATAGCCGAAGTCCACAGAGGACTCAAATTTGTCTTTGTTTTTTGGTTGATTGGCATTATTTCAAAAGCCAAGTTGTCTTTGATGCTTACAAAATTCTCTAAATTGTCTTTGCTATTTGTTTGTTTCACAGATTAAGTTTACAAAAGACTCTAGTCTAAATTGTCTTGTTTAGCTATGTCATTGAATCTACAGTGTCTTTGATATTTATGAAAACACATACATTAAATTCAATGTAGATTTTAAACTGTTATACTTTAAATAGTCTTCATTTAGATATAGTCAAGCCACTACATTTTCTGTGATGTTTTGAGGTTTAATGAACACTGTAACATGTTTAGAAATGCTCATGAGAGATTTGTTCTGTTGTTTTATAAAAATGTAGGTTCACTGAAGCTTCTGAATAGTCGTACATTTACGAAAATGTGTCAGCTAGGGCCACTGGACTCTTAATTTTCTCTTAAACGTGGTAAAAATCAATGAAGCAATTATAAATTGTTGATATAATGTACAGCAGGGGTGTCCAAACTTTTTCCTCTGAGGGCCACAGACAGAAAAATAGAAAGCTGCAAGGGCCACTTTGATTTTTATTTTTTTTTTAAGTTATTTATTAACACATTCATTGCCAGACCAGCAAAAAAATGCATCATTTGACGTCTTTTTCCGTCAAAGGCAGTGAATGAGTTAAAAATAGCAGAGAAAATACCAACATTTATAGAGATAAATAATACCAAAATATTAAAAAACAATAGATGGAAAATAGTTTAAAAAAAAAACTAAGATATTAGGAACTATTTCAGGATGCTAAAAAAATACTACACAAAATTAGATGATATTTAATCAAACAATATGCTACTATTATAACAGATCAAAAACAAATGATACCACAACGTTAGAAGCAAAATCCATGACCGTGTGACCGGGTCTTTCAGGAGAGCCGGTGGACGAAAGCCTGTGCTCGTCCACACCACCTCCGGATCCCGTGGCCTGCCAGGTGCCTTGCTCCAGGGACTGCGTGCTGAGCGACTGGACGCCGTGGTCTACCTGCTCGCAGACCTGCTCCAGCAAGACCGTGGAGGGGAAGCAGATGAGGACGCGGTCCATTCTGGCTTACAACGCCGGGGAGGGTGAGTTCTCGAATATCGCGTGACCATCACTTTTCTGCTCACTTTTCAAGCCTGGCACTCCGCTAGGCTTATAAACGCTGGGGGAAACCCTGATTTTAATTTCACCCTGAATTACCCTCCAAAATATCTCAAACTTTTTATGGGGAGGGTGCGACATCACTTCCTGTCTGTCCTCTCTGATTACAAGTGTGTGTTTGTCTTGTGTGTCCTCACTCACAGTCACTGCCATGGTTGTGGCCTGGATTACAGTCATAGAGGGTAACGCAAGCAGACTAGTTTGAAACCTCTAGTTAGCTTGGTTAGCATGTTAGCACTTCCCAAATATGGTGGTGGGATTGACAAGTGTTTGTTGCTCGTTTTGTCGTAGATTGTTACTAGATTGATTGACTTAATTGATTAACTGTGTTTATTTTCTGAAAGGTCTTTCACGGGTACCCAAATTTCCAGAACTTTTGGGTAAATATTTGCTGTAAATAGACAAATAGTTGTAGTCGTGGATGTTGGTTCTGGATTTGTGCACACTTAGAAATTAATCCAAAATTTTGAAAACTACATAAATGAAATAAACAAGAAGAACGGTTATGATCACATGAGCAATAGTGATAATAAGCCAAAAAGGCAAAAAATTGTTAACATCAAAGGTAGGATACGCTCAACAGTTTTTTGTTTGATTCTACAATTTTTAATTCCTTTTGGTTTATTGTCAAATTAACAATAAACTTCAACTGGGAGGGACTTAACAGCTTGAAGCAAGCACGCTTTGCCTCTAATTTGGAGAGTGAAGTTTTGTGATAGTCCCCCGTTTCTTGACAGCAAGGGAGCGAGAACAGGCACTAAGAAATACTTTTAAAGTGTCTTTTAATAAGTTTGTGTTTAACGCGTGTGGGAGTGGTAGTACTATAAAAAATATTTTTTAAATGGTCTCTATATCACGGAAAAAGTGGAAATGGAACGTATCTTCGCTGTAGAGTTCAGTATAGCAGCCTGTGCCAGTACATGTCCCATGACAAACGTAACTGTGTCTCATCTCAAGGTGGCGCCATGTGCCCCAACAGCAGCTCGCTGCAGGAGGTCCGCAACTGCAACGAGCACGCCTGCACCGTGTACCACTGGCAGACGGGCCCGTGGGGGCCCTGCACCGAGGACCCCTCATCCGCGCCCCTCAACGCCACCTCGGCGGGGGCGGCGATGGGCCTTGGGAGCTGCTCCAAGGGGGTCCAGACGAGAAAAGTCATGTGCGTGCGTGTCAACGTGGGACAGGTGCCCCCCAAAAAGTACATTCTCTTTGCTTCTGCTCTGTTTACAAGGAGTTTTGTTTAAAGGGAACTTACACTTTTAATAAGAATAATAACCATATTAATAATACAAGCCCATGAATATTGAAAATTTGCATATAATTCATTCCCATTGAAATCCTTGGGAGAAAAACATTAAATAAAAATGTAAACCCCAACCCACCCAATTTATTTATTTATTTATTTATTTATTTTTTCCCAATATAAAATATCGGACGGGTTGGGTTGGTGAACGGGGGCTCCGCTGTATACAAAAGTATATTGTGAAATGAAAATACAAAAATATTAATGAAAAAAATATGCAAATTTGAAATGAAAAATACATAAATGATAAATGAAAAACACAAATATAACACAAATACAAAAATATTTTATTAAAACTAAAAAAAATAGAATGAAAATTAAAAAATGTAATTTAATTTGTTTATCAATTTATCATTTTAAATGCATCCTTACATGGTTAAATAAATCCAAAAGTGAAAATTAGTACTGCCTAAATAATAATAATTATTATTATTATTATTATTATTATTGTTGTTGTTTTATTTGTATGTTATTTTATTTATTTATTTATTTAATTAATTAATTATGATCATTTTGGAAAATGAATGACTGGATGGATATACATTTTTTATTATTTATTCCTAAAATGTATTTTACTCCTGTTGTCAGTTATTAACAATACCTTAGTCAATAGAAATAAATATATATACTAGGTCTCTTTTTACATACACATTATGCAACATCAATAAGGCCTACACTTTTAATTTCCATTGCAAGGCTCCCTACAGATGACAGTAAAAGGAGGTTTGCTGCATGCTTTGAATAAGGAAATAGCAGCGCTGTCTGGTAGACAAATTAAAAACTGAAAGACATAATGTGTGTATTAGTGCGACATTTAGATGACAAAACAAGGAGAATGCGGTGCTGAGAGACAGATGCTTAAAATGAAACGCCTGAATAAATTGCTAAAAAAAAAAAGTCAAAAAATAAAATAAAAACAAACAAAGATGATGACAGACTTTAGCTCTCCCGAGTGATATCTTTCCTTTGCAGCCACGCTTGGATAAATAAAAATCAAATGTGTGCTTTCCAGGAAGCCTAATTAGCTGCTGCTACTTGTCATTGATGATAATGACAGTAATTAAGTGGCATTGATACTTAAAGGCAATTTAATCAGCAGGCAGATGCTAATAAATATTTCTGCTTTTGCTCCAAGGACTGAATGACTGAATGATTGAGTCTGCACCAAGAAAGATTGAAAACATGAAATCTGTGATTTAGATACCAAAAATATGCTACAATATTTTTTTTTCTCTATACCCCTGCGGCTTTAAATACACAGAAAGTAAATTACACTTTTTAAACATATTCTGCTCTTGTTAAGGAAGGGGAGACTTGTTTTGTTTTTTTGTCTTTTTTTTTTTTAAGTTTGTTGCATCGGTGGCTGTGCGCAGGTGTCCAGACGCTCCTCGGCCCAGTACAGTGCGTCAGTGTCAGCTGCCCTGCAAGAGAGATTGCATCATGACCCCTTTCAGCGACTGGACGTCCTGCCCTGATGCCTGTGACGCAGGTACGCCAAGCAAACAAAAGAAATTGCTTCTGAGCTCAGATTACTTCTCTGATGATGACTCATTCGCATGGCTGGAAAGCAGACAGATTTTTTTCTTTTTTTTAATTTATCTTCGTATGTTCTGTTCCAGGACATATGCTTTTGTTTGACGCACTTTTTAGACAGATTTATTTATCCAATGCTTTCTGGAGCAAGTCAGCTCGTACAATCGGGCCACTGACTGTTCTTCGTCTTGTCTTTGATGTTCACAAAAATATCTACGATAGATTTGGTACACTGCCTATGGTGTTTAAAATTTAATGGAAATGAAAGGAAAATACTTTTGTTTGGTTTTAATAGATTTCTTAAGGACTTAATTGTCGTTGATACTTGCCAAAAACATTCAGTTCATTCATTCAATGACTCTAAATTGCCTTTGATGTTTCGAAGCGCACATACATTGGGTTTATTGCATATGTTTTCAAAAATGCACGCACTATATTCTCTTTTAGCGCTTTTGATTGCCTTTGATGTTCGCAAAAATGTTATGAAGGATTGAAAGTGTTCTTTGATGTTTATGAAAACAGATGAATAGTATAGGTAGGTATAGAAGGGACTATAAATTAATTATAAATTAACACCAATGTTGATGTTGAATGGAGGCTGAATAGTCGGTGTTTTACAAAAACAAATTGAAAACTCTAAATTGCCCTTCATGTTTACAGAAAAATACTCTAAAATGTCTTTTATGTTAATGAAAACAGGTTTGTTGAGGACTCTAATTTAACGATGTTTTACAAAAATAGTTTTATTCAAATTATTGGACATCTTTTAATATAGTGTACAATTTTACGAGGACATTTTGACTTGAGTTATTGGTTGATGTCACAAACTAGAAGAGGCAGCATCAGACTCATTAGCTAGTCAACCCCGCGAACTCGTACCTTCTTACGCCGTAATTAATTTGACAGATCGACGACCTCTGGATGAACTTGCTGGTTTTTCCCACCGCATGTCAGCAAAGATGTGGTTGATGTTTCCCTGCTGTCCAAGCAAAACCTACTCAGGTTGAGGTCACACTAACACTCGTTATCGTCGAAGGCGACGACCGCGTGGCATCAATAACTTTGCATTTTAATTGGACGCCGCTTCATCGTGGTCGATAAATGCATACGCACCTGCCAATTTATTAGGTACACTTGGATGCATTTTATGAGATTATCTTTGACGTTTATAAATTGTGAACACTAGGTTGATTTAAGATTCAAAATAGTTCTTTTGCTGTTTACAAAAACATATTTGTTTGGTTCATTCATGGCTTTGATTTGTATAAACATGATCAAATGCATGCAATTAGGTTTGACAAGGACTGTTAGGCCTCCAATATTTCCCAAAATGAGTTTTTGAGTTTCTTTGAAGGCTACAAATACTGCTCTTTGACAGTTACCAGAATATTTTTTTCAGGACTCTGAATGTTCTTTGATATTTGCAAACATGCTGTAAATGTTTTTTGATGTTTACGAAACCACATGGTCAGTTCTCCAAAGACGTACATTAGGTTAATTGAGGATGCGAATCATCTGTTTACGCACGTACTGTAAATTGTCTTTGATGCTGTGTACCTGTGAAGCTAACTTTAGCTCATCAGACACCGTTTTTGTCCTGTCACTTGTCCAGTTAGATTTGCAGCTCAGAATCAATTCTTCAGATATTTGTGTTCCAAAATCTGAAGTTTATCCTGTTTGACATCCTCCCCATCATTTCTTCTTCTCATATCTCAGCTGGTAACGCCGTGAAGACCAAACAATACAGGAAGCGTCTGGTCATCCAGGCGCCTTCCAATGGAGGTCAGGATTGTCCTGAAGTGCTGGAGGAGGAGCGAGAATGTCAGCCACCACAAACGTGTCCCGGTTTCAGGTAAACACAAACGACTGGAAATCACATTTTTCTACACGGTGGCCATTACGCTTGGGTTCGGGTTTCAAGCAAATGTTAAGGTTTGAAATGAGCAAATATGATGTGCAAATATGGTTCTCACATCACTGGAAATATCTGCAGTGTGTGCGTGTGTGCAGGCGTGTGTATTAATAGAAGCATGGCACCTTGTTTGGGCCCGTTGTCAGGTGTAATAAAAAGTGATGTGTGCAAAGGGACGTGTGTCGAGATGACTAATTAAGTTACAGTCATGCGGCGAGCATGTTTGATGAGGCTTGCCTCCTTGCCTGTTTGTTTGTGCGCTCGCTCCAAGGCGGCGCGCTAGTAAACACGGAGATCGCTTGTCTTTGATGACCTCAAAGTCACGTGGCAACATCAAGTCATGTTTGCTTTCGGTTCACCGCAGTGCAATTGGTACTGCCAGTGAATTGAATGCAAGTGCATTTTATATTGATGTCTTGAGATACAAGTGACCCAACTTGGGAGGCCTTTGAGATATGAGCCTTCGATTTTTTATTTTTTATTTTTTTTATTTTTATTTATTTTTTGCTTTGACTTAAAGAGTGAACAGGTGACTTAACTCATTTTAATAATGGCAATACCGTACGTAATTCGTGAATATTCTTAAAAAATAAATAAAAAATAGGCTTAAAGCGATTTATCGCCACTCGTAACTGAAGGTTATTGTCACAATCACATTACTTCCACTATCTTAATGCTAACATAAAATGGGAAACTCCATTGGCTTATGGGCTAACAATTAGCATTGATGTGAAAGTGTTACCCTTAGCAACAGATACGCAGACATTACATTGTACAGTGAAGAAAGTGTGACAAAAACTGTTTTATTGTTGTCTTATTTAATGTGCCATACCACTCTAAATTCAGACTTGCTCATGTACTGTAAAAAAAATCCCTTAAAAATCCATGATATAGTGGCGGCTGAAAATAAGCTCCACATGGGGGGAAAAAAGGGAATCTATGAATTTATTACTAGCGACTGCAGGTATGCGTGGGTTGACCGTATAGTATATCTCATATTATGATCCCTTCCAGGTGGAAATCCCACAAGTGGAGAAAGTGCCAGCTGGTTCCGTGGTTCCTCAGGCAGGACCGACCCGGCGCTCAGGAGAACTGCGGGCCGGGACTTCAAACACGAGGTACATATACATTCTTTACACACATACCTTGTGTACAAATACAATAGTGGTGGTGGGGGGGGGGGGTATTTTTTTTTCCTCAGCCTTCAGTGAACACTTTGTACCTCTACTATTATGTCAACACAATTGTAGAAACCATCAATGCTACAGAAAAATACAATACCTGTAGAACAGCACAAAACTGTACCAGGTGCATCATCCAGTTCACAATCAATATTTATCGAGTTTCTCATTTCATGGTGTTGAGCCGCACCTCTTACTCATCTTCGCCTCTATAGTGCATGAGCTACACTTTTAACAAGTATCATCATCGCTAAAGCAGGATGAATAGTAACAGGAGAAGACAGGAGCCATGCTAACTGCTAAGCTAATGTGAAATCTAAATGAGTGAAGTAACATAATAGGTGCGTAGGTACTACTGTAGACTTTTTCTGTTACAGCGAAGTGGAACCAGCTTGTAGAACAAATTATTAAGTGTCTATAAAAAATATATCAGCTACATAGCAAGCATAAAAGGCCGAAAACTGGAAATGAATCAGTACATATAAAAAACAAATGTATTGTGTATTAAATATTTATCAGCAATGTGATCTCTGTTTTTTGTTTTTGTTTTTTTACTATTTTGCACATTTTATCTGCTCAATAAATGCACTTAAAATTACATCATAATTTAATTTTAGGCCATATTTCTCAGTGCTAATAGCAACACATATAGGTTGAAATCTGAAATTGGACACACACAAAAACAACAAATATTGGAACCAATGCAGTAAAAATAATGCTTCCAAATAAACAATAGCCTGCTGGAAACAAATTTACATTATTTCGTTGAACAAAGAGAATTTAAGTTGTAATCGTTGGTCAGTGCTCCTGTTAGTATCTGTCCACTGAAGAACACACACGCCACCATCTTGAAATCCTCATATTCATACCTGGAAATTGGAATGATGCCTCTGGAGGCTCACTTGACAGTCTGGATTATTGGGTTCTCGTTGCTTCCTTCACTTCAGGCCCCTGTCATGCATTTTTAATCAAAGGTGTCTTCTTGATGTTCGCGAGGAGGCGCAGAACAGGAAGTGAGAAGCTAAACGTCATCTTGTTTCTTTGCCAGGCACGATAGTGGCTGGGTGGGCAAAATGTAGAATCCTGGGTGGCTTTTTATAAAAACTCAATTTAAAGGGTCACGCCCAGTGATCAATTTTTTCATTATGTTCTTGCCCCTATAGAGAACCACTCGGAGTGCTTATATTATATTCCACCATCTTTCCTTGCCGGAATTCATTAGTGTGACAAAAAAAGGAATCTCCAAAGCACTTTAGTACGTGAAAGGATAACTTGACTTTGAAGCTTAGAAAACCTAAAGACTCTCAATCCTCTTTGATGTTTATAAATTTCTTTTAGTAAATTTTGGTTTGTTGCTGTTTCTGAAGAATACATTTCAAATCGTCTCTATGAAAGACACAACAGTTGGTTTCATTGAAAATCATCTCTGATATTTATGACAACAAATGCATGAAAATCACATCAGTTAGCTTTGTTGGAGACTCAAAATTGTCGTTGATGGTTACAAAAATGTTCTAGCCTCTCTACAAAATCATGTTAAGTTCAGTGATGACACTTTTATTTACAAGTGGTTAACTTTGTCGTATTATTTTTACATGTGTTTATACCGGGGTGACAGTTTCATTGAGTTTATTGTCTCGTTCACTCCCAGCCATTTTCACTGAAGCAACCCCCTTTGCTCCTGGTAGTTTTCCTGGATTTTGAGTGATTTTGCAAGGCCCACAGAATATTGTATTTTGCTATAAAAACATGGAACATACCAAAAGAAAGATTAGAGTCTCTTATTTCATCAGGGAAAAAGTATATTTCTATCTGTTTCCGTTTTGTAGCAATTAGCATTAGAATATAGCTAAGTTTCATCATTATTCACAAATCTGCTGTGGGGAAATCAGCCTGTTTTAACATGGCACTGGTTGATCTCTTATACTTTGCTGTCACCCGTTGGCCGTCTTTGTAATAACTACCACTGCTTCAACCGTTTTCTGCAGTATAGAGGATGCATCAAAGCCTTCTGTATGTTCTAGAATAAAAGCAAAAAACAAAAAATATATACATCCTTCTGCGATTGGCTGGCAACTGGTCCAGGGTGTCCCCCGCCTACTGCCCAAAGCCGGCTGAGATAGGCTCCAGCACTCCGCGCGACCCTTGTGAGGAATAAGCGGTCAAGAAAATGGATGGATATACGTCCTTGGGACACTTAAAACATTTAAAATAGAACGTATTTATACGTTTTTGAGAGGAAATGACCTCAAGGGGACGTTAACCCCCCAAAATTTTCTTGACAATAATACGTTCTGTGCAGCCCCACTGGTCTAAATATGGTATTCTGGTTAATATTGCAGTTTTGATCAGTATCAGAAGGCGGCCATTTTGCCAGTGAAAATGACATCACAGCTGCTCAGGTCTCAGGGAACAACCAATCACAGCTCAGCTTCAGAAAACAGGTGAGCTGTCATTGGTTGTTGCCTGAGCCTTGAGCAACTGTGATGTCGTCTTCAGTCGACTGCAAGGGGCAAAATGGCTGCCCCCGGGCTCCCGGTGGAGGAGTGGAACCGTCAGTTGCCTTCGGTGCCGGTTGGCGTGGGTTTGCTTCCCCGCCTGGGAGACCATGTAAGTTTGTAAGTGTTTGTGTGAGTGAGTGTACAAAAACAAAAACAAAACAAAAAATGTCCTCCCCCTGAGATGGATAAAAACGGCTGGATTTTGGTTCATAACTCATATTCCACATATGTAATATTAATCAGAATGTCATGTTTAGACTAGTGAGGTCACATATAACATATTATTGTCAAGAAATGTTTCAGGTTGACTTCCCCTTTAAGTCAACGAACACTTTGGAGGTTGCATTCTCCATCTTTTGAGTTATTTGACGTCCGCCCCACAGAGTGTGGCGCTTGTTACCTTGAAACGGACAGGAGACAAAACCCTCCGGGAGCGAGCAGGATAAAAGCTGACCTCCAAAAGATGTGCACGGTGCCAATGGGCCTAAAGATTGATCTGTCAACGAAATATCCCCGCAACACAAATCGCACACAGCCTTTATTGAATGCAGCTCGGCACTGGAGGGCTTTTTGTATGTCCAGCGCTCTATTTTCATTAACTTATAAGTTGCCCTCCGTGGCTGCTGAGAGGCGGAGGACGTCCAAAGGCTCTCTCGGGTACACCGACGTCCACTCGAGAGTGAGCCCCGCGGCCGTTGAGGCGTCCTATACACTCACTCACCTTGTGGACTTGTAGAACTCTCTCCTCCAGAGTCGTCCTCCAGCCCTCGCTTCTGGCCTCGCTGGCCTCGCCGCAGCTGTGTAGGCTGAGAATATGCGCCCATGTTTCCCCTTATGTCAGAACAACTCTGCTCATATGCATTAAATGTTTTCAGAACTTTGGAATCTGTACTGTATACAAAAAAAATGAGGCTTAAAAACAGTTACCAGAAGTAGAAGTAATAACTAAAAGCTTGGATTTGATGTTTGTGAACACGTAGATTAAGTGTGGCTCATTGAAATTGTTTGATGGTTTTGTAATTGTACAGTATATTAGTTTTTCTAAATCAAGGGTGTCAAACTCATGTTAGCTCAGGGGCCATTGGAGGAAAATATATTACCAAGTGGACCGCATCGGTGAAATAACGGTATATGATTTAAAAACGATTGCCGTCATTTATATGCAGATTTTCGTGGCCCAGCCCTCAATTACGGAGCTCAACTGTAATGATATTGTTCCGAAAAATAACACAAATGCAAATGGAACGCGTTTGCCACTATACGTTCCAGACATGTTAAAGCCACCTGTTTTGCATATATATTGTTCCCATAATGCATTGTGTGGCGCAGTTAATGACGTTAAAAGGACGCTAAACCTTACTAGTAATTGAATTTTTTGCGTATGGTTGACTTCCTCTTTAATGTTTATGAAATTATACCTAAGGTTTGTAAAAGACGGAAATGTCTTTAAAGCATACACGTTTCATGTTGGGTTCAATTAAGTACATAAAAGTCTTTGATGTTACAAGACAATAGATTCAATGAACAATAAATTGTCTGATGTTTATAAAAACAGAAATCAGCTTAGTTAAGAACTCAATTGTCAGGTTAACAAAAACGTATGTTATGTTTGTTAAAGATGCAAAATTGTCTTTAAAGTTTACAGAAACACTCGAGATTTGTTTGAAACTAATTCGTTTTTCGACGCCTTCTTAAAATAATCGCCTAAGTCATTTTTTCTCATTTTTCAGGTAACACAATAAATTGAACCATTTGCATCATGAGTAGATGATTGTGGCAAAAAATAATAATTTTTGCAAAAAAATGACTTTGGCAATTATTTTAAGAGGGGACAATTTCTTGTTTGCAAAAACATAGGCTTGGTTCATGGAGGGCTAAATTGTCTGTTTGTGAAAAATGTACATTAGGTACACATATGTTGAAGACTAGAAGTGTCTTTGATATTCTCTGCTGTTAATAACAACACGAGTGTACTTCAGTGTACACTATTTTCTCTTTTGCGATGTTTTTCGGAAAATTTTGTATATTCTTGAACTGAAACCTTCTGCCCTAATTGCCCCCCTATGGTAATGGGTCTATGACGTGAATGTCTCCTTTGACTCCCTATTATTGCGTCCTGCGTTGCATCCAGCCGTGTCGTGTCGGCAGCTGGACGGGACGCAGGTGGACGTTGGCGAGTGTCTGCAGCGGGCCCGCAGCATGCCCGCCCTCACCCAGCGCTGCCAGCTGCCCTGCCAGGACGACTGCCAGCTCACCAACTGGTCCAAGTTCTCGTCCTGCTCTGCCGACTGCGTGGGGGTGCGAACCCGGAAGAGGGCGTTGATCGGTAAGCCTCTTAGATTATTATTTTTTTTGCTTTGACTTACAGTACTGTACAAACTAAACATAAACCAGAGAGAATTAAAATGACCACATAACGTCACGTCCTCGCCCACAGGAAGAAGCAAGAAGAAGGACAAGTGCAAGAACACGCAGATGTACCCTCTGAGCGAGACGCAGTACTGCCCGTGCGACAAGTACAACGCCCAGCCGGTGGGCAACTGGTCCGACTGCATCCTGCCCGAGGGGGGCCGCGCTGAGAGCGCCTTGGGGCTGAAGGTGACGGGAGACGTCAAGGAGTGCGGGCAGGGCTACCGATACCAGGCCATGGTCTGCTACGACCAGGACGGACGCCTGGTGGAGACGGCAAGATGCAACAGTCACGGTAAGACGTCATTTTCAATGGGCATTTTGACATCTAAGACAAGACAGAGATTTCGTAACATACATACAGACAACAAATATATCATTTATATAGAGACAGACATCAATTACATTCTTAACATTTCTCGGCATAGCTATCATATATTTTATTTACATAAAAGACATATAGACATCACGGAGGTTATACACATGCTGTACAATCTAAGCATTATTGTTGACTCATAAACATTGCAGTGGAGGGTTGAATACTAACTCTTGTCTTTAGTTGTTTGTTTCTTGGATTGTGTTTTGTCTCTGGCACTTTTTCCACCGACGCACTTTGTTGCACACAAATTGAATCAGCACCGACACACTTACTGCACCCACACTCTTAAATCTTGTGTTTGTCTGAATACTTGTTTCGGTTGTTCTCTATTATGTTAGCACAATGCTACACGACATGTCAGCTTTCTGAAGCCCACAAAAAGCACCAGCCCAAAGATTTTAAATTTGGTTATTTACCTTAAAAAAAAAAAAAAAAAAAAAAAAAAAACTTCCTTGAAATTGGGTTTTCCTCACTTAAGTCCACATGAATTCATCCACATCCACTGGAAAGTGTCCTTTTGTTGTGTAAACAACATTTTTATCACCCTATATATATATTTTTTACTTATAGTTTTATCTTATTTTATTTTGTTTGCATAATGCAGTTTAAAAAAAATAGTATACCTTAATTTTACAATAGCTTTAGGAATACAAAAATTATTCATACATTCATACATTTTTTTTGCATAATCAAAAATTTTACTTTTTACAGTATTTTAGATGAATAAAATGAATGCAAAAATAATGTAATATAAATTATTTAGGTTTACTGTATTTTATTGGATAGTATTTGTAACTAGACTGAGTGCAATTTCTGGAGAAATTGCGTGGGTATGCTGAAAGCACATTGAGAGATAAATTTTGAAATTATAACCTCCTGGTTACTGGACAATGCGCTTTACCAACTGTGCCACCGAGTAGTATCAGACTCCTGGTAATGATGATCGGTTATATATATATGGAAGTTGGGGGATGAAAGTGATAGGTCGAAAAAGTTCAATGACTGTCCCATTGAAAATGAATTGGAAAAAGTTGATATTAAATGTTAAATTGTGCAAATACTGTAAGTAATGTGGAATCAGACTACCCCGGGAGGCGTGAATTTTTGAAGCTAGTTGAAATTTAAACAATGTGAATTGGAAGTATTATGTGGGAGTTGTTAGGTGGCAAAAAAGTGTGGAGAATAAAAATCACAATAACATATGTGGGAATGCTTCAGCATTCCCACAATTAAATTGCAGATTTTGCCTTTTTTTTCTATTTTTAATTTATTTTATTTGTTATATTGTAATAGAGTTATAATTACGTTTAAATTAGTTGTATTGATTTTACACTAGTTTCAATTAAACTAAAAAAATTCTATAAAATAAAAAAAATATCGAACGTGGCTTTTTTCTTTCATTTGCCATTATTTCTTAATTTAATTTTTATAACTGTATTTTTGTTAGAAAACCTACTTTTGATTCTTTGAAAACTTGAAATTGTCTTTGTTGTTTATGAAAACGTACATGTTGTTAACTCTTTCACTCTTTCACACTTGAAACATTAAAAAAAAAAAACAAACGTATTTACACGTTGTTGAGGGGCAAATGAGTTAATCAACAACTATATTTTCATGTTTACAATGTCCACATGTTTTATTGAACTCTTGATTTAAACAGTCGATCTTGTAGTCACAAATCAATTTGCGCTTCTATGCGGGTGTACCTAATTTTTTGATCTAGTCTGTATCTTATTGCTGCTACTGTCACACTAACTTGAGGTCGCTGAAAGCTTATCTGAGGCGAAGGACTTTTGTTTGACAATTTAGCAGGCCTCCTTTTCCGCCGCGCTCTGTCGGCGTCCTTCCCGTCCGACTTGTCAGCTCTTATCTGGGATGGGAAGTAGTTCAAGCGGGGAATTCCGCAGACTGGTTGGGAAATTGCCGCCGAACAGAACGTGTGAGACATTTGAATTGTATGAATGCAACGAAAAGAAAGACGTTTAGAAGACAAGGATTTGTTGAATTGCTCGCACTTTATTCTTTGTCTTCCCCAACATTGTTTTTGTCGGACGTGACCTTTTTTTTTTTTTTTTGACATGAGCCTACAGCCAAGATGCCAATCATCCTCTATGTTACTGTTATCTTTTTTGTTTCCCTTTTGCCCTCAATTGGAAAAAAATGTAATGCCAAAAGGTGCCATTTAGGAGTCAAAACTGTCAGAGATGTTTAGAAAAAAACCTCATAATTCAGATTTGCCTTTTGTATTTCCAAAAACATCATCACATCCATCTGCTTGATTGAAGTCAAAATTATTTTTCATGTTGTCATTGATATTTTTGAATGATTATGGAAACATATATTTGGTTCAGTGAAGACTTTAAACTGTCTTCTGTGTTGACAAAATATTGCATTGAATTCACTCACTGATGAGTCAATTGTCTCATGTTTTTTTTTTTTTTATTAATAAAACACATACACTCATTCATTCATTTTCTTGGGAAGCCACGTACAATGACTTTGTCGACTGTTGTTTATGAAAACATAGTTGTAGACAAGGGCGTCTCTGATGTTTACAAAACGTGCATCCGGTTTTCTGAAGACTTGTTTGTCACAAATTGGATTTGTTGAAATTGTCACTTTCTCCTTCGTCGTCAACATTGCTTTTGTTGGACGTGACCTTTCTTTTTTGTTGTCAATCATATTCTTTGTTGCTATTATCTTGCTTGTTTTTGCTTAGCCCACAATAGAAAAAAAAAATCATTTACCAGGTGCCATTGAAGTACTCATTTTTAAAGTCCAATCAAAAGAGTCAACACTGTCAGAGATGTTTCGGAAAACACTTCATTAGCTTAGTGGAATTCCCAGATGAGTCTTTGTTTACGAAAATACATACATTATTAAATTTAGCTTCCGTTTTAACCAGCATACACACAGATTTTCAATACCCTGTTGTTTTTCAGCACACCCAGGGGACGACAATGTGTTGCTGTTCCGCCTTCGATTAGCAGAATCAATGAGTTGATGAGGCAGCAAAATGGAACGTCTCTCTCACAAGTGTCACTTTACCTCCTTCACATGAAAACACAAACAATGTTATTCTCATGAGTTCACTTTTAAACCATGAAAATCAGAATTCTACAAACACAAAGAGAGTTTTTTGTTTGTTTGTTTTCCCGGCAGCGGGACTTTCTAAAAAAAGACACTACAAAATATTGTTGCTGTCAGGGAGAATCCTGGAATATCCAAAATCACTACTTTATAGGAAATAATAGTAAGCAGCATACTGTACTGCTGAACACGACATCATTGAATGTGCCGCCGCCAGCAGTGCCAATTAAGTCTGCGGTCGTGCAGAGACCCCAACAAGACAAAAGGCTTTTGATATTTAACTAAAGCTAATGACTGCAGTTCATCATCAACTTCTCACATCATCTTTCCACACTGCATTTCAAAGGTCTCAGAGCCATGCGTGATGCAATATATATAAAAAACGATGAGCTGACTAGGCTGTCTAATAGGTGGAAATTAATCTGTGAGGACCGTACTGTACCTTCGTGGCTGACTGCTTCCTTCTGCACTGGTGCGTTACAGCTATCAAACTAATAAGATGTATCTAAGCTGACTATTTCCGCCTGTTGAAAAAGATTTCACGTTCTTCGTCTTCTTTTTGCTGTTTCATAATTTAAAGATGTCACGAAAACAAACAATGTTCATTTCAAAGTCACTATTCTGCTTGATTTATCTCTGCTCTTTGTTAAGAAACCAAACCGTTTTCTGCTGCTGAATACTTATTACAAAATAAATAAATAAATAAATAAAAGCTCATCGCCACCAACTATTTGTATCAGAGACCAGGAATGCGTTAATTTAGACTCTTTAAATTTCAGTCAGCACCGCCCGCTTGACCATTTTGAACACGGAGGAATTCTAAAACCGAATTCAAATTTTCATAGCCGACCCTCGCAATAAAATGTGACTTATTCGCTTGTCGCGCTCTGCCGGGTGTCTTCTTCCACGCCCTTGAGTCACCGTGACGCGGGAGATTTAATGCGTCCAACAGGTGGTTGGCCCTGGAGACTGTATATACGGTATGCAAATGATACTCCTGATTTACGATTGCGCACGCCTTACTTCGCAAATGCACACTCTGCTGGAGTTGTGGGCTTGGAATACATAAGAAGAAAGAGGTAGCATAGGCGTGAAAATAAGGGCAGGGTGCTCATGTGCAGGAACTGCACCATCAACGCCCGCTGAGAACACATCTGCATGTTTCCAGGTTCATCCTCCTGTTCCGCTCAAATCAGACCCCTGATGAGTTTCTCTGCAGGAAGTCACATTAAAAGATTGGGTTTAGCCCACACAGTCAGCCCCCGTTTATCGCGGAGGAGACGTCCCAGACCCACAAGCCATACGGAGTCTAAGCATTTTGTAGATAAATGTGCTAATTAAATGTTGTAAATAATGGCAGATTGCATACATCAAAGACACACCCGTGTTGATCTTTTCCACTATTTGTGGTAATGTGTGAGGAGGTTAGACACATCAAAGACACATCTGTGAAGAAGTATTTTTCATCCACCGAAATCTGTGAAGACGTTGAATACATCAAAGACACGCCTGTAGTGTTCTTTTTCATCGCTACCTGTGACGATTTGTAGGACATTAAAAATGTAAATTAAAAAAATGATAGTGATATTTTGGTTTATTTTTATCCATGGTGATCAAGGATGTTAAACGCATCAGAGACACGTCCATGGTGAATCTTTTTCTCTAGGGTGATGTGTGAAGATGTTAAACATGTCAAAGACACATCCATCGTGATCTTTTTTTCCCCCATATCAACAGTGATCCATGAGGACGTTAAAGGCATCAAAGACACATCTGTGGCAAATCCTTTTCATTGCTATACATGTTGATCTGTAAGGATATTAAATGTATTAAAGACAAGCTTGTGGCAACTCTTTTTCATTACTATCCGTGATGATCGTTTTCATTATGTTGTGTGAGGATGTTAAACACATCAAAGACACATCTGTGAGGAAATATTTTCCATCACTATCCATGGAAATCTGTGACAACGTTAAATACATCAAAGACATGCCTGCGGTGAATCTTTTCCATCGCTGTGGCAATTTGTGATGACATTAACAATGTAAAAATAAATTATAGTGATATTTTTGATTGATTGCTATCCATGGTGATCTTAGATGGATGGATAGATGCTGATCTAAGATGGATTTTGCTCTGTATGGTGATGTAGGAAGATGTTAAACAAGTCAAAGACACATCCGTGGTGATCTTTTTTGTTTCCATTGGTATCTACAGTGACCTGTGAGGACATTAAAGGCATCAACGACACATCTATGGCAAATTCTTTTCATTGCTATTCATGTTGATCTGTGAGGATGTTAAATGTATCAAAGACAAGCCTGTGGCGAATCTTTTTCATTGGTATCTATGGGGATCTTTGAGGACATTAAACATGTCAGACACATTTGTACGGACCTAATTACTGTCTGCGATGATGAGTGAGGATTTTAATCCATCAAAGACACATCTGTGGCGATTTTTTTTCATTGCTATCTGTGGCGATCTGTAAAAAACGTTAGACACATTACTGACATCTTTGGTGAAACGTTTTTGTCACTACTCGCATGAATCTTTTTCATTGCTATCCGTGGTGGCCTGTGAGGACATAAAACCATTCAAAGACACGCATGTTGATTTTTTTATTTTTTTATTTATTTTTTTTTTATTTTATTTTTTTTATCATTGCTGTCAGTGGTGCTCTGTGAGGATGTCAAACACATCAACAACACACTTGGTGAATCTTTGCTGCCTTTTCTGGAAGGGTTTCCAGTGCTGCTGCCAATGTTTGGTGCCTCCAGTCGAATTCTAATAAATTAATCTTCAACTTTGGCAACAGTTGATTACGCAGTGCCTGAGTGTCTTAATTACTCAGCCTTCTAATGAGTAGCCATCGCAGAGGCTCAAGCTTCCCCCCAAAAAACAAAAACATCAAGAGTATTGACTTTTGCACTTTGTCCCGTTAGGTTACATCGAGGAGGCATGCATCATCCCCTGCCCGTCCGACTGCAAGCTGAGCGAGTGGTCCAACTGGTCGCGCTGCAGTAAGTCGTGTGGCAGCGGCGTCAAAGTGCGTTCCAAGTGGCTTCGGGAGAAACCCTACAACGGGGGAAGACCCTGTCCTAAACTGGACCACGTCAACCAGGTGCGGAAGCTGCTTGCGGTTTTTCATTTGTGAATTCACCCATTTGCAATGAAAGTATTGCTTTGGCGTGTTTGAGTCAATCCGTGGCCATGCTGTTACTATTATTGGAGTTTAGTTGGGCACCTTCTCTGCCTCTACTTTTTGCTGTTACTAAACTGCATCTGTTCCAGTGGACCTTTGTTCTCTCTGTCATGTTGTGACTTGATGCGGTATGACAATGAAAGCGTGCAAATTAAAAATCCTAACTCGCCTGTATAATGTAAAACCCCATTTGAGGTTTCATAGTGCTGTTTTTTTGGGGGTTTTTTTTTCAAATTATTCAAAAAATAATGGCCTCGCCCCCAATGAGCAGCGGAGCGCCTTTTTTTAATGACAGCGTGACGATGCGAGTGGTGCAGAGAGAGGAGTTGATTATTAATGAGTTACCAGCTGAAGCTTGCTGTGGTTATTGCAGCTCCTGCACAATTTTTTTGCTGAGCAGCGACTGTGCTGAAAGTGTTCACCTTTCACACTCATAATGTTAATGCTAATGTTAATGTTAAAGGCCCACAGTGTCGCCCTCACGCTCTCACTCAGCTTCTCCTATCTGCACTCTGTATATCTGTGTGTGTGTTTGTGTGCATGTTGTGGATAGTTTATTCATCAAGCTTTATTTATGAAGCGCTTTTCATACATAAATGGTTGGAATCAACCTCCTCCAGGTGCTTGTCCACAAAGATACAGACATGATAACATAATGATCTATGACATATGGCTAAAGTAATGTATGCGTGTGTGTGAGAATATGTACCTGCTACATAAATATGTATGTATGAATGTGTGTATTACTGAATGTGTTATGTGGTTGTGTGAATGTGCAGCATTGTTAGTGTGCGTGTATTCTGATGAAATCTAGTGCCTTGTTAAATTAATGATGCTGTGTTCTCTCTACAAACATTTTGCTCATTAATCCTTGTCTCCTTTTAATCCTGCTCTACTGGACTTCTGGACCATGCCGAACTGCTGCAGGCTCAGGTAACCACGACTGTATTTTCCACACCTCCAACATATAGCACGGCTCTTTTCCTTCTGCTTGTACTACACTATTGTTTATCAATAACTCAATGACAGCATCAATCAAAAAAGGTATTGATTGAGTTACGTGTCGGATCTTCAGGTGTACGAGGTTGTGCCGTGCCAGAGTGACTGTAATCAGTACGTGTGGGTAGCCGAGCCCTGGAGTGTGTGGAAGGTCAGCAACGTGGACCTGAAGGAGAATTGTGGAGAAGGCGTGCAGACCAGAAAAGTCCGGTAGGCATCACGTACTGTATTATTATTGTGTAATAAAGTGAATGTCTATGCTCATGTTTAGGTTTGCTTTTTACCTTAAATTCTAATAAAGATTCCTGTCTGTATGCATTTTGTTTTTACCTGACAACCTTGGAAATCATTTATCAGTTCACCCTTGCAGTTAGATGCCCTATTGTAAAGTTTAAAACTCCAGGAAACTTTTTTTTGTTTTCTTTTATATTCTTTTTAGTATGTTTTTTACCAACCATCTAGCTCAGGGTTCCCCAATTCCGGTCCTCAAGGGCCAGAGTCCTGCAGGTTTTCCATTTTTCCGCCTACCAACACATCCAATTCATATAATGAGCTCATCAGCGTGCCAGATAACGATCCTTATTTTTAGTATCAGGTGTGTTGGTAGGCGAAAAAATGGAAAACCTACAGGACTCCAGCCCTCGAGGACCGGAATTGGGGGACCCTGATCTATCTAAACAACTAACTGACCAACCAACCAGTCAGTCATTCAACTAACAACTATAATTACTTTATCATCAACCCAACTGACTAATTAACCAACCAAATGTTAAACAAACAAACGAACCACCTGACAAACCAACTAGCAAAACAACTACATCACCAATTAACCAACTGGTGGACCAAACAATTATTTAAGCAATTAATTAATCAAAAACTATTAACTAAATAACTGACTAACTGAACAACCCGACTGAGCACCTAATAAAATAAACAACTAAACAATTGACCAACTAACTAACTAAGCGCTATCTGAGTAACTAACCAAATGACTGACTCAGTAACTACTTACCAACAAACAAACTCAATAACTTACCAACTAACTAAACACTTAGTTGCCAACTGACAACTAAGCAAACGATTTCCCGCGCCTGACCAACAATCTAACCAACTCACGAACCAAGGCATTAACCAAGCCGCTAAGTAACTGACCAGCCTACAGAACAACTAGCTAAACAACAAACTAACCATCTAACCTAACCTAACGCAAAAAAATGATTAAAGTTTAAAAGGACACAATCCACAAATCAATTTAGTCTCATGTGCAACCGCTCGTGTTCTTTCTGGAGAACACGACGTCTAATACTGAACCTAACTTGACTAACAGAATGACCAACAACTTGCTAAATGGTCAACTCACTAAACATCTATCGGTCTACTTAACTATTTGTGTCGCTCCAACTGTGTGTCCTAATTGAGCTCTGGTTGTGGACAGGTGCATGCTCAACACGATCGACGGGCCCTCAGAGGCGGTGGAGGACTACCTTTGCGACCCCGAGGAGATGCCCCTGGGGGCCCGGGAGAGCCGGCTGCCTTGCCCCGAAGACTGTGTCCTCAACGACTGGGGCCCCTGGACCCGCTGCAGCCTGGTGAGAACACACAAAAGCTCGCCTAATGTCACTAATATTTACTGGGAGGCGGCGTTGTGTTTGTCAAGAAGAGTGACTTGTTTTTTGGAAGAGACGTGTGCACTGAGATGTTGCGGGAAAAGTGCTCGATACGTCACACATACACACACTTCATAGTGTATTCATCTGGGGAGGCGGAGTGAATGATGACACACCACACTCAAACCTACACACACTACCAAAGAAAAAATCCACATCGCTGTGTTAATGTAACCGCATTAATAACTACTAGCGTCCCTGAGTACAAGGTGTCTGCAGATCCTCAAAAAGTCTTAACACTTAATCCGTAGAATACATCCGAAGAAGCGGGTTATCAACAGGCCCTCAAAAATGGTCTACAGCCGAACGAAGGCCTCCACCAAAATAAACAATTCCTTTGACTTAAGAAATGCATATGATAATGTCCTGTGCCAGTTTACATCCAAAGTAGGTCCAGACTGCTACCCACAGTAGGTTAACCAACTGACCAATAAAACCACTAATTGTATCATCAAATCATAAAAAAAATGACTTAATACATAACTAATTGAGTGACTGATTGACTGACCAAGTAACCAACAAATCAGCTAATTAGTTAACTGACTGACCAACTTACTGACCCAACACATCTAACTAACTAACTAACTAACTAACTAAACTAATAGGAATGTAACCATATCCAAACATCACGATACGATATTATCACAATATGAAGGTCACGATAAAATAATTAGCACCATATTGTGGGGGGTTGGCGATATTTAAAAAATATCACAATATTGTAAAAAAAAAAAAGAACTCATACTAAAAAAAAATCACAATATTGTTCTTTTGTATATAACAGTAATGCATATAAATCACCTACAATCGCTAATAACAATATCAGGGCACTTACTTGCTAATGCAAGCACACATTGATCGCTTCACAAGCAAATTAGGTTCCCTTTCATCTGACAATTAGCATAGATTTTAAACATAGAAGGCCCAAACATCCCTAATGAAAATTAAATTGCACTAATAAACTAGCCACTAGAGGGTGCTAGAACTGCACAAATGGAAATCAACCTGACTTTTTTTAACAGATGTGTTCCCTTTAAATATTGGGAACATGACGACGACGATATTGAGGCAGTTTTAATATCACGATATCACGATATTGCCCATATCGTTACATCCCTACTAACTAACTAACGAACTGATCAAATAATCTAAAACTAACTTACTAAACCACTGACAACCGACCAATCTACTGGCTAACCAACTAACCAATTGGCCAACGAACCTAATAACTACATGACCAAACTAACCAACTATCCAACTAACTAACCAACCAGCCAATATGATGACTACAAAAAGACAATATTTAGTGGCTGAGACAAGGTTAGTTCAAGTTTCGGCTGCTGTTCCAGCCATTAAATTGGTTTCTGCACAGCCGAAACTCCTGGAGAAACATTCCACAAAGAGATAGTGGAAACTTCTGCTTCCTTCCCCACACTTGTGTTATAATATTTTGAATCAATATGAATCTCGCACTCAGATGCCGTCGTCACCCTTGAAAGTTAGCGACCATTTTGGCTCTCATCTTTTCCACTCGTCGTTCCGTAAGCGTCCTCGTTGGATATGGGAACATTTCCCAGGAGGAGGCAACGCTCTGAGTCGTTAGCGCACTTCCCCAATTCACGACGCCTAATTGGACCGCAGGGCTCTTGAGTCAAGAGCAAAAAAAGGAGAAATGCGTCGTCTTTTTATATTTTGATGAAGAAACGTTCCCAGAAAGATGAACTTAGACGCGGGGAAGTGAACCAGATTGTGGCGGCAGGTTAACCTGGGAAAGAAGAAACAGTTGGATGTGATGAAAGAGCATTAGGTTGATTACTAAGTTAGTTGGGCAATCGGATACTGGGTTGGTCAATCGTTAGTTGGTCAATAGGTTGGTTGGTTAGTTGGTTGGCTAATAAGTTGATGAATTAGTTAGTTGGTGGGTCGTTTGATTAGTGAAATTCTTGGTAAGTTGCTCAGCTGCCCAGTTTTCACGTGTCTCAGTGTTTGTGCTCGAATTGTAAAAGAATTGAAGCACAAGCATGTTTAGAAGAAGAAGTAAACGTCCGCTTGTTGTCGGGTTTCAGCCTTGCGCCAGAAGCAACGGTCGCATTCGTGCTGCGTACACGTTACGATCGCCTACCGTGGGAAGACTTTGTCCCGACACCACCGAAGAAGAACCCTGCAGCCTGAACCTCAACTGCTTCAACTACTTCTACAACATCACAGGTAAGCCCTGCCTTAGTAGCATAGCATTAGCATCTATAGCTAACAGCAGCATAGCTTTATTTGTACGGCTGGTTATCGATTCACAATTTTGATTCACAAGAGTTCAGTTTTCCCAGTTCGAAATGCTTCGATTTTGATTAAATGATCTAGTTTATTGATGAAAGTAACGTGTTATAATCACTTAAGTGTTACACAAACATTGACATCAGCCAGGATGAGGTGAAAATACTTCCATAATTCTAATTCAATAATTGTAAATAAAGATTCTGAAGCGTCTTAAAGTTCAATCAGTCAGGTCTTTCATAAATGTAAGAAAATACTTTTAAATTCATGTGAGCAATAAATTTCAAGAAAACAGTACAAACCTTTAAAATTCTGTTTTATTATGACTTTATGGGGAAAAAAAGCGCTATTAAAATAATCTATTTATGGTTTTATGAATTTATTAGGCTCAAAAAGGAAAATTATTATTATTTGATTTTTTTTTTTTTTAAACCCAGCCGTATTTATTTGCCTACATAGGTATATTAGAGCAGACAAACAATGTTGCTTTTTGAGATGGCCATATGCAAGCTTGGATTTTTTTTTTTTTTTTTTTTTTTTTTTTCAGCATTTTGGTTAACTAATACAAGTCCTTTTTACTTTTGAGCAGAAAATGTGTCAGTTATGACAACTGACTAATTGGGACGGCTGAATAGCTTTATTTAGAATCTGCTCGTATCTGAGTAAGTTTTCTTTGCAAGTATGCCATGTTCATGCTGCAGGTGAATTCCAATTTTATCCAGACCAAAAAAAATGTTCTGTGAGGTTTGCAATCATGTTGCCTACATGGACATGTTCTCGGCCCCACACACCCACACGCAACTCCACCTTCCACATATAATGTTTCATTCCAACCAAGCGCATCATTGAATCAAAGCCACGGTGGAAAGCATCCAAGCTACACCTTCTCATCTCGTGTTCTTTATCCCTTTCCGTCCCCAGAGTAGTGCACCTCACCTCACAGCAGGAACACACAAACGCACGCACACACTGCTTGTGTTGTTGTTTTCATAAATGAATTGACTGTAGCTAAAAACAGATGCAGTTGTTTTTGTCAGCTTGGAGTCGGTGGTGGCCTCCCCGGTTTTTTTGTTTTTATGCAAAGTGGCATGCATGTGAAACATTTAAAAACAGCCACATTGTTGTTTGTGAGAGAAACCAGTTATTTTGGGGCTCAACCACACAGTTGTGTGAAACCCTTGATTTTATTCAGTTGCACCATGCACCTTACATGTAGTAGGAATCTTTTTTTTTTTTTAAACAATTTCAAAATATCAGTCAACAGCATTTAGAAAAATTGGGACGAGCCTTGATTTACTTAGTTTTTTTTTTTTTATGAAATTATGCCAGAAAAATTGGGATTGAGCCTTGATTTACTTTTTTTTTTTTTTTTTTTTTTTTTTTTTTTTTTTTAATGAAATGATGCCAGAAAAATTGGGATTGAGCCTTGATTTACTTTTTTTTTTTTTTTTTTTTTATGAAATGATGAGACATGAAATCTGCCTAGCAACTGATGACCAAAGCAATTTTGTTGCTATTTAAAATGTATACATATATTTTTTTTAATGTCAGATTGGAGCACATGTCAGCTGAGTGCAAACGCCGTGTGCGGGCAGGGAATCAAGACGCGCATGCTGGACTGCGTTCGCAGCGATGGCAAATCGGTGGACATCAAGTTCTGTGAGGAGGTGAGTCACCTTTGACCTCTCCTCGTTTTACTTAATGACAGTGTGAAATATCGTGCAGTATTCCCATGTGTGCAGATGTGTCGCTTCAGGCCGGCCGGGGATTTGTGTTCATTTATAACAAGTCTCTGGTTCCTGTAATTGTAAAAACATTGTAGCATAACGTCAAAATGTTGTAGCATAATGATGTGGCATAATGGCCTAGCATCACACCATAGGGTCACATTGTAGCATCGTAGCATAATAACACAGCATAACATGGTGTAATAACAATGTAATAACAGTATAATAACAGCAGAATCCTAGCCGCCAACATTAGCTTCATGCCATGCTATACTTTTGTGCTGTGACGCCACTCTAGGATGTGACGCTGTAATGTCACTATGGTGTCGCACTATAATGTCACGCTATGTTGTTACACCTTGTTCTCACACCACATTGTTACATAACGATATTCCACTACAGCTGAACCTGGAGAAGAAGTGGCAAATGAACATCTCCTGCGTGGTGGAGTGTCCCGTCAACTGCCAGCTGTCAGAGTGGTCGACCTGGTCCGAGTGCTCGCAGACGTGCGGTCTAGATGGTCAGTGACGTGTGACACTTTGATGCACTAAAATGTTGCGCTATTGATATGCCAAAAATTAATGTGACACAAGCTAGCTAGCAAGCTAATATGGCGGTCTTCAATTTCACTCTGCCTTAATCAGTCGGCCGCAAAAAGTTGGTCAAAATTAGTATTGACGATGAGCAAAAAACTAGAAGCAGAAAACTTTCAAAATACTGAAAATACTTTATTTACTAATACTTGACCAATCAAATTAACTGTATGGATAAAATAAATAGGAGGATCTAAATGAAGTGTCTCTGTTCACAAAAAGTTGGTTCAATCAAGCCATTGGAAATGGGGAAATATTGGGGGGGAAATGAACTTTTCAAATAAAAAATCCAAATGAAAGTTAGAAAAAAATTGGATCATGTTGATGGCAATTGATAAAACAGGACATAGAAACTTACCACAACCACAAACTATTCAAATCAGTGCCCTTTCTTCACAAAAAGTTGACCAATCGCAGCAATTGGGAAAAAAATAGGAAACGTCATTGGTTTGAAAAAGTTAGACAGTCAAACTAATGGCCATGGAAAAAGCAACAGAAGGTAGAACCTAAAGAATAAAAGATCAAAATGATTGCTGGCTGGCTTTTAGTTTTGGTACATTGTATAACCCCCCCCCTCTCATCCATGTTGGTTTGATTGACCAATCAAATGTGTGCGTGCGTGCACCCGAGTGTGTGTTTCTCTGGATAGGAGTGTGTGCGTGGGATGAAAGGTTCCTCCGGTTGTCAAAGTGCGTGTGCATGAGATGGAATTGGGGTCGCTTTCAAACGTGCACTGTTACGTAACGAGTTCTATTTTTAGACTTGCGCTTGTCTGTCATGTGATCAATCCACTGCATTCATTCGTTCTGAAAAAGTTTGCCGATTGATGAAGTGAAAGAGTAAAAACGCAATTAAGGCATACAACACGTTCACTGTGACAAAATGAAACTTTTTAGAAAGGTTCTTCTTTTGTTACTGTAAAGACAGATGCAGAATACACAAATATTGAAGTATTATGACTGACTGGCTGATGATGTTGTTTCATTGGGCGTGGTCTCCAGGCAAGATGTGGCGTCAGAGGTCCGTCGTCCAAGCCTCGCAGGGTGACGGTCGTCCGTGTTCGTCGCCGATGGTGCAGTGGAAACCGTGTCCGGTGCGGCCTTGCTACCGATGGCAGTACAGCGCGTGGTCAGAGTGCCGCGTGGAGGTTTGTGCAAGCACTTGATGCATGCGGACCATTCAACAATTTTCAATTGAAAATGGGTTATTTTAGTATTTGTTCTTATCAAAGCACACACCAAAATACTGAATTTTTGGCTTTGAGTTATCTCCTTACATGTGCATAGTGTCCACTTGCGGGATTTTCCTCCCTCTGATTCCCTCCCCCCAATTAGCAGCATAAATGTTTTACAAAATCTGTAATGAAAGTAATTTCCACATCCGGTTTGGAAACGATGTTATAATCGCAAGCACAGTTTTGATGTCTTTATATTCTGCGAGTGAAACTCTATTTACCCTCTCCCACATGTAATCGCATTCCATCGCTGCTGTTTGTTTACAGTCTGGTCAGTGGGCAAATCTGACCCAAATCCACATTATTAATATGAATGATTAATAGCTGCATTATGTCGCAAAACTGTTTTCTTAAAGCCCCCTTAGGGGCTGCATAGAGGACTGACTTTGATTTGATTATTTAATAGATCCTGTTCATGTGACTCAGACATTTGCCATTGCTATGTATAATATGACGGACATCATTTAGTGATTTGGTGATGGATGGTGATCATGCCACTGACTTATTGTAGCAACTAACAAGCTAGCGTAGCTTTGCTGATGTTTGTTATGAAGCTCCAGGGCCACATAAGCATGGAAAATTAAATACAGTAGTGGCTTGAGATATGAGTTTAATTCATTGGCCTTTTTTTCAATTTAATATTTTTTATCTTAGACAATAATTGAAATATTCCAAAGTCGGTCAATATTTTTTTGTTGTTGTTGTTGTGTTAGATTAAAAACGAATTAAAAAAAATAATGGTTCACTTTTTCGTTTTGTTGATTGCCAATTAAAATGAAAATACATCAGTGTTAGCTTTACTTTGTCTTTTGACTAAAATTAATTAAAGTTTTAGTCATAATTTAGTCATCTGATTGTATTTTAGTTTAAATGAAATTTTAGTCGACGAAAATAAAGAGCAATTTTAATCAACTAAATTTAAGATTTAGTCCATGTGTTCCTTCAACATACATTTCAGTTTTTATACAACAAATTAAAACACATCAATTTGTAACTGTAATTTAACACGCAAGACACATTTAACACAACAGTGTCTTTATTAAAATTTGTTGCAATAAACATGTTGAACTGACAATAATATGGTCTTAAAACTTAAATAAAACTAAAACTAAATTTAAAAAAAGTGTAATTGCCGAAGATTAAGCTTACAGTAAAACATGTTTGAAAATTTAAAAAAAAAAAAGTGCAGTGAACAGTTTTTATGTGGTTCTTTTCTCCCACCCACATTTCATTCCTTCTTTTGATTGGATTTTGTGAATTTTCATCACGGTGTTGTTTTCGTTTTAGTCATTGACAAAATTGTCAGTCCATTTAGTTATTGTCATCGTCTCAATGATTGGCTTCTATTTTAGTTTTCGTTTAATTTTCATCTAAAAAAAAATTTCGTGATGAAAAATATGACACCCTCGTGAGGAGCAAACGGTTAAGAAAATGGATGGATGGATGGATGAAAAATATGACAAAAATCTTTTGTCGACAAATTTATCACTGTAATACATGGATTATCTAGTCTCGCTCAAAAAATGTTTTGATGACTGGCAGTAAATCAGTACATTGGCGTCATAAAGCAAAAAACGATGAGCAAAGAGAAATGTGGGCTCAATGGCCCATTTAGCTGAGTTGTTCCTCTAAATTAATTTTATGCAATGTCCAATTATCAAACCTTTCCCTTAATAACACTTCATGTCCAGTATGAAATATTAAGTCAAATCAAAGTTAGCCGCCATGATCCGCCACACGCTGTGATGAAAACTACAAATCTGAGCAATTTACACAATTTTTTTTATGGCCGACTCCCTGTTCGTTTTTGGTGATGGATTCTCATGGACACTTTCATCTGCATCAGCTGCTGGTCTCGATGTATTTTTCAGAGCGTGGTGTGCGGTCACGGCACACGTTACCGCAACCTCACCTGCTTCGTGTCGGACGGCAGCAATGGCGAGCAGGACAGTGGCGGCCAAGTGGATGAGGAGCTGTGCGGCGGTCTGGAGTTGTCCGTGGGTGGAGACAAACGCATTCGGCTGAAGGAGGCCTGCATGCTTCCTTGCCCTGGTGAGGATTTCTTTCCACTTGTAAGCCCTTGCTTTTTTTTTTTTGCTTTTTTTTTCTAAATTGCATTTCAGATTCATCAGTTTGGTGGTAGGGCTGCACAATTACTTAATATTTTAATATGTATATATTAAATATAAAACTTTAATTGGGCGCTCCAAAATTGTCCCTAGGTGTGCTTGTGAGTGTGGATGTTGTTCGTCTCTGTGTGCGCTGCGGTTGGCTGGCAACCAGTTCAGGGTGTCCCCCGCCTACTGCCAAGAGCCAACTGAGATAGGCGCCAGCACCCCCCGCGACCCTTGTGAGGCCAAGAAAATGGATGGATGGATGGATACTGGCTGTTCCTGCGTGTTTTGGCCTCTTGGGGGCAATGTGGTCCATGGTGTACACTCTTACAATGAGACCAGAAGAAGGTTGAGGTTGAATTCTATTAAAATAACTTATTTTTCCACAAACTGGGAAAAAAAAAATCTGCATTTTAGTAGTATTATCTTACCTGTGGGTTTGTATTTCCGCAGCATCTGTGAGTGAATATTCGTTACTTGAAGGACTATAACTCCCGAAATTGATGCTAACTTCCTGTTAGCATTTGAATGGGATCCGCCATTCACTTCGATTAGCATTAGCGCTAGGCTCGTGATGAAGAGCAAAGCATGTTTTGTATTTAAATACACACTGTATGTAATTCTCCTTATCGTGTGTTTAGTTTTACTGTCAACTCCAAGTGGAGTGCCATTAAACAGCTTAAAGGACGCTTAAGGATGACAAAAATCACACTGATTCTTTCTGGGCTAGCTACAAGCTACACGGTGCATTCAGGGTACTTTCACAACATAGGGAACTTGTAAACGCGCTGCAGTGCTCTGCACATTAATCATTTTTTGTTAATCATTACATTTTAATGATCGAGAGAAGCCATAATAGATCGTCCAGCCCGAATTGGTGGTAATGTTTGGAGTAACTGATGCTCTGATGGTAACTTAATTTCTTACAGTGCTGTAATAAAGTTGGGATTCACTGAATCGGGTTTATTTTCTGGAGTGCTGGCTGTCATCATGATGACAGGCGCCTGTCATGTGTCAGCTTTGACGGGATCTTTGCTCCCAAAAGCCTGACAGGACACAGCAACGCTCGTGAAATTTGTCGTCGTTTCCGTTCTAAGCTGCGCATCCGCCATCAGCGCCTCGGTTAGACAAGAAGAAGGTCGACCGAAGACCCAATTTAGCACCGTGCTCGATAAGCCAGGTGAATGTTAGCACAGTGCAGCTTACATTTGAGTCAGTGTTGTTGTGTCAGCACTCCCTGAAGGGAAATTAGTTAGAGCGAGCTCTGCCAAAAAGAGCAAACACAAAGCTGCTGCTGCTTCGTTTCCAAAGTGTCTAATTTAACTCGTCACAGATTGTTCAGCATTCTGGGGCAGAATAACACGATCGGTTTCTTTTAAGAGGGGACAGACAGATTTAAAAACAAAAAAAAAAAAAAAAAACAGCAACGACAAAATTAGCTGGTAAAAAAAATGTTAGGTAAACACTATATTAAAAAGTACAAAGAACAAAAAGTTGCTGTCTTATACAGTGAAACTAAATCATGATAGTTTCTTTTCCAAGTTCTAGTCCGCACTCGAGCAGAATTTTGACCAGCTGGATCCTTTTAGGTCACCATTAAAAGTAGCACTAAAAGTTGTGGTCTTTTACAGCAAACCTAAAAGTGGAAATGTTCTCAATCTGGTTCTAGTCGGCACTCGCACTGCATTCTTGACTAAATTTTGCTGTCTTTTACAGTAACGCAAGGCAGATTTGGAACCTTTTCCTAGTTCTCGTCAGGCGTTCAAGCAGGCTTGTAGACCAGCTGCAGTAACCTTTCTGTTTGGTTTTTGAAATGGTACCACAAACTAAAAGTCTTTTAAGGTGACTCTAATACACGAAAGTCTCTTCTCCTGGTTCTCGTCAGCACTCAAGCAGCATTCTGGGCCAAATTGGCTTATTCTTTTTAAAAAATAAAAAATAAATAAAAGTACCATAAGCTAAATTTTGCTGTCATTTACAGTAACGCCAAGACAAAACAATTATAGACTTATTTCCTAGTTCTCGTTGGCACTCGAGCTGTATTCTGGACCAACTAGAGTTCTTTATAGGTAAAAGTACCTCAAACTAAATGTTGCTATCTTTTACAGTAATGCTTAAACAAGACAACTATAGACTCATCAACAACTTGTAATCAATATTTGAGCAGCACAGTGCTAATAAAAGAATTAATTTATGGACTTTTCTCCGAGTTCTTGTTGGCACTCGAGCAGCATTGTAGACCAGCTGCATTATATTTATAGAAATCTTTTAGCTTCTTGAAAAAGTAGCGTGAGCCAAAAGATGCCGTCTTTTACAGTGAAACTAACAAATGAAAGTTTATGCTTGTAGTTTTAGTCAGCACTCGAGCTACATTCTGTACTAACTGCATAATTATTTCAGGGGGAAAAAAACTATCATAAACTAAGTGTTGCTGTCTTTTGCAGTAACGCTACTAAACAAACAATTATTGACTCGTTTCCTCATTCTAGTCTGCACTGGAGCAGCATTCAAGATCAGCTGAAACATTTGGCAAAATGTACCATGCACTTAAGGTTGCTTTCTCTGACAGTAAAGCTTATACAAGACAATTAGTGACTCTTCTCCTAGTTCTAGTCGTCACTCAAACAGCATACACGACTAGCTGAAGTATCTGGAAAAAAAGTAACAAGTGAACTAAGGACTCTTCCATTAATTCTAGTCGGCACTCAAGACCAGCTGGAGCATCTCTACAGAAGCCTTTTAGTTTCTTTAAATTTTGGAGGTGAGGAGAGTCTGCCTGCTGGCTGGAAGGCGGCGAGACACATCAGATGGCAGGAAGTTGACTCGCATGGGAATTCTGAAACACACACGCACACGTTCGTGCACTCTTGACCCGTGCTCCACTTTCTTTTTCGTTATTTGACGAGCTGCTCTTGTCAGCTGTCGTGAAATCCGACCTGCGCCGCATCCCGATTCCTTTCTACCGCCTCCTCCGCCTGCCGCTTCTTAAGAATTCCAAACACGTCTCACCTCATTCATCCAATTCCCACGCAGCTCACCTCTGATGATCCCGGCTGTTAGCACAGCGACATTGTACAGGAAATGAATAGAAGGCTGGAGGCCGCGCAGACATTGCAACGGTCATCGTCAATTATCCGCCAAAGATTGGAGCTAATTGATTCTGTCCGTTTTTTTTTTCCAAGCCGCGAGTTTGAAGCCGGCGAGAATTGAAACACGTAATTAACCTTTAAAGCGGTTAGGGGGGTGTGAAGAAAAACAGCAGCCTGTTAGGACAAGTAATCATGCAGCAGTGATATTTGCCTAGCGGCGGGTGGACAATTTAATACGCAAGACATCAATGCCAAAACAACAGTTCAAAAGTTCAGTTCAATCATAATTGCCATACTTTCCTTTGGACTTTTGTACTCTCACCAAATCGACAAATCGTCATTGTTTAATATTGTTCTTTCTGTGTCCGTCCCTTATAAATAATAATAAAAAAAATAGCAAATGAGACAGGAACTTTTGCAGTAAAGGTCATCCTTCCTGTTGCGTGGAATGTTTGATGTGTAGCTTTCCTAAAGAATGCGCCAAGAGTAACTGGAAAAACGTAAAAAAAAGATAATAATATAAAATAAAATAAAATAATAATAATAAAATAAAAACAAATAAATACATAAATAAATAGTGTAAAAATCATTCTTAATATTAGACCTGGAATAAACGGACTTTAACGGACAGAAAATGGTGTCGAATCCACTCAAGACGTAACCACACAAGACTGGAACAGGCTAACATACGTGCCTATGTGGCCACCATGTTGGTAGTGGCCATGTTCCCATTGAAGGCAATGCATGGGAGTATGTGGCGGCCATGTTGGTAGGGGCGACAGAAAAGGTCATGGAAAGGGCATTTGGCCCAAAAAATAGTATAATAATAATAATAATCCATCCATCCATTTTCTTGACCGCTTATTCCTCACAAGGGTCGCGGGGGGTGCTGGCGCCTATCTCAGCTGGCTCTGGGCAGTAGGCGGGGTACACCCTGAACTGGTTGCCAGCCAATCGCTGGGAAATAATAATAATAATAATAATGATAATAATAATAATGTGACTGGTTTTGCGATTTTTTTAATGTTCTCACCAGGCTATTTCAAAATAAAATACCACCTACGGGTTAATAATTATTATTATTAACCCATAGGTGGTATTTTATTTTGGACTCTATTGGGTGTTTTTAGGCCACAAAACCAAGTAATTTAACAGCTCATGGATGGCCCCCTCCTTCCCATGAGTCCATTAAATCAAGGTTTTAAGTCAAACCCCGACCAGGTGTTTGTTTTTTGTCTTACCAGGCGAGTGCTACCTGATGGAGTGGTCCGACTGGAGCTCCTGCGTCAGCATCTGCGTCAAAGGGGCCGGCGTGGACTTCGGTTCGGTTCAGGTGCGCTCACGAGCCGTCTTAGCCCAGGAGCCAGAGAACCTGCAACTGTGTCCTGACCAGGCTTGGGAGTCGCAACCCTGCACAGGTAAATGTCAAGTCATACTGATGATCAAACTAAACTGCCATGCTCCTTCCACATGCCATGATGAAAATGAGAATTCTTCACAATTTATATCCAGCCATCTTTATACTTTACATGGCTTGGATTTGGTTTGTCTTTGAAGGAGCTCTGGAAATGCAAATTGCTCTAAAATGTCAGACTTCCAGTGCCTTTTGGGGTGTGGCTTTTTTTTAAGGCTTTTTTGGTGGATCTAGGCTGAATTTTCCACAAAAAAAACAAAAACAAAAAAAAGTCAGGATTGGTATCAGGATGTACATAAAGGACCCAAACCAAATTCACTAACTTGTCTGTCTTTTCAAGTATGGCTTCTTCAGGCTTTTTTTGTTGGTCTATTTTGGATAAACATGCCTACCACACTTCATAGTAAAACCGGCTTTGGGGGCTGAATTTTCCAAAAATCGCAGGATCGATATCGAGCCATAGGCGCCTCAGTTTCCACCAGGATGTACTGGACCCAAACCAAACTGGCCAGCTTCCTGTGCCTTTTCAGGCATAACTTCATGAGACTTTTTTTTTGTGGGTCTATTCCAGATAGACATACCTACTAAATTTCAAGTTCCAAAGTTCATCTGGCTTCAGGGGCTCAATTTTCAAAGGCGACAGTGTCGCTATCGAGCCCTACCAGACTCCATTTCCACCAGAATCTCTTTCAAGGGCCCAAACATTGACGGTACACTTTTTATCCATATTTGGGCATCGAGACTCTTTTGTGGATCTAATCTTGACAGACATGCCTACCAAATTTCATGTTGCTAAGTCAAACTGGTTTTGGGGGCTCAATTTTCACTAAAATTGCAGGTCGGCTATCAAAAATCTCCCCGATTCAATTTCCGCCAGGATGCTTGTGATGTCGAGAGAGGCTGAAGTGGCGTGAGCTCCTTCAGATGAACGAGAGCCTCTCGATGACGAGCGGAGATAGCGGCGCACGCCTTTTCTTTGTTCAAGGTTAAATTGTTCATTTCCTCTGGCTGAGTCTGCAGAGACGCTGATACTGATATCATCTCTCAGCACCACTGATAGACGCTCATTAAGCCCGGGCTCGCAGTGAACATTAAAACACTCCGCTGCACTCTTTTGACATTTGGACCATTACAAGTCCGCAACTTCTCAATTGCCTTGTGATCATTCGTCTTCACATGATTTTTATTTATTTTTTTAATTTTAGGAGGCGAATGTTTGGAGTACAAGTGGCTGAGCAGCTTTCGGCCTAACTCCTCGCGACCGTTCATCTGGTGTCAGCGCTCTGACGGACTCAATGTCACTGGTAAGAACATTACAGTCACTCTCAAATAAACACAAAGTATTAAGAAACTCGACTTTTAAAGCCTCCGTACACGTTTGCATGATGGCAGAACTTTTCAACTTAAGAACTCATGACTTACCCATCACAACATTGGGAAGCCAGGGTGCTCCTGCTGATAAACTCATGTCGAGGTTTTCTCTGGTTGCTGCTAAATGGCCGGATGGACGATGATAAATTGTGAAAGATTTGAGTGAAGTTTGATGACTTGCCAAAAAACACCAAAAACTCGAATCAAAAGTTCAATGTCAGCACTTAGGGATGTAATGATATCGAAATATCACGATACGATATTATCACTATGTGAGGCTCACGATACGATAATTATCACAATATTGTGGGGAGGTTGGCGATATTTAAAAAAGATCACAATGTTGTAAAAAAATGAGCTCATACTAAAAAAAAGCACAATGTTGTGCTTTTGTACATAACAGCAATACAATTAAACAACCTTCAATCTCTACTAACACTTAATATTGAGGCACTTACTCACCTAATGTAAGCATTGAATTCGTCCACATATTGACTCGCTTCACAAGCATATTGCAATCCCCTTCATCTGACAGTTAGTGATTTTAAACATAGAAGGGCTAAAACATCCCGAATGAAAATTAAACTGCACTAAAAAACTAGCCACCAGAGGGTGCTAGAACTGCACAAATGGAAATCAACCTGACTTTTTTAACAGATGTGTGGCTTTTAAATATCGTGAACATGACGATGATATTTTGGCAGTTTTAATATCTCGATATTGCCATTATCATTACATCCCTAGTCAGCGCCAGTTTAAACTTTTGAAAATTCAGTTTCATTTCGCAAAACGAAATTTGGTAGACATTTTTGTATCGCTCCTGTGTTTTGTGTGCCATCACGTGTCTTAGCATCTCATCTTTGTTGTACATGAAAACGTGCTTGTACTTTTGTACTTTTGTACTTTTTTTGTATGTTCTTTTATGTTTTATATTTGTTATTGCATCATAATCTTTCACATCTTGTTTAGGTTGAAAAAGAAGTGGTGAAGGCAGATTTTTTTGTATTTGTCGTTTCTGAACAGATAATTACTTTTTTCACTTTGCTTAAGAAAGTACAAAAAAAAATGTTAATGTTGTAATGTCTGTGGAGTAAAAACATTGATAAAATATTTTGTATTTATCAATAAACTTCATTCAAATTTTGTCATTTGTTTAAAAAACAACACAAAAACACTTAAAGGTTGAAAATTGATTGTGAATAAGCAATTTGATGATACAGCTACCTTAATTTAAAAAATATATATATTTTATGCCATAATTTTCAAATCGGTATCGGCGGTATCGGTATCTGTATTTACTTGGTATCCGATTGATACCAAAATTTGCAGTATCGCACACCACTATTGGATGTTTCGATGTTGTTTTATCCCTTAGGGGGCTGCCTTCCCGCCACCCCCGTGATGGACGACAGCTCGTGCGACCCGCCATGCGTCCCCCCAACGTCTTACTGCAGCGAGGTCAGTCAACAGGAAGTCAAGTCATACATTCGAAACACAAAATGCAGCAAAATCTATCAGTCCCGTGGTGCCCCCTGCAGGCGGGAGTGTGCATGTGCGAGGAAGGCTACACGGAGGTGCTGTCGTCCGGTGGGCTCCTGGACCAGTGCGCCCCCATCCCCGTCCTGGAAATTCCCACGGCGGGAGACAAGAAGGGGGATGTCAAGACCAGCCGCGCCATCAACCCCACCCTGACTGCCACCACGCAGCCAGGACGCTCGGGACGTACCTGGTACCTGCAACCCTACGGACCAGGTCACAAACTGCTTTATTTATGTTGCGCAACTAGCGTGAGGACGAAACTAACAAGGCTAAATAATATGCATGGATAGTTTTTGGTTAGGAGTCAGCTAATGATCACTGAGCTGAGGTTTTTGAACATTGTTGGGAGGCGTATTTTCCCAAATATTGTGGTATGTTCCACCTTAGCTGCTCAAAAAAAAAAACAAAAAAAAACCTACAAATAAAAAATGTAGTGCACATGTAAAAAAAAATACTAACAAAAATACTTCATTGATTAAAAATGAAACATGTATTTTTCCCTAATAAATGATTATTAATATTACAATAAATACACAATTGTCTAAAACAGTGCTGTTTTATTTAACAAATATTTTGATAATGCAGTGATTAAAACATGAAAATAAAACAAAAATAAATTTCTTAAATCTGATCACAAATGATATTTAAAAAACAAATAAAAAAAATAGAAATAGATAAGCCCAGAAATAAAATGTTTAAAATGTTTGTTCCATTGGCACTATTAATTAAAAAAATATATATATATATCCCCCTAAAAACAAACAAGTCATAAAATCAATCTAGAAATAAGTAAAATCATATATATATATATATATATATATATATATATATATATATATATATATATATATATATATGTGTGTATATATATATATATATATATATATATATATATATATGTGTGTATATATATATATATGTGTGTGTATATATATATATATGTGTGTGTATATATATATATATGTGTGTGTATATATATATATATGTGTGTGTATATATATATATATATATATATATATGTGTGTATATGTGTGGCGGCACGGTAGTCGAGTGGTTAGCACGTCCGCTTCCCAGTTCTGAGGTCTCCGGTTCGAGTCCAGGCTCGGACCCTCCTGGGTGGAGTTTGCATGTTCTCCCCGTGCCCGCGTGGGTCTTCTCCGGGTACTCCGGTCTCCTCCCACATTCCAAAGACATGCATGGCAGGTTAATTGGGCGCTCCAAATTGTCCCTAGGTGTGCGTGTGAGTGTGGATGGTTGTTCGTCTCTGTGTGCCCTGCGATTGGTTGGCAACCAGTCCAGGGTGTCCCCTGCCTACTGCCCAGAGCCAGCTGAGATAGGTGCCAGCAGCCCCCGCGACCCTTGTGAGGAATAAGCGGTCAAGAAAATGGATGGATGGATGGATGTGTATATGTATGTATGTGTGTGTATAGCTATTTATTTCTCATTTTAAAAAATTTGGTTTTCCCCAAAAATGCAACTTTTCTTTCTGTTTAAAAAAAAAAAAAAAAAAAAAAAAAGTATTTTCTCCCTAAAATAAAGGAAGTTTATCCTCATATTTTGCTTTTTTTCTTTAAAAAAAATCTACTTTTCTCGATTCAAAAACAAAAATTCAAATGTTGTTGTTTCACATATTTAGCTTTTTTATTTAAAAAACATCTCAGAAGAATATGACTTGTTTTCTCCAAAACGTGAGATTTTATGTCTTAAAAAAAAAAGACATTTTCAAAATTTTTAACATGTTTAAGCTCATGCCTTTGATCAAGAAAACACATTGATGAAAAATATAAAAAGTTATTCTTGCTCCCATTTTTCATGAGCTGAAGTCAAAGATATACAGAAAATTTGTATAACATGAAAGTGAGGGTTCCCCCCCGAAAGCAGATGTCATTTTTATGAATAAACAAGTAACTAATAAGTACAAGTATGAACCAGGCCACTGATTGCTCCTCATCTTCCACCACAGATGGTAAGTTGAAGATTTGGGTGTACGGCGTGGCAGCGGGAGTCTTCGTGCTGCTCATCTTCATCGTTTCTATGATCTACCTGGCTTGGTGAGTCCTCCTCTTCGTCTTCCCCCTCCTCCTCCTCCTCCTCATCATCATCATCATCATCATCATCATCATCATCACAACGGTCACCCCATTCTCCCCTCACCCGCCATCCTCCTCACGGGGAGGGCAGCAGTTACTGTGCCCGGGTGCATCGCTCGCTGGCCTCCCAGGAGTGCCACGCCAAAGGGGGGGCGGTGTGGACGGGGCAGAAGAACGCCCACGAGATGGTGTACACCTGTCCCGACTGCCAAGAGCTGGCTCAGAGCAGCGGCAGCTAATGAAAAGGGCCACCCCCTCCTCCCCTGCCCAAGAAAGCCCCTTCTCCCAGCATGCCTTCCTCAAGTGCCTGCAGCCCCTCCCCTCACGCGGTCCGCCTGATAAGCCAGTCAGCTCGTTGGAGCAGGTGAGGAACAATCACTTTTTTTTAAAAAACACAAACAAATTTTCATGTTTTTGGTGGATAGCTAGATGGATAGATAGCTAGATGGATGTTGCCTTGCTGCCCTCATGTGGCCGAGTCATGCCATTGCACCCATCGCCTTCCCCTTCATCGTCTGTGTAAATTTAATTCTCCAGCAGGTGGTAGCATTGTCACATTTGTGGCTTCAATGAAACAGCAACTCATTGTCCACTTCATTCGGTACACTTGTACTCTACAATCTCATTCATGGGATTCAAAAAAATTAACACGAGAGGATGTTTACTTTAATTGGCATGTCTGGAGACTTACTATATATCTGTGTAATATAACCATAATGAAAAGGCTATATACAGTATAAGAGTAGATGTGGGGATGGACAAATAAAAACCAAATACAATAAATAAATAAATAAATACCTGTATTGTAACAACACAAAAATACATTTATAATAATTAGAATAATCAAAATACTGTAATCAATTAAATAAAAAAAACTTTAAAAAGGAATGAGTGAAAATAAATATCTACAAAAAATTTAAATATTAAAATAAAATTAATATAATATACTACTGTATACAATATAATAATAATAATAATAATAATAATAATATACACCAAAAAATACAATTATAAATTAACCATTTTTGAAGTCACCATTTTTCTGGGATTTTTTTCAAGAGTATTTACTTGAAAACTTCAAAGGTTAAAAGGACAGTGGCAAGTACCAGTGTGCAGGTGTACCTAATGTTGTGTCAGGTAATTATATCTCCATCACAGGTGTCAAACTCAAGGCCCGGGGGCCAGATCCGGCCTGTCATATTCTCTTATGTGGCCCACAAATGCAAATCCTGTTTCAACTTCCATGCTCCTTGCTAAAATCTGTGCCAAAATTACAAATTGTCATCGGGGGGGTGATAGCAATGTTGAGATTTTGCAAAGACATTTGTGTTTACAGTAACTTGAACAATTATCCATCCAAATAGTAATCCATCAATGAATACGAGATGAGATGATGAAACATTGATGTGGTTTCACAGTCGTAATGGCCCTTTTAGGGAAGACATAACTGCAGTGTGGCCCACCGCAAAAATGAGTTTGACACCCTTGATCTACGTCATACCTCCCCAAATAATAAACGTGTGTTTCCCGTGTGTGCGAACGGCAGCAAGAAGCCAAAGCGACCGGAGCGAGCGAGGCAGCAGCAGAACAACCGCCTCAAACCTCTGACGCTGGCCTACGACGGCGACACGGACATGTAAATCACCGGACGCTTTTTCTGTCGCTTTTTTTTGTTTTGTTTTTTTACAGCATGAAGGCGAGACAGAAAATCCTATTAGAGCACGTCTCTTTGTCTCAAAAAGTGCTCTCCCCACTCACACTTTCATTTTTTTCCGCCTTCGTGACCTCTGCAAGTGTTGAGTCAAATGCCTTTTTTTTTTTTTTTTCATCCCGCCCAACCAAGACTTGCCCCAACACACATCACATTCTTTCCGCTGAGCCGCCTCTGGAGGCTTTACGGGATACGTCGCATCATCCGTTGCCAAAAAAAAAAAAAAAAAGGATGAGGGATGAAGGGGAGGAAAATCTCCATAAAGGGGTTTAGAATCCCTTCCTCCGCCGAATCCTTGCTCTGGACAAAAGAGGGACACCTCTCTCTCTCTCTCTCTCTCTCTCTCTTGCGCTTTTGTGGTTGTTGTTGGATTGGGGCGGCCGTTGCCATGGAAACTGTGCCCCTCTCTGTCTCTCTCTCTCTCGCCTCCACCCTGGCTGTGTTTCAGGCGCTAACGTGCACTATATTAGTGCAGCTCATGACCGCTGATGCCATAAAAGAAGAGGGGGGGGTCAACACAAAAACGCGGGGTTCACTTGCGAAGGAGTCTTAGGCCACACTGGGGGAGGAAAAAGAAAAAAAAAATATATATATATATATATATTATATATATATATATATATATATATATATATATATATATATATATATATATATATATATATTAGTACGTTTTTAAAATAACTACTTGTTCCTAAAAATATATATATGTTTAATCTCATAATGATTTTCCTTTTTCCTCCCCCGCAAAAAAAGCAACATTTCTTTTTGTAAAAAAGTGTCTTTTTTTCCCCCTAAAATAATACAAGTTTACCCTGGTAATATTTTGGCTTTTTTTTCTCAAGAAAGAAAGATCTATTTTTCTCTCTGTGAAAAACAAAAATGTAAACTTTTTTTGCTTTTGTCTTTCAAAGAAATTACTTTAGTCTCATAAGACTACAACTTGTTTTCTCTTGAAAAAGACATTTTCAACATTTTTAAAATTTTCAAGCTCATGCATTTTTTTCAAGAAAACACATTGAACAAAAGCAAATAAAAGTACTTATTCTTGCTCGCATTTTTCATGAGCTGAAATTAAAGATGTACAGAAAATTCAGTCGTTCACAAATCTGTCTAAATCAGTGGACACTTCTCCTTTGCCGAAATAAAAATATTCATCTCTCCACCACATTAGATGCTAATTTAACTTTTTTTTTCCTCACATTTTGTCGTTTTCTCTTACACTATACAATTTTGTTTCCTCCCAGAAATACGTTTCTCTTGAAAACATGCAACTTTGAGAAATTGTCATAGTATATATATTTTTTATCTTTTCAGTGTGGCCTTAAAACTCCTTTGTAGATAATGATAAAATATGTATAGATTTTTTTTTCAATAGTTAAAAAATAAATAAAAAAAAGTACCTTTTGTGGTTTGTAGAGGTCATCTGGTGTATTTTGGAACACAGGAAGTCCGACATTTTGATTTGAAGCAGCCATTTTAAGAGTCATGATGGCTATTTCCTCCAATGGACCTTTGAAGACAAACTAACCAATCTTCAAAAATTCAGCCCCTAAAGTGGTTTGACTTTGCAACATGCCATTTAGCCAAGTCTATCATGAGTCAACCCACAAAAAATAATGTCAAAAAGTCTTGTCCAAAAATGCACAGAAAGTCTGCCATATTGGTTTGAAGCAGCCATTTTAGGGTCATTTTGGTCATTTTCATGATCCTTCAAAGATTAACTCCTCCTGCAGCTTTTTTTCTGATTGCTACCAAACTTTTATCACACATCCAAGATAGATGGAGGATGCAAAATTATGAAAAGTTTTTGTTTTGGTCATTGTATGTGTGGAATTTGGTGACTTGTCGTAAAAAAACAAAACTCCCTGAAGCTATTCATTGGTGCCCCCATGGCAGAAAATGCAATAACTCTTCACTCCTGTGTGTCAATCTCCTTTCCAACTTTTCTTTTATCTGCCTTACTGATGATCACTTGCAGTTTTTCTACTTGAAAGGGTCCAACTAACATGCAGTCACTAACAAAATGATCACTAATGAACACTTTTGTGTTTTTCACATGAGCTTTAATATTATTTATGAGGTGGAAAATAACAAAAAAGGCTTTGTTTACGTTGGTGGATTTGTAAAAACAAAAAGCAACTTTTTTTATTTTCTTGTTTTCCGTGCAGAGGGAAAAAATGTTAAAAGGTACGTGTACATTTATTTTGTATTACACTGAAAATGTTTCATTTGAATATTGCAAAAGTGGCTGTATGATATTTGTTGCTGTACTGATGCAAGTTCTGTGGTGAAAAAAAAAAAAAAGTGAGCAAGAAGACACCGGAAAAAGAGAAAGCTCGTCTGTTTTGTACAGGTTGTTTGTGTGTGCGGAAAGAAAGCGCGATAATAAATAAGGACACGGTGACAACACACAAGCATATTTTGTCCTAACTGTCTTTTATGTGTGCTGGAAAAAGTTGAGGTGCAGTGTAAATTATTCTGCAAGTCTGAAATATTGCTTCCTTTTGTTACAGATTTAGTATCATGTGGATTCAATTCAGTTTCACCTTCAAAATTCCACTTAGAATAACCTGTAATAATAATAAAAAAAATGGGGATGACGAGCTGAAGACTGTCTCCATGTACACAACAGTGTACTTATCTGTATGATACTGCCCCCAAGTGGCCAAGGCTCACCCATGAGATGGAGGAGCACAATGTCTATTGAAATGAAGCAAAAAGGCTTAAAAAAAATAATACATTCCATTTATTTAGATGATTACTGTATGTTTTAATAATTACAATAATAAATAGTGCTATTTGCCTTATTAAAAAAACAAAAGAATTTTTTTTGTTGTCAAAAATTTTATAACACAATATTATCATTTGTCATGTTATTTTGTGGCGGCACGGTAGTCGAGTGGTTAGCACGTCCGCTTCCCAGTTCTGAGGTCTCCGGTTCGAGTCCAGGCTCGGACCTTCCTGGGTGGAGTTTGCATGTTCTCCCCATGCCCGCGTGGGTCTTCTCCGGGTACTCCGATCTCCTCCCACATTCCAAAGACATGCATGGCAGGTTAATTGGGCGCTCCGAATTGTCCCTAGGTGTGCGTGTGAGTGTGGATGGTTGTTCGTCTCTGTGTGCCCTGCGATTGGCTGGCAACCAGTCCAGGGTGTCCCCCGCCTACTGCCCAGAGCCAGCTGAGATAGGCGCCAGCAGCCCCCGCGACCCTTGTGAGGAATAAGCGGTCAAGAAAATGGATGGATGGATGTTATTTTGTGTGGAATTTTGACCCAAAAAAATATTACCCATAAATTGAATCCATTTAGGAAACAAACTGTAAATATAACAAAATGTTCACGTGACAATTAAAAAGAAAAAAAATTGTGAAGATAACGGTGGCTCAACATCTGCCGTTTGCTTGGAATTAGCTCTTTGCTGCTATTCAAAGAAGGCAAAGTGTCCTCTTGCGCTAAAGTGACACTAATTGAGTTGCAACGTGATGGTTTATGCAGCCGAGAGCTCCCTTTGCCTTAGCACAGATGCTATCGCGCTGCATTGGAGTGCAACGTGCTGCCATTTAGCAGATTGATTTTGACCTTTCCTCTTATCTTTGCTCTTACTGCACTTCTTCTTTTGTGTTTGTTTATCTAAAAGGTTTTCTCTCGCAACCTGAATGACAAATTGAATATATGACATCATTGCTTTCAAATGTCACTTGAAAATGATTATGTATACAAATCTATTATTACTAAGTTATAACAAAGATTGTGTTTTTTGTTGTGGTATGTTAATTTTGGTTTTTCATGATGGGTGTTTTTTTCAGATAAGATAAAAGACAAGATAAGACTTTATTGATTTACTTGCAGGAGCAGCATCATAGAAGGACAAAAAAGGTCATGAGAGTGAACCTTTTACATTCAAAGCTATATACAATAGCTTACAGTATATTGAAAACAGTAGGGCCTATGTACTTAAGTAAATACATATATGTGCATCAAAAATATGTATAGTAAGAAAAGATTCAAAATGTATATTAGTTGATTTAATTTTTACTTTGATTCTATTATTGTATGTATTTTTATTCCAGGGTCTCCACTGATTTGTGTATTGATTTTTCTTTAATTATTTATGGAGTCAATTTTATTAGTTTTTCTATTATATATCACAAGTATTTGTATAGTTATTTTGTATTTTTTTACATAGATTATATTTAATAAATATTTCATCATTATATTAATTTTGTATAAACTTTTACAGTATATTCTTTGCATTTTATTATAAGTTAAATTTATTTTGGATTATTGTATTTTTACATTTAGAATGTCTATTGCTTTTTATTTTAATATCCTATTATTATTATTTTTATTAGTAGTATATTTTTAAATTCACCATTGTGTTCTTTTTTTACATTATTAAATGTCTGTATATTTGTATTTTCATTGTCTATTCTTAAATTTTACATTTCATATATAATATGCTATTCACAGTTTACCTTATCTGTTTTTTATATACATTAATTTTATTTATGAATTTCTTAGCATTTTGAATTTTTAACTATGGCAGTATTTGAGCATACTCTTGACGTCTCTTGTTCCAAAATCAGTTGCAGTGCAGCCGAGCACCACTTGAGGGCAGCCTGACAACATCTGAAGTTCTCAGAAGTCCTTCACCCCTCCCCAAGCCCCCCCAACTCCCATCCCGCATCCCTGCGTGCGAGTATAAAGCATCCCCTCCACACTGGCGCGCTCATGTACAAACAGCGCAGCATCACCTCTGAACGCGACATCCATACTACCCCCTACCAAGAAGACCCTCCACCATCATCAACATCATTCTACCTCGGGGCCCCCCCTCCCCACACTCCGGCCCTTCACTTTACTTCAAGTTGGGTCAGCAGCTGGAGATTTTTTTTTTTTTTTTGGGAGGGGGGGCTTTTTTTCCCCCACATCAGAGAGGACGACGGCTGGGCTGACGCTCGGTGGTCCGAACATGCCGACCACATGGTGCTGCTGGGCTCTGCTGCTGTCAATCATCTCTCTGGTGAGCAATTACCGCATATTAACTCAGATTTGGTCCCAATTGTAGTCATTGTTTTGCAACATTTTGCTTCAAACGGAGTCACGCTGAGGTCCTTTTGGGTGAAGAAAACCAGATTAGACTTGAAATAATCGATATGTTCTGCTCCAATGTGTAGTTTTCTAAAAGCTAGCTATGATAACGATATAAATGGAAGAAAAATGCATCAAAATTTAAATTATCAGGAAAAATTCCCTTAAATTGGATAATCAAGTTTGATTTTAATTGAAGACAAATGATAGTAACTAATAGACTTGTGATTAAGTTTTTTGTACACAATTAAAGGACCAGTATGTAATTTTTCCAAAGGTAATGCTAAGCTAGACTTGAATTCTTTACATCATTATAGGACTGATGTGTGGTTTTCCCATAGATAATGCCAAGATGACCGCGACAGCAAAAATTTGGGTCATTTTGGACACACTTAAATGTATCATGTGTAGTTTCCCCACAAGAAATGCTAAAATTATGAAAAAAAATTCTCCCCGAGGCTAATGCTATGAAGGCTGTGATAACATTTTAAATCAAGGAAAAACACATTCAAAATTGAAATAATTGAGTTTCTGACAATATTAAAAGACAAATGTGTAGTTTTTTGGATGCTAATGCTAACCTATCTGTGATTTAAAATAATAATAATAATCGTAATCATAATCATAAATGGTCTAACTTTTAATAATCAGATTTTGGACATAATTAAAGGTCCATTGTGTAGTTTTTCTAAAGCAAATTCTCAGGTAGCTGGAATAACTTTGATGTTACTGAGGAAAAAAATAGACTTCAATTAATCAAGTTTTCTGACATCAGTAAAGGTCCAATGTGGTCCAAAGCTAATGCTAAGCTAATTGTGATAACTTTGGTTTTTAATTGAAGAAAAAGAAATTAAACTTCAAAGTACATTCTGGACATCAATAAATGACCATTGTTTAGATTTACCCTGAACAAATGCTAAATTAGCTTTGATAACTTTTATTTTAATTCAGGAAAAACAAACTACACTTTAATTAATCGAGTTTACTGGCATCATTAAAAAGTCCTGTGTGTTTTGACAGCCGTGATAACTTTGATTTTAATTGACGAATAACAAATTAAGATTAAACTAATCCTGACCAAATTAAAGCTCCAGTATGTTGTTCTCTAGCTAATGCTAAGCTAACCTTTCCTTAAGAGCTGCAGTAAAGTGACATTAACAAAGTTAATGGAAATAGACCTACTAAAAACTTTGCAGGATACTAATCCCTGAAAGTCAGAGATGGACCTAAAACCTTTTGCGCAAGTTTTATATCATTCGTGAAAGTCTTATTGGTAGATATAAACCTTTAATTGAAGTTTTACAATCTTAACAAGGTGCATAAACATCAAGTGGGGGAAGCTAATCTTTTAATAACTAAAAATCCTTAACTTCTAAGAATCCTAAAACCTCAATTGGAGACCACAAACCTGTGTGAAATGTTTGCGCCATCCCTCAATGCAGGCTTTTAAAACCTTGGTGTTGTAAACCCTGAAACTCAAAGCGGTAGTTTCCTAAACCAATAAAGGAACTCCTTAAACTTCATTAGGTGGCTGAAAGCTGGCATAAATGTAAACATAAACTCTGAGCGAATGTCAGTCACCCTTATAGCAAGTACTAAAACTTAAGTGAGACGTTTTGTGGAAGACTTGCACTGTTGGTTAAAGTCCTTAACTTCTTTAGTGGAGAGTCTTAAACTTAAATCGTCAATATTTTTAGGACATCAAAAACCGAAAGTGGAGCACCTAAAACCTATGTGAAAGTCACGAACCCCTTAGACACAGATAAGGTGAACTACATAGATTTTCAGTACTGTTACACCCAAATACTTGCTCAAGGACCAGAACCATGAATGGAAGCTCCCAATAATTTTTTTATGGAAGTCCTTAAAATCTTAGTAGGTCCTAAATCCTAAGTAGAAGTACAAAAAACATAGCAGAAGTACAACACATTACAAGACTTAAACTCACTTGTCTGACTTAATAATCCAAAAAAGGACCATCACCCCCAATCACATAACATTCTCAACAGTCGTTACTGTAATCACATCAGAATTACATTAATAAAAGAATGTACTGAAATAAATCAACATGATTGTACAGACTACTACTACTATTTTCCAACAGTATCATTGAAAGATTTTCAGTTTTGTTGGAGAAAAAAAAACAGCTGCAGCGGGAGAAAGTAAAAAAAGATAAAAAAATAAAAAGTGTCTGTCTTGACGGTTTGTGACAAGCCAATTGCTTTAATCCCGCGTGAGCCGGTAACCTCGCCGCCCCGCCTGCTCTGATGAACGCGTCAACAAAGCAATCGGCGGAGAACAGCGGCCGTAATCCGCGTAAAAACTTCACTTAAAAAGCTCCCGCGGCGTTATCAGTGTTTAATTTGCATAGTGATGGAAAGAAGTCAATTACTATTAATTATTCTCTACAACTTCATTCCCATTATCCAATTGAATTTGCCGTCTTGAAAAGCATAAACTCAATTTCACAGCTGGCTAAACTCGCTAATCATTTACCCCCCACCCACCCCCCAACCTACATGCCGCCCGCCCCCCTTTAATGCCACACACCGCCGCTAAAACTCATTGATTGCCGCATCCTAAACTCCTGAAGAAGTGCTGGGAAGTCAGGACCGGCCGACACTGGCCGTTTCTCAATACGAAGAACACAAAGTATGGCCTCATAACACATATACATAACATGTTCTTGTGATGATCACGTTCCCCCCACGGGAACCTCCCAAACCTCTTTGAAGCTGGTGTGGAAAAAGTCTGATTATGCGTTTTCTCCCGTGGCTACCTAAAAAAAAAAAAAGTGCAGGCTAGTTTCTTGGTCCTCGTCTTCAAACCGGTTCCACTCACATATCAGGAGTGTGAGGTCACGCTGGTAATTGTGCCCCCGACTCCTCTGGAGATAAGGCACGTCCACCTGTGATTTCCTGACACTCTGATTTGTCATCATCTCTGACGCCCTCAGGTAGCACTTTGATACAACAGCTACACCCAAACACTTAGTGGGGGCCTGCAAGCTCCAGCAAACAGAGTGCAACTCTCTCAAAATTCAGTAAGTCTTTAGCAGGGGGACCAAAACCCTTAATGGAATTGTCTAAAACCTTTGTGTTTTTTGGGGAGGCAAAACCTTAGTAGGGGTTGAAACACCTTAGAAATAAAAAGTCTTAGTAGAAGTCCTAAACAATACAAGGAGTTCTATATACCTTTGTAGGAGTTAATGGAAGCCCCCGAAATGTTTCTGGAGTTCCCCAAAGCCTTAGTAGAAGTCATAAAACCATAGTAGTCATACATTGTTTCTTTAACAGCCCAAAGCCTTGTTAAAGGTCCGAAGAACTTTCTTTTGTCCTAAAATTGTACTTGGGGACCAAAACTTTTAATGAAATCCCATTTTGGGGTCTAAACCCTTAAAGCTCTCCTGCTAGTCTGGGGGAAACGCCTCTCAAATGTCGCTAACGTCCGAGATCATCTTCATCATCATCTTCATCAGTTTCTGCAGTCGGCCTCGCTTCATCCGGATGTCCTCTTGCGGCTCTCAGCTATTTTCAAAGTACGCGGTCAGCTCGGTGGAGCTACAACGATGAATGGCCGAATCCGAAGCTCACTACACGAAGTTAGCTACATGCTACAAACACTCGAAGTGCGCATGCGCGGCTAGGAACGAGCACGCACGACGTCGTTACGCATATTCATTGACAGGATCGAGAAACAATCGTTAAGATGATCCACCCGGAAGACACAGCCACAAAAATATCCTTGAACCCACCTTTAATGGTAGCCTCTCAAAATGTCTTTGGCAGTTCCCAATGTTTCAGTAGGGGGCCTAAAAGCTTTTTAGGGGTCCTAAAACATCAGTTGGCGAGCAAAATCTTTAATGGGAGAAAACTAAACCTTTGAGGAACTTCTCATAGCATCAGTGGAAGTCCTATAACCTTAGCTGTGAATGAAACCCTGTAATAGAAGCCCCGCAAACCCTGGTAGAACACTTACTTAATGAGTACGTTGGGAGAGAAAATTCTAATTGGGAACTCCTAAAACCTTTGTGAAACACCAAATAGAATTAAACATAATGTATATTTAAACACCAAGATATTCAACCAAACCATACAATTTTGTCGACTAGAAGTCTACTAGCTTAATGCTAACAACAAGGCTAACAACAGCTAGAAGCTAGCATAGATGTTATGGTAATTATAAACCCCCAAATATTCGCGCACTCTAAATTCAGACTTGGATTTGGTCATGTGACATTCACAAGCTCATTTTCAATCATTTTCAGCCGACAGTAAGTAGCAAAATGGCCACCCTCGTGAGATGAGAGATGAACGAAATGAATGCTTAATTCATATTCCACAAACGCGATATTAATCAGAATGTCATGTTTCAGCTACTAGGGCTGCATAGATGGCATTTTATTACTTGACTTCCTTTCAATCTACGTAATTAAACATTTGATATAAACATAGTAGTCAGTAAATATTGCAGCATGGAGTGGGGTTTGCCCGCTATCTGTGCTCCATTCACACACATTTCCAATCGCACACACTTGCACTGCAGTATTGAGGCCAATGAAAAGTGACACACACACTCTGTCTTGTGCATCCCAGTACTTCAATTCAAGATGGTGTGTGCGTGCGTGAGTGTAGGGGGTCTATATAGAATGTGGCGGCACTTGTTTATCGTGAAAGCGCGGCGGCGTACGTGAGTTATCTCCCGGCTCGGCGGCGTGTAGATAGCGTTGAGTTTGTCCAACAAGCGCGCAGGACTTTTGTGTGTGCGTGCGTGTTATCTGCTCTTGTCCCGCCCGCCCGGGATGCCGCCACACGACTGGAAAAACCTGGAATATTATTAAAGAAGCCTTAAAATAGACTTTCTGCTGGTAAACGTGGCTGCGTTAAATGTAAATGCAAATGAAGTGTCCAAGCCTTGAGCAATAAAATGTTCCATTGCAGCGATAACGACACTTTTTATTGCAAGGGACATTGACTTTTTTTTACTTTTTTTTTAACAGCGTGTGAGAAATGCAATTAAAAAAAAGAGAGAGGGAGAACTCAAAAGCAAAGCGAAACAGAATGTTTTACGATAAAACTAATGAACATCATTGCACTCATTCGCTGTTTAAATTCATGTTTACTGATGGCTCGATGTGACCCACTCTTTGTTTCATTAGCAAAAATATAATAACAATGCATATTAAATAAATAAATAAATAAGGCCAGCAATATAACTCTTATCCAATTGATGTGTCAATTGTCTTGCATCATGACATAAATTATATTTAGAAATAGAATTTTAAAATGCAATATTTAAATGGCTGAGTTGGTAAACTTGGGCAAAGTTAGATCATATTTTTGTGTAAATTTCTTTATTTTAAATGCTAAATTGAAAGACTTGAGTTTATTGACACAAATAAAAATAATTATGTAAAATATGTGCATGAATTCAAGTGCAACTGTGTTGGTTAACACAAGTCAAATTTGCTTCAAATATTTGCATAAAGTAAGGATGCGTTATTTAAATGACTTGGTGGGTTAACTCCGGCAAAATTATGTCATATGTTTGTCTAAATTTCGGGATTTTAATGCTAAATTGATAGGACGGAGGCGAAAAAAAACATTAATCGTTTGCATGAATTTGAGAATACAAATTTTAAACTCGCATGGTTGGTTAACACAATTAAAAAATAATAATAATAATAATTTTTGCATAATTTTGGTTTTGCCAAGTCAAATAATTCTGCAAACTATTTAATATATTTTAAAGGCCGGATTTAAAATCTAAAAAATAAATTTAAACAGTAATTAATTAAATAGATTTACCGTAATGAAAATAATAATAGAATGAAGTTTAATTATTAATATGTAATTAATTATAAAATTATTTAAAAAAAATTGTGAAGTTCTTGCGTAAATTTAAGATTTCAATTTGAAAATTTACACTTATTTACTTTGGTTGACAGATGTTTTGTCAGATGTTAAAGGTAAAATAAATTTACAGTTCAGGATTGAGATAAAATAATTCCATAAAATATTTACATACATTAACATGCTAAATCAAATGAGTTTGTTAACAATATGAATGAAAGAACAGTTTAAAGCGCACTTGATTGTCAGAACTGGTTCAATGGAACACTTTATAAATTCTTGTTTTGATACAAAATCCTCCATTCGGTTGCTTTGACAACGTGTGCATCAGCATCATGAAATCATGAATGCGTGCCACGTGGTGTTTTCCTTTGAGGTCGTTTGCGTGACAGATGATCGTTTGCGAGTCTCCTGGCGGATAACTGATGATGTTTCCCGCTGTCACCATCAATATTATTTCTGCCACTCGTCTTTGTCACTTTTGCCCGATAAAACAACTTTTTCTAGCCTTCACGTACACACGACTCACAATGGCTAATAAGACACTTCAAGACTTTTTTGCAAGAAATCCTACTAAAGTTTTACAAAATGATCTGTTCCACAGCCAAATGGTTGTCATTGTAAAACATTTTGAATGTAAAAAAACAACAAACAAAAACATAGTTTAAGGTGAGGTCAAGTCAAAAATGTTCTTTTTAATATGTTTCATGCCCCTTCACTAGTCTAATCACAGCATTCTGATTAGTATTGCATTTTTGGATTATCAATTAAGTAGCAAAATCCACTCATTTTTAGCCATTTTCGGGCAGCCATTTTGCCACTTGGTGTCAACTGAAAATAACGTCAGTGTATAAGAGCTCAGGTAGCGGCCATCACGGTTCAGCTGTTTTCTGGGTTTGATCATTCGACATTCATTCGCAAGCTAAGCCATTAGGCAGTGTGATGTCATTTTTAGTCGACATCAAGTGGTGAAATGGCCGCCCTTTGGATGGTGGATGTTTCTTTTTAATTCATATTCCACAAATGCAACATTAATCGGATTGCCGTGTTTAGACTATTGGGGGTGCATAGAACATATTACTGTAAATAACATTTTTGATTTGACTTCCACTTTACTAATTTAAACCTTTTTTTTATTCAGTGTTAACTTTATTGACAAAGTCGTGATGCAAAGGTTATTAACATCACATCAAATTTCCCAATTATTATTATTTTTTTCCTTTTTTTTTTTCTTTTCGTAGAAAAAATTTCCAAATTATTTATGTAAAACAGTGAGTACAAGACCTAAAACAGCAAAACAACAAAATAACACTATCTACATCTTGAAAATTGGCAATATATCAACTTCTGTGTACAATGAACACTTTTGCTTACTGCCCCCGCTGGCCAGGAGGAACCACTGCGGCATCACTAAAACCAAAGCGATCGATACATCCCCGGGCCTGGCAAAGTTATCTCGGTGTGACTGCTGACCTTTACACAGCAGCACACAATCACCTTGAAGCACACATACATACACACACCCACACACACACCCACACACACACACACACATTCTACTTCTAATCTCCCAATTGGGATTACAGGTTGGTGCTGTAATCCACCGCGCGATTGTGCCGCTAATCCTGTCAGGTGTGCTTCTACACGCCAGCTAATTACGTGTCGCCCAGACACACAAGAAGAAGAACTCGCAGGTGTGACAGCATATCGGGCGAAATCCCATCCCTGTTTTTTCAGCGACATTCTCCCGCTCAACTTCTGAGTCCTTTTGGCAGCCATCTTGTGTGTACGTGTGTGTCAATGTGAGTGTGTGCGTGTTCATGTGTAAAGCAGCTTCCTGACGTCCCTTCATGTGACGGCAGTGCCTCTGTTGAGACTTAACCCACTTAGCTGAGAAGCTTCCGGAATCACTTTTATGACTCGGAATAGAAAATGACATCAAACTCCATTTTGAAGTGCAACTTTTTTTTTTTGGAACCAATGGTGGATGATCTTGTCCAGCAGAGACTATCAGAAGCATTGACTGTCATACAACTTACATTCTAATATTTGTTTCATGAATTTGTGTTTATTCACTCCTAAAAGTCTATTCCTTTCATTTGATAGAATTTCTTGGCTGCACTGTTTCCAGTGCAAGATTTTTTTCTTGTCCAATAAGATTTCAGACTCTCAATCGCAGTGTTATTTTACCCAATCACATGTTAAATTCACCTCAGAGGGCCAGCTAGCTTCATTGCAGTCATTAACTTCACCATTTTTTTTTTGGTGTAGTTAAAAAAATCTCTCATTTATATTGGATGTAATTCCATTGTCCACCACTGGATGGTGGCACACTTGTTGAGTTTGAAACTGTAATTTGAAAGAAGAAGAATAAAACAGGAAGTATATCAGCACATCCTAGTTTTTGGTGAAAATTAATAAATGTTGTTCTATGTACCCAGTAATCCTGTTTTTTACGCCTACACAAAGCAATGGCTGTAAGTTCATTTTATAATTGCCATATTTTGCCATGTTTATTGATATGTGAGATACTTAAGTTTGTGGAAGTGTTTTGGAAAAACATGAATTGTTTACCGTAAACACATTTCGGGATTGGTACATTGTTTGTTCAATATTTTTGTATTGTCCATTGCTCTTCCTCTCTGTAAATATATTACATGTATTTAAATGTGTTTGCATTATTTTGAAAGTGCGTTTAAAGACCTTAAAAAAAACAAGTGTTGTAAATTTTATAAAAACATCTCTAGGACGTATTTCTGTAAATATAGTAGCAGAACTACACAGTTGAAATACTATAATATAATAATATATATATATATATATATATATATTCATATATATATACATATATACACAATTAAATATTAAAGGTATAGAGGTTTATGCCTTGTCTTTTTTGGGGTGGAATAAATGTTTACTTTGTAAGGCGGCACAAAGTGTGTAAGAAATCACGAGTCGTCACTTCAATGTAAAAATGAAGGAGAGTCCACTTTGCAGCTGCTTGCTCGGCATTTTGTAAGACGCCACTTCGTTGAACTTGTCCATCCTTAAGGAGCTTTACGTCAAGGCGTAATGGCGACCATAAATCCCGCGCGGGAAGTCTGGGCCGACGCCTGCTGCTGAATTTATCTTCTGATAATACATCATGGCGGCCAACGCGTGTTAGACAAAAGCCGCGCTTCATTAACGCCGTTTAACTGCGCCGCTGAGCCACAAAACATTCCAATTCATTCCTCATCTCACCTTGTCAGCGCAAATATTTTACTCTTAAAAAGTCCTGCAGTGACTTCCTTTGGCGAAAAAAAAAGATCTATGCACGTTTTTACCACAACAATCGGCTCGTCCATCACGGTGTTCTCTTCAAAAACAACCGGAGGCCATCTTTCTCCAAAGTCCGAGTGCACAAAGCCGCCGCGTCCTTCGCAGGGAAAGATCATTCACGGCCTCACACAATGCAACTCAGCCACGTGAAAGAAGACCTTATTTTCACTCTATTGATCGGCCCGGCTAAGATACAAAAAAACCAAAAAAAAACGGCGAAGGCTACGCTCAGATGGATCTGCTGTCACGTAGCGGCGAGGGTCTCGTCGCATAGTTGGCGCTGTCATCCGCGGGATTGTTGGGGATGACTCATCCATCATCGGGGGGGCACGTTCAACGGGCGAGCGAGCGGCAGGGGCGGGAAGGCGCTCCGTCTTGATTTAGACGACACGCCAAAGACGTTTGGCGCTCCGTACGCGTCGGTGGCGAACATCAGCTCTTTGTGGAACGGGTGATGATGGACGGCGAGAACGTGCGCTGACGGAGGAAGCTCCAAAGTCAAGCTTGTGCTAACCATGGCATATATATATATATATATATATATATATATATATATATATATATATATATATATATATATATATATATATATATATATATATAAGGGGTGTCAAAATTACTGCGTTAAATTTGATTTAAAGTTCGTTTAACACCACAAATTGTTTTAACGCGCGGTTACTGGGATAGTTCCAGTCACAACACAGCAGACACGTCCACGTCAAAATTCAGCAGTAATTAATTTAATAATAATGCGTATCTTTGTGGAGACTGGGGTCAAGTTTTACTTTACAATTTTAAAAATGTGCAGAATTTCACAAGTTACTTCATGTTAAAGGTTAGATAGCTCTTAATATGAAAAGAAAAATGCACTGTGCTGATGTACTGTGCTGTCACCAACGTCTTACAATTGCAATTATGCCATCTAGTGGCAGACAAAAATGACCAACACAATTCATTACCACAATCTTTTTTTTTTTTACAGGTTTAACTCCTTTGTATGATTTATTATGAAATTACTGTATCAATGATGCAGCCATATTTCTATTAGTTTAACATTTTTTTCTACTTTAATGTTAACAAGGGTATGAAAACTTGGAAAAAAATATTGTACATTTTATTTTACATTTAGAACAGATGTAAAATTTGTGATTAGTCATGAGTTAACTATTTTACTCGCCTGACACCCCTAATATATATATTAAGGGTTGTGCACAAATCAGTGGTGACTCGAACTGGGTAGCGAATGAGTAATTCCAGATTTCCAGATTCGAGTCACACTTGTGTCCAATAACTTGGATAATGCCGTTGAAAACTGACGTTCACCTTTGTCATCCAGGTGCTCGGAGCTGACTCGAGATCAGCAAACGGCGACAAATCCAAGATGAAGTCCTACTGGTCCGCTACTAGCAAAGCAGCTCAGACTTGGTCGGTCAGCCGCCTTCTGGCCCACACGCTGGACGGCAAGGACAACTTCACCTCGGTGGACCTGGACTTCCACATGGAGGAGGATTTGGACTCGGACTCCAAGCAGTGGACATGGCTCTCGAACGCTTCCGTGTCTTCGGCCTCAGGGGGGCGCTCCCGGGCTAAGAGGAGGCCGATCGTGAAGACGGGCAAGTTCAAGAAGATGTTCGGATGGGGCGATTTCCACTCCAACATCAAGACGGTCAAGTTGAACCTGCTCATCACCGGCAAGATCGTGGATCATGGCAACGGTACTGTAGCTCGGTCTCGGCTTCATGATGAGGGCAGACGTTTTCATGTGGATGCTTCACTTTATTTGCATCTTGGTACTGTCTAACACTGACGACAACAACCATGGAAAAACAAGTCCAGTGGAACCTTAACTCATTCACTCCCAGCCATTGTCACTGCAGCAATCCGCTTCGCTACCGGCTGTTTTATTGGATTTTGACTGATTTCGCAAGGCCCACAGAATATTGTATTGTAAAAAAAAACAACAACTATATTTCTATCTGTTTCCGTTTTGCAGCAATTAGCATTACAATATAGCAAAGTTTCATCATTATTCACAAAAAAAAATCTGTTTAAACCAGTAGGGAAAAGAGCTTTTTGCAACATGGCCCTGGTTGATCTCTTATACTCTGCTGCCACCTACTGGCCATTTTTGTAATAACTACCATTGATACAACTGTTCTCTGCAGTTGAGAGGCTGCATCAAAGCCTTCTGTATTCTCTTGCATTAAAAAACAACAACGTATAAATACATCTTTGGGACGCTGGTAAAATTTAAAATAGAACGTATTTATACGTTTTAGGGAGCAAATGAGTTAAGAGTTTAATTTGTTCAGTTGTAATTAAATTTACAACAAAAATCCCCATTGAAAAGAATTGAAATGCAGGAATCTAATCCAGAACCCCAATTTTCAAAGCAGAGTTCCTCATACTACCAGTCATTCTTGATTATCTTAACTGAATTTTCAAAAACTGCAGAAAATTGTGTTCTGTGGCAATCTGACAACCCGACGTACCAAAACAAAGAGTAGGCGCTCCTCTTTCACCAGAAAAAAAGCTTTGTTTTTAGCTTCTGACCAAAAACACCTGTTTTTAACCAAAAAAAACAAAGAAAAACAAGATGCTTTTTGTGAAAAGAATCTTGAAGCAGAACAATGAGTTAGATGCTAATATTTTTTTTGGCGACACCTCGAACTATAATATAACAAAAACAAGACTGAGAAAGGGATTTTGACTGCAAAATCATTGATTTGCAGAAACACAACTAAGTGGTTGAATATCAGTGCCTTTTTTTACATGGCGTTCCTCATTCACTCCATGGACAAACTGGGCAAGATCTTGAAAAAAGTATTTGATAAATACAAACAAAATTCCACTGAAAGGTTTGGGACGTTGTGTAAATCCTTTTCAATTGAATAGTCTACAAAGGCAAGATATTTCATGTTCAAATGGAAAAACTTTTTTGTCTTTTTTTTTTTTTCTCAATCATTTTGAATTTCATTTTTTGACAGGGTTTAGTACCGAGTTGCATCATGTTTCCCTTTAAAAACACTAAATAAATGGGAACTAATGACACTAATTCAGTTGCTCACCAGTCCGAGGTCTCCATCGCCATATTTTGCGAGTCTGGACTGCTGGCGTGCCAGTCGAAGTCCTCACACTATTTTACTTCGAAGCCACGCTGTTGTAACACGTGCAGAATGTGTATGATGCTCCAAAACCTGTATCTACCGGTCAGTATTCAGTACTTTTTTTGTTTCTGTGGGCTCGTCAGACCGCAGCATACATTTCCACTTTCTTAGTGTTACTGATCTTTGACCCCTCACTTTGCACAGTAGAATTTTAACCTGCATTTGTAGATGTAGTGACAAACTGTGGCTGGCTATAATTTTGTCTTTGTAGTGAATCCAGGTTGAAAGCGATTTGTAAATCATCTTGCTCTACGTTTATTTACATTTTACATCTTCATCTGAATTGAGTTTTGTGCGCCTCACTACACTAAGAGCACATGTCATTTCCAGGTACCTTCAGCGTCTACTTCCGACACAACTCCACCGGGCAGGGCAACGTGTCGGTCGGGCTCGTACCTCCCACCAAGGCGGTGGAGTTCCACGTCCACCACCACCACCAGCAGCATCAGAACCACCACCAGCAGGAGCTGCGCATCCAGCAGCAGACGGCGGTGGAGAGCAAGGAGAGCAAGCTGTTCAACTGCCGCGTGGAGTACGAGAAGGTGGAGCGCGGCACCCGAAACTCGCTGTGCGCCCACGACCCGTCTCAGAGTTGCCCCCAGGACCAGACCCAGAGCCACGTCTCCTGGCTGTGCTCCAAACCCTTCAAAGTCATCTGCATCTTCATCACCTTCCACAGCACCGACTACAAGCTGGTGCAGAAGGTGTGTCCCGACTACAACTACCACAGCGACACGCCCTACACGCCCACCGGTTGACGCGGACGCAGGAGGAGGAGGAGGAAGGCGGAAGCGGACTCATCCTGGTCTCCAGTCTGGGGGCCGGCGACGGGGCGTTCGGGGACGCTCGGACAACTCCCGCAAAGTGAATCATGTAAATAACCGGACGCCACTCAGACAGTGTTTTTTTTTTTCTTTTGTTTTGTTTGTCATCTGTAGCTTCTTCCAGCTCAATCGCAGACGCCAATCAGACGCCAGCAATCAGTCGGCGGCGCTTGAGAGGAAATTTTCATTTCCAGTGATCCACTCTTCATCATGGGAGCTACGTATCAGACCCGCTCGTGATGATTCAAAGTCTGCACTATAGGGAGACCAAAACATCAAGTATTCCTTTGCAGCTGTTCTCACTCTTGCACTGTAAAAAAAAAAGCACATTATTTTGAGGAAACAAAAACAACACTACAAAGAAAAGCATGCTTGCTACAAGCTATTTATTTATTTGCCACCCAACCAAACTTTACTGTACAACTGGCACACAAAATAAAACAAAATTAGAATTGTATATTCTAACCACACCATATCATTTCAGCTAACAAAAGTCTACTAGCTTAATGCTAACATATAATGCGAAATACAGTGGGCTAACAGAAATTAGCTTAGATGTTACCTTCAAACAACTTATTAGCCCAATAGCATAATTGTTGTACAGTACTCATTGTTAACAGTTTACTGTTATCAATTAAATACAAACATAATCCCAAACTGAATCATTGAACAGTTGGGCATATAAAAGTTTACCTATAAAGACCACAAAACAATCCATCTTGAAATTTGACCCAAAATCTGGTGGGTGGGTCGCGGACAGCTAGTAAAAGCTTGTATTTGTATTTTGATTTTTTTCTTTCTTGTTTTTTTTTTTTTTTTTTCAGAAGTCTCCCATTTCGTAATTTCTCACTTAATAAAAGAAGCTAAAGTGCAATGTGCCCACTTGGAAGTGCACATCTTCAATAAAATAAACATTGTTAGCTAATTTAACGTAGCCTATCACTGCTAGTTCGAACGAACGGTAATCACTCGTCCCATTGAACGATTGACATTAAAGAAAGGTAACAAAACACATTCTCACGTCACCTGCTGTTTGCCACAACTGGCGCCAAATCACTCAAGTGGCTAACGAATTAGCCACTTACCAGCCAGCTAATGCTACACTCTGATTCACTGAGTGCCATGCCACTCAATAGGCCAGGCCCTTCCGTTTAAAGGTGCAGGCATTCAGTCGCAGTCACAGATACTGTAGAATGTGAGAATAGCGACCCAAGGTGGACAAAATAATACGTTCACCGCATATGCATATAGTATTGGTACTATGCATGGAACTTTGAAATATAATAAAATGAATAAATATGGCCGTTACTTTGAGATTTTGCCTGTCGGGGGGTGGTCTGGAACATAACCCTTACTCGATTCTTTTGTTTGAACAGAATACACGTTAATACCTTCTGCCAGCTAGTGGAAGAACCTTTTATTGCTCTTCCTGTCACTACACATCTCTGGCATAGATAGATGGACAAACATAATACAATATTTGTCGTAACTTAAAGAATCATTTTCGTATCAGTTGTCTACTGAGCGAATGAACTTCTTTTCTGGCAGCCATCTGCGTTTGTTTTTTCCTCTTTATGAAACGCCCTTAAAATGCCAGGAGATACCCTCAAATGACTGGCTTATATAGTAATCTGTCATCTTACAGTTTGCAAAGGCCACATCAACGCCAGCATCTTTGTACTTCAAACCATCTGTAAGACATTTTTTTAATGCTAATGTTGACGTAAGGATGTTAATTGTTTTGGGGGTTTAAAGGGAAAGTAGGAAAAGAACTGTTTTTCACGGGCTTGAATTCCCCTATTGGCAATTATAACATTTGGGTGGGTAGCCATTTTTTAAACAACCTTTCAGGGGTTCACTGTTCTTGTTCTATGTTGCAAGCTGTCACGTAAAAAAAAAAAAAAAATTTGTTTATTGTGTGTCATGTGTTTAAAGGACATCCTAACCAATCACATCCAGTGATGGAATAAAATGTACACAAACAAATATGAGACGCAGATTATTTCCTGACATGTCTCCTAAAATCACAAAGATAACAGCCGAGCGGACCCTCCGGAATCTGAACCTTGTTGGTTATAACAATGTTGGAAAAAAAGGGGAAGGATCACACAAGTGGTTGAAAAGAAAGCGAGATGACAACCTCTACACTCCCTGTATGTATTGTTTTTGCATTTTTTTCCTTCTTTTTGTGTGTTTATCTTCACATAAAAAGGTTTCAAGCTAAAGAAGAAAATGGGCATGAACGATGGTCCGCATCAAAGGTAAGATTTTCTCATCTTTTCAAACAACAGTAGTCACGTATTTTTGTGCATACGAGACAATTACTGATCATGAAATGTTACTTTAAAAAATAAATTCAAGATTTCTGGAAAAGAATAATGCAGTTTGGACAATTAACTGCAGAGTTAAACTTTAAAGCTTTAACTTTGACAGCACTAATACAACTATTCTTATAATTTAATAATTTTTTGAACTTTTAAAATTTTGAAAAAAAAAATAGGACTTTCATCTTGCACACATTTTTTTCTCCATGTTTTCCTTAGAAAATTAATAAATGAAAAAGTATCGATTTTTTTCTAGAAAATAAGCATTTTTTTCTGTAAAAATATGTTTAATATTTTTTAAAATACAAATAAATTTTCTTGTAAAAATACAACTTTGTTGGAATTAATATATTAATCACAAAAAGACATTTTTTTTTTAATAGAAATTAGTCCTTTCCTCAAAATGTGCTGTGTATATAAAAAAATAAAATAAATTCAAAATTCTCAAGTGGACCCGTCAGACCACAACACACTATCCAATTTGTGTCACTCTATCTCAGAATTTTCCTAACTATAACTTTTTCTTCCTGTTTGTGATAATTTAGTCTTTGAAATTGGTTTTATGTAATTGATATATTTTTTTTATTCCTGATAATAAACTTGTAGTCATGCCCAAATTTTGTTGTACTGCATTAGCACAATAGAATGAAAATTAAGACTTGTATTCTATTCTTTACTGTTCTCTTCTATTATACCTTCAGTCAAATTAAACCCTTTTATTTTGGGGGAGGGGGCTCTAAAGAAAGCCCCAAAATGTGCATTTTTATTGAAGAACAAGAGAAAACGACTTCATCAATCAAAATTCACAATGTTACAAAAAAAAAATCAGCTACCACAAACTAGATAATTGATTTTTATGCTGTTGAAGACGAGAAAGAGAAAGAAGAGACGTTTATTTATGGTTGTACATTGAATTTGTGTAGTGAGTGAACAATGTAAAGAACCAGCAGGGGGCGCTGACAACACCTCCCGAACAGTCAGCATGCGATTGACTGCCTATTAAGCATAATGGCTATTAAAGCTTGGTTATTACACAAACACTTGACTCCACGTGAAGCTTTTTTGGAAGGAAATGAGCTTGCTGATGTCGTGCAGACTGAAAACGTGAACCAGAAAACTAACGTGACGCCGGGCAGTTCCTGAAGGACGAGGCAACACAAAGCAAAAAATTTACGACGCCGAGGAACAAAGCTTGAAGCGGCCCGCTCGTAAATTGCCGCAATTTTTTTTTTCTCCCCTCAGTGACGGAGACGGGATGACGAATGTCCGCCGACTTTTATTTTCGCCGCTTTCCGTCTTCTCGGGGGAGCCTCGTTAATGCCGATATGGAACCCGCGTGACGCTCGTTGCGTTAAATTATATGCGGAGCTTCTTTTGCAGACGTTTTTGAGCCCCTTTTATTCAAACTGTCCTACTTTATTGTTTAGCCATACTATTTTATTGATTTATTTGGAATGCAAGTAGTCAGTGCATACAGTAGCTTATGAGCAGACAGTGAAAGAAAAGAGAGCGAAACTGGCAAAAGAACATTGTTAAACATCAATAACAAAGTGCGAAAACATATGAAACCTATACATTTCTAAATAGAGAGAAAAGACAGACAAACAAACAAAAAAGAGCGTTTTGTAGTAATAAGAGTCGACCTTGAACAAGTTGTTAACTTTTTGTTTGATTTCCTACTAAACTTTGTGCATATTTCCTGCTTGCGAGTGATGAAAAGGTCCAAATGGTCCACGAAGGACGGTGACTACCACAATAAATAAGACAAAGCACCTCGCTGACAGACCGCACCTTTGGGAGACAATTATCACCTCATTGGACCACATTTCACTTTTTTTTTTTTGCCTTTTCAAGTCTGCAAACTCTTCAAACTTTACGATGACAAACTTGTGCAAATGACGGGGGAAAAAAAAGGTCAGAGTGATAAAATGAATTTCCACTTTGCCCCGAGCCTGCTGCTTAAAAAACATTTGATGTTAATGAGTCAGTGTTGACTCTAAGGCTTTTTTTTTGCTTCGCTAAAATCAATTAGCGCAACTTTGACTTGATGCTTTGATTACACCTGTCAATCATCGGCATTGTTTATTTTTGCGCTGTTGTGTTTTGAAGTTCACTTCAATGGTAAATCTAATTAAAGCTGGAGTCATTACGGTTTCAGCAAACTTAGCCGTCATGCTACAGTCATTGATTTAGCGAACTTCTCCGTGATGTTACAGCTACACGCAGTGACACACACACACACAAAAAAATATTTTCAGTTTAGCATCATCATCTGTCTCGTATATGCTTCAAATTTGATCGCAAACTGACCAAATCTCATCATTTTAAAATGGCCGCTTCAAATCAAGATGGCCAACCGAAGTCATGCAGTAAGTCGACCAGTCATGGAGACAGAGGTCAGTTAGTATAGTTTTAGTAGTTAGTAGAGTGACTAGTCAGTCAGTCATGCTAGTGGTCAGTCAGTCTTGTTAGCAGTTAGTTGCGTTCGTGGCCAGTCAGTTGTGTTAGCAGTACTCATGTTTAATCAGTCGTCAGCCATTTCAGTTGACATGTCGACACTCAGTCGTGTTTATGGTTAGTCAGTCACATCACAAGTCAGTCGAATTAGTGGTCAGAAAAGTGTTAGCGTTCAATTAGTCGCGCTTGTTCTCAGCCAGACGTGTTAACAGCCATTTTGCGACTTTTGTCGAGTCTTCCGACTTCAAAGCAAGACTGTAAGTAGAAATCCTGTTCCGTTTTCTGAGGCCTGTGATGTCTTCCCCGGCTGGGCCGGCGCTCGCTGCCTGATTAATGTAGCGTGGGCGGGAGGTGTCAGAAATGGCAGAGAGCATCACGGGAGTTGTGGGTGACAAGCGGCAGCTGTAGGAGTAAACAGACGACTTAGCGCTGGCCTTTTGGCAGCGGCACGTGGAGCGAAGGTGGGTGCGCGTTGACATTTAGCGGGGATTAGAAAAAGTTCCTCTGCGCTGGTGTTGGGGGTTGCTCGGAATCGCAATCGCAATCTTTTTCGTCGTGACCTCCAAACAAGTGAACAAACTTTGCCTCTGAAGTTAACATAAGCGATATATGAATACAAGGAAACATGTTTGCTAGTAAAAGTGACACGTCAAAGTTTTTGTTAGCGTTGTCATAACAAAACTAGTTGATTTTCCTCACATTCTCACAACCATGAAATTAAAATATATTTTTAAAACGGATTAATCAATTCATCAACAAAACAATCAACAGTTGCAACAGTAATCTAATTTGTGATTTTGACTTATTAAATCAGAATTATTAATATAGCTAAAAAATGATAGACCCTTTTATTTATTTGACCAGATTTGTGACTTTTTGTTTGGTGAAATTTTTTATACTGCTCTGCTACTTGCTGGTGTAGCTAATAAGCTGTCCTGTGTGAACTTGCTGCAAGTGGTGTTTTTTTTTTTCCGTTTTTTTTTAATTAATTGTACTAATTGGCATCCTCTACTCATATCAGGTAAAACTGCAGAATTCATTAACCTTTGTCATTTTAATTGCTTTGGGGGCATCCCTGCTGTGAGATGAAAACAGCACACAAGTATACACGCACACACAAATGAAGCATCTTATTAAAGTGGGAAGATGTATTACAACATCGTTAAAGTACGGGATGTTCTGCTAAGGAAACAAGTCTCTATAAACATTCACAACTGCACGTTGCACTTTTATTTATTCTGTCGTAGGAAGGAATCAAGTACAAATACCTCAATGCCCTCAATGTTTTTACCTGCTGCTCAAAAACCAAAACAACAATCAGTTGCCACTTTATTCTGTTATATATTATTATGTTGTGCCTCCATATTTCTTTATTAAATAAATGGCACACATTCCAACACTATTTTGTGCAACTTTTTTTTTTTTTAAATCAGGTTGACAAACGCTCTTTCACCTTGTCACCTTGTGCACCTTGTCCACATGTTGGGAAGAAGAACGCTTCTGCTTTACCATCTTTTTATGTGTCGTAGTCAACATTGTCATGAAGCAGCTGCCACAATAATGAGTTTTGTGCGTTTGTTCAAAACAATATTTATTTGAATCGCGTTGAGTGCCGACGTGAAGTTTCATTATCAGTTAATGAGATCATTACTATTCCGCTAATAAGGCCAGAAGAGCTTGTGTTAGGTCGGATGCTCTGCAAAGCTTTTAAATGTCACTTTCAACAAATAGCACAAAAAATTGTATTGGGAAAAAAAAGGACTTATCATGCAATGGCAGATGCAGTCATGGAGTTCAAAACAAAAAGCAGATAATGTACTCAAATTAAATCAAGTGTCAAAATTTGATGCCATGCTCTGGTCACACTAGATTGTGTTGGCAAAAAAGCTTCCCAAATTCAAACCAAAATGGCTGACTTCTTGTTCAAATTTGCGAATGGTTTATCCAGACTGCTCTTCCATCTTGTTATGATAGACACGTTCACCTAATTTTGTGTAGATGATTGAAACTGGATGTCCGTATATTATTATGAGACTTTTTTTGTGCGTCGTCATGATAGGCATGACCGATTTCATGTCAGTCAGTGTCACTGACTGTCACTGCAACTACGGAGCGTTGGAATTTGGCCAAAATGGCCACTTAGATACAAGCCAATTTCGTGACGACTGGTAAAATTGACATGGAGCCCCTTTTTTTTTATTTTATTATTATTATTATTTTTTTTTTTTAGCTTTCTAAGAGTCCTTGAAATTCTCAGAAAATTTTAAGGCAAAAAAAGCTTCAAAATGTATGAAGTTGTCATACAAAATAACTTTTCTTTGGGGGGGGGTGGCATTTGAAGCTAACTTTGAGTCGCTAGCAACGTTAGCATAGCACCGTAAGGCTTAAAAAAAAAAAAGAAAAGAAAAAAAAAGTGTAAATTATTTTGTAGAGCTGACATTTCAAACGTGGCGTTCTGAAGCATTTTGATACACACGCTGTTGACTTGTCCGCCCGCTGGCTATTTGTGTGCTGTTGACGCTAAGCTAACGCTAATCCCCATCTCAGCTGACACAGCACAACCATCTCTGTAGTGTATGTGTGTGGTTACCAGAAAGACCCTGTATATGTTAGCTTAGCTGGGCTCAACACAGATTACGCTCTCCATTTAAAAAAACAAATACTTATTTTGATTTATGTATTTAACCATCATGTTTAGCAGTCATCATGTTGTATTGTGTAAGTAATTTTTTACCATAGCGATTGCTGCTAATATATGAGGATTATGGAGGATTTTAGATAGAGAACAAAAGTTTAAACTTTAATCTTGTTTTCCAGCAAACAGTCATGTGAAATAGTGGTTGGCGGTGAGAGGTGTGGTGGTTGAATATTTGTTTACGGTAGCCTACAATGTTGTACCACGATGAATATCATGCAACGTTATGCCATAATGTTACGCCACAATGTTATGAGGCATTGTTGTGCTAAACAGATGTGCTAAATTTTTATGCTACAACATTAAGCTACATGGTTACATTACAATATTATGCTATAATGCTAAGCAGCGCCATAAGGCTAAATATTATGTTACTCGAAGACGCTACGCTACATAGTCACACTACATCATACTACCTACAATGTTATTGTACTGTATATTGTCACACTACAAAGTCACACAATTTACCGACTCAGTGAAAAGTTATTGAAGAAACTTGTGCTTTTCAAGGACAGAGATGGTCCATCTTAGGGAGTCCATACGAGGGCTTTACGTGTTGATCTCACGTGAATGTCCTTGCCCAGTAAGGATTTGGCCCTCCATCCAGCGGTAGTCAAGCTAGCCCCTGGCTGTTTGGCATGCGTGGTGGCATCGCGGACGGAGCGTGTCATCGCGCTGGCGTCGGCCCGAGCCAGCCCCGCTCAAGGTCGCTCGTCCATGCATTTTTTACAACAAAAAACATGGCATCATCCTTCTCTCAGTTGTCAGCATGCCGGTAGTCGTCCGTCTCTGTCAGCTCAGCTCACCTTCAGTCCTGCACACGTTATTCATCAAAGGCCACGCAGTCATTAATTGTTTCAGTTTGTTATACAGACTATAGTGATCCCTCGTTAGTCGCGGGCCCTTACATAGATGGCAAAAATGGGTAAATAATGGATGATTCTGCTGCCTAAACATATTAACACTTGCCATAACAATAGTTTAAATTCTTATGCCGAGTCACACCAAGTTGCTACATTATGTCATGCTACAATGTTCCGCTAAACTGGTATGCTATTCCGTCACGTTGCTACGCTAAATGCTATGTTAGTAGGATGATGCTACAAGTACGCAAGGATTATACTTCAGAATGGCATGCTACAATGTTACGCAAGAATATTATGCTTTGAGTTTATGCTACAGAATTAGGCTATGCTGGTACGCTAAATGTTACGATGTTATGAGGTTACGCTATAAGGTTTTATTATAATGACTATGATGTTATGCTCCATTGTTATGCTAAAATGTTACGCTGCTGTGTTGTTAACGTAATTGTTTGAAGGTTGACAATTACTGTAACTTAAAAAAAATACCGCAACTTATATGCTAATTTTGTTTAGCCTGTGTATTAGTTACATTGTATGTTAGCGTTAAGCTAGCAAACTTTTTTATCATTCACACATAATTTAAAAAAATATGTGAGCGAAACAGTGAGAACAGGCGCTAAGAAATACTTTAAAGAGTGTTTTTCAATATGTTTAAATGTAAAGTGTGTGGAAGGAGTCAAATTAACCAAAACTCTTTTCACATGGTTTAATGTCTTCATCCCAGATTTTCACCAATTGCAGAAATTATCCCTAGCTATAAATGGAGGTTCACTGTAAATAACTTTTGAAAGCGTATAAATGTGTCCATAATAAACATGATTTCACACTACAACATCATCCTACAATGTCACACGACTGGTATGCTATACCGTCACGTTGCTATGCTAAATGCTAAATTTTTGTGTCCAAAAATTTATCGTTGAATTTGATGTGCGCTGCGCTGTTTGGCCAGTTTGCAATTCGTTGTGAGATGTTTACTTGTCTTTGCTAAGCACTTACTCATCATTGTTAAAACATGCACTCAGAATGTTTGACTTCTCGTCAGTACCAAGAAGGCTGCGAGAGAAATCATTTTGGTGTTTTTAAGGACAAGAGTACATCCTTTTCTCCGCTCCATCATCCTAAACGTTGTCGGCGTCTGTGTGTAAGCGAAGCCCTCACATCACCGCCTGCTCGCCAACAGGATTGCTGAGCCGTGTGGAAGTTACTTTCAAATTTAACGGCCTCCACTTTCCACCCGCATTCATCGCGACGCGTCGTCCATCTATCTCGGCCCGAGGCGGCGATAGTTACCGCGAACCGTGAGAGGCCGCCGTATTTCAGCGCGTGGAGAATTCCCCGTGAAGGGTAAGGGATTACGGATTGCGGCCCTCTAAGCCGCCCGGGTGCCCAGCGAGGATGTCTCTGAGCGGCGTAATCTTCAAACGCAGCGCAGAGTGATGAGTGGGCACCCAGGAGTTGCGCGGGATCTAAATGTGTTCCGCTGGGTTTACTGGCGATAGAAGGGGAAAACAGGCCAACGGAGTGGGGGGTAGATGGTGAGGGAGTGGTGGGTGGGGGGACGTCATCTTGGTGGCCCAACGGCTCAACTCAGCGTCCTCCCGGAGGTGACGACTGCTTCTGATTCCATGACCTGTTTGCCAGGAATTGCTTGGATGTAAATGTCAGGATTTCACATGATGGTGGAAGTCAATTCAGGGGGTTTTGAGGTCAGATAATGACAGTGGTGGGAAGTAACCAAGTGTACCAACCATGTTTACATTACCAGAGTGTTTTTTTTCTGATGACTTTATATTTTTACTCCCTACGTTTGATAACAGATACAGGTGCTTTCTGATACGAGTGACCCGATGTATGGGGTTTTTGACGATCGAGTCGTCATTCAGACAATATTTTGCGAAGAGTGCTGCGTAGTCGTTGTGAAATAAGTGAAAGTTATTCAATAACAAGAAACAATTTGGCAAATAGTTCTTCAGAAAGTTGTTTCAACGTGTTTATTGCTACTCCCTGTTGGTGAATTACATGTTATGTGTTTAAAACAGCCACATAAATCTGCTAGTTTAATGCTAACATAATAGGAAACGCAATAGATGGGCTAACGGATTAGCATCTATCTGGAGACAGCATCTATGTGACAGTTGTATTTTACGTGATAGCTATTTTGCTAACAGATATAGGTGCTTTCAGATACGAGTGACCCAATATACGAGTTTTTCGACTATCGAGTCGTCATTCAGTCGATATTTTGCTGAGAGTGCTGTGTAGTCATAGTGAAATAAGTGAAAGTTACTCGATGACAAGAAAAAGTTTGGCAAATAGTTCTTCATAAAGTTGTTTCAACGTGTTTATTGCTACTCCCCGTTGACGAATTACATGTTATGTGTTTAAAACAGCCACATAAATCTGCTAGCATAATGCTAGCATAATAGGAAACGCAATAGACGGGCTAACGGATTAGCATCTATGTGGAGATAGCATCTACGTAACAGTTATATTTTACGTGATAGCTATTTGAATAAAAAAAAAACACGTAGACAGACAATATAACAATTCTCACAGGCATATTTGTTTTGTCGAAAGGGTGTCTGCAGTTCACAAAATGGCGGAAAGTTCTTCTTGCGGTCTCGGTAATCTTTTCTAGTGGACTCAGCGAATAGCGCTTATGTCCATCAGATCCATGCCTTGTAGGAGCGGCAAATTACTTGACACAGTCGGATCATAACAGAGTCATCCAGCATGACAGTGGCGACCATAGAAGTCGGCTAAACCCCACCAAAACACTTTTTACTTGAAGGCCGACGGGCATTTGTGTTTTAAGCACTGTAGAAATGTCAAACTCATTTCCATCTCAGGCCACAACTACAACGTGGCCTGTGATGGAAATGAATTTTACACTCCTGGCATTAAGAGTCTTAAGTGTCCCCAGTAAGTCCAAAAGAAGTGAGCTTTTAGACTCTAGTCCGGTTGGTAGTGAAATTGATCACACAGTAGAGAAATTCACTAAAAGAGCCCAACGAAGAACGCACAATGTCAGATCAAAGCAGCAGTGACACACACGTCCCTGATCCATATCGTTAACGCAATTAAGCGGCAGAGGGGAAGCTCGCTGAGAGCCACGATTGTCTCCCCGTCTCATTTAAGAAGTCCAACGTCCGCCGATAGCATCGAGATGGACCTCAAGACAGGGGGGTGAAGGACATTGGCCTTGGCGGAGACTGTTGAAGATTGACTCCATCAAAAATGAGGCAAGGGGTTCAGGGTTCTTGTTTAAGGCCGAGATGCAAAGCAGCTCGCTAATTTACGACGCGCTAACAGCGAAGGGCGACCCGGAGGGGGCCCGCGGATCAAGGGGCTTCATGCACACGCTGACATAATCAATTTGGAAAACGCACACACACTCCCATGTGTAATGCGGTGGTGTGCTGAGGTGTAAAATTGTGTGAACTCTCCAAACAGGTACATCCATTTAGGGCGTGACAACAAAGTGCCTTCAGGTGACAACAAAACCTACACGCTATTAGATCTGCTGCACTACGGCGGGATGGACTAAAGCTCGGGGCCCCCCACATTGGGGGGTGGGGGGGGGTCCAGTGAGTGGAGGGGGAAGTGACAGGCTATTAAGGTGCAGGCAGGCACTTGTTTGGTGTTCTAGTCCCACCCTTTGGAGACGTGAGGAACTGCACCTTGGAGGATGCCAGATAGGAAAAAACAAGAAAAATATACACATGGTGGTGGTACCTTCAAAATTTGATGGCAATAATAATAATTATAAGAGTAATAAGAATAATAATAATCAATAGTTGAAATTCAATAATCTATTGAACTTACAATAGTATTTAACTGGGTGGATGCAAAACTATTATAAGATGTAACTTTCTGTGCGACCATGAAGGTGTCTTTGATTTTACGGGAGTGAGAAAAGGTTTGTAATTGCAAATAGATGCCACAAGATGGAGGCAAAGGCACTTTTCAATTTCATGTTCTCGGATTACCATCAAACACGCTTGTTTTGTTAGAGTTAGTGTTTTTGAGTAATGCTTTTGTGGCTGCTGAAGTGTTTTTGTTTCTGTTTTACTTTAACAACACTTGATTTTATGTCAATGACGCAACTTCAATGGGCACACCTGCAGCATTTCTATTTATTTTATCAACATCCACTGCAGCTGGTCACGTTCATGCAGTCAAACCGGTTTTCCGACAAAGGCACACAATTAGCTTATTATGATGATTTTTATTTATCTTGTTTGAGAAAGACAAACACAGGGTTGGAGTGGCCAATCAGAAAGGGGAAAAGGGATTGAGGGAGTCGCCTTGGTGACGTAATTAGAGAAGGAAAAAAAGGATGCGGCGTTGTTGAAGATGACAAGAAAGCAGATGATCGTGACAATACGGAAAACACGGTGAGGTGCGTGCAACGAAGTCTCGTCTTTTTAGGTATTTATATTAATATATTCGTGTGTGTGTGTGGGTGTACGTGTGTGTGTGTGTGTGTGTGTGTGTGTCTTGGGGGGAGAAAATACTAAGTTAAGGCTATTGGCGTAAACTGATGCGCTAGGCTTCCTCGTGCTCAATGTGTCATTCATACGAAAGCCACCAATTGATCGATTTACTTGATTTAATAATAAAAACAACAATAATGTATGCTTTTGTTGTGGTGTCATCTCCGTGCAGAGGCGCGTGCACGATCAATTATGGGGTCGTGACCAGCGCGCTGCGACAAATATAACTATTCGTAATGATAACGAAAGTATTTTTCAATCACCATTTTAATTTTAATAAAATGACTCATGTAGTTAGCCGAAATTTAAAAAGCGATGGATGGATATTGCTAAATGTGATGTTCTCTTGCAGCTGGAAAGTCGTTATTCGGTGGTCCTCCGGAATGCCGTCGGGGGGCGCTCGTGCACCGATAAGTCAACCATTAACCGTCAATGTGTTAGCTCGCTAACTTTAGCTCCTTTAACACTTGCTAACAAACCAAAATTCATATCCATAAAATGTACACATGTGCATATTTAGTCGAATACAATACAATAAGCCAACGTGATACAGCAAAAAGTAATAACTGAATCTGAATCATAAATAGAAGTCCTAAATATTTATCACCGTTTTTGTAGTATTCCGCAATAGCTAGAGGGCGATAGTCTCTCAATAAGTGACGTTTAACCTTCGAAGAAGAGCTTACAGTACTTCCTCCTTGCTTCCTTAGCTGCATTCGTGTTTTTGAAATCGTAACAGCAAACTTCGCTGTGTTTATAATGTAGAGTGTAGGCAGGATAATGTTTTTTAAAGCATTTTATTCATAGTCTTAAATCAATGTTCTCATGCTGGCGAAAAACTGTTGTATTCCGTGCTGGTCGTCGTTTCAGTTCATTCAGCAGTTGGTTAGCTGGAATGATAGTTTGTTTTTTAGTTTTAACAAAAGCTTTTGCATCATCTAGCAAAACAAAAACGTGCGTCGATTTTTAATTTGAGTGGATTCGTGAGGTTTTACGCCAGAATTCCACTGGACGTCAGATGTGACAGGTGGAAGGTGTGAGGACTGCAGCTCCAAGTAGGTGCAGTGTTCTACTATGCAGTGATATGGGGGGTTAGGTTTTCAAGCCTTGTCTTGGGTTAAACGATTACTGATTCAAAGTATGAGTTTGTAGCCAGGATTAAAACCTGCAGTTGTTTCATATGTGTCTTATGAATTAAAAGAACGACAAAATGTTTCCCATTCCCCACAGGTTATCAATCGTAAAAGATGGACGGCAGGAACTTGTGAGTACATCTCACTGTCATCTTAATATGCAAAATTGCCCCCCTTAACACATTCCTGACATCACATATGTGTTTCCTCCTAATAGCGCTTCCTCAGGTGACCATGTGGAGCGTGCGCTCTTGGGCCAGGACTCTCGTTCGGTGGTGAGCCGCTTCCAGCAGCGCTACTGGAAAACCAAACAGACGCTCATCAGGGTGAGCGGCAAGGAGGAGGACCAGCACGTGGTGGCCTCAGATGCTGACCTGGATGCCAAACTTGAGGTCGGCTGCTCCTGTTAAAAGACAAACAAACAAAAAAATTGCAATTTCAAATTAGGGTTTCAAACCAGGGTTAGGTTAGGATCGTTATCGTGCATTATGCTGGACTGTAGTATCAAACTTCCCCTGTACAGATTTGATGTCATGTTGTGTCTTCTGCTTGTTTGTCCTGTGTCCAAATGTGATGTTCCTATGTGATGGAATTCTGTTTTGTTTTCCTCCATGTGTTCCATTTGCTCATCAGGTATTCCACTCCATCCAGCGGACGTGCATGGAGCTGCTGAAGGTGATCGAGCAGTACCAAAGGAGGCTCTGCTGTACGTGCCGCCACATCATCACCGACAAGTAGTCCACTATGTAAAAAATCCCCGTTCGGTGTTTGCCTCCAGTTCTTTCCCAGGAGGAGAACGAGCTGGGTCACTTCCTGCGCTCTCAGGGCTCTCAGGACAAAAGTCGGGCGGGAAAGATCATGCAAGCCACGGGCAAAGCGCTCGGCTTCTCCTCCCAGCAGAGGTCCGCCTCCTCTCGTCTTTCACTAACAGTCACCATCACACCATCCTAATAGTCACGGTAACGCCTCACACAGGCTGGCGCTAAGGAAGCCCCTGTGCCGCCTGTACCAGGAAGTAGAGACGTTCCGCTTCCGGGCAATCTCGGACACGTGGCTGACGGTCAAGCGCATGGAGCAGAGCCGCACCGAGTACAGAGGAGCCCTGCTGTGGATGAAGGACGTCTCCGCCGAGCTGGACCCGGACACGCGCAAGCAAATGGACAAGTTCCGCAAGGTGAGGCCAGGAGGTTTGTGTTGGCCGCAAAGTAAGAGCTTCAAGTCAGGGTCAGGACTTTAATTATTTTCACTCATTAGCTCCCAGCCATTTTCACTTGAGCAACCCCCTTTGCTCCCGGTGTTTTACTGAATTTTGACTGACTTTGCAAGGCCCCCAGACTATTGTGTTCTATTGCTATAAAAACATGGAATCTACCAAAAGAAATATTAGAGTCACGGGAAAAAAGTATTTTTCCTATCTGTCTCTATTTTGCAGCAATTAGCATTAGAATATAGCTAAGTTTTATCATTATTTACAAATCTGTTTAAAACTGGGGAAAAGAGCTTCTTGCAACATGGCCCTGGTTGATCTCTTATACGCTGCTGCCACCTATTGGCCGTTTTTGTAATAAACTTCAGAGGCTGCATCAAAGACTTCTGTATGCGCTAGCATAAAAAACAAAAACAAACGTATAAATACGTCTTTGGGAGTAAATGAGTTAAATGTAATGGTGATATGAATTCAATATCAATCAATAGGAAAGCCCATTAACAAGTTAGACAAAATTAGCATTGGAAGTTAGGGGAAGGATTTACCTTCCTGTTGATTTTCTATCTATAAATACAGTGAATTGGGATTTTAATATCAGTTAAAAATCATTATTTTTTTTCTAGTTTGAAGTCTGAGTTAAGGTTACAAAGTAGAATTTTAAGCCAAGATGAAGACTGGGTTGGGCTTTTAAACTAGGTGCAGAGTTTAAAATTAGGATTTTAAAGCAGAGTTAGGGTTTCAAAGTAGGGTTTAAGGTCTGGCTATGGATTTCAAGCCAGGGTGAGGGTTTGAAATAAAGGTCTCAAACAAGGGTTAGGGTTCAAGTTAGGGGATTTTCCAAAATGTCCAAAAGAGGGCAGCCTTTTCCGATAGTAGACTTGTCATGCCAGCTGAATACCACAAGATGGTCTTGTGTCCTTGTATTTGTGTGTACGTCAGGTTCAGGCGGAGGTCCGCTGCACCAAGCGAACATTTGACCAGCTGAAGACGGATGTGTGCCAGAAGGTGGACCTGCTGGGAGCCAGTCGCTGCAACCTGCTGTCGCACGTGCTCGCCACCTACCAGGTCGAACTCGCGTACACGTACCGGCTTGTCTGCGCTCTCGGCGGCTCACCCTCTTTCTGGTGTCCCCCACAGACCACTCTGCTGCACTTCTGGGAGAAGACGTCCCACACCATGGCCGCTATTCACGAGAACTTCAAGGGATGTCCACACGACGAGGTCCGACCGAAATGATTTCATATTTCACGTCAGTATTTCATATTGAGTCGCGCATGATGATTGATGACAGGAGCCATCAAGGGAAAAGAAGAAGAGGAGGAAGAAAAGTAAAACAGAGAAAAAAGATGAGGAAAAGGCCACAAATGAAGAGTATGTTCCTATAAAAACAAAAATACTATTTTATATTTTTATATTTAATAAAACTAACACACTTTTGGTGTGTTTATGTAGACTGGTCTCACTGGGCAATGACAACACGAGTACAACAAGAGAAGGTAAAAATGTACTCAATCATCCTTTAGAAAAGTGGTAAATAAATATTTGAAAATGAAAATCAAGTCAGAATAAATGACTTAATACTGATGAATTTGTGAATAATCATCCTGCGTGCGACATCGCTAACGTTTTCAAAAGGAGAAACGAGCGAATCATTGTGGGAGCTTCCAGAGGACGACAAGGAGAGTTCGGCCTTGCTGGAGGAGATCCTGGGAGGCGTGTCGCTTCACGACCCCGCCCCCTTGACCCGACAGTGGAGTCCCGTGTTTGAAGACGCCCGCGATGACACCACCTCAGCCGCGGACCCCCGCTCGCTTTTTCTGCCGTCTCAGCTTCTGGACCACAACTTGACGACGTTGCAGTCTGATGCTCAACTTTCAGGTAAGCACAAAAAAGGCAGCAAAGAAATTCCAAGTGGAAGGAGATAAATGTCCAATTGTTTGACTGCTTTAGAGACTACTTCGCAGCCTGTTGCCACGGCAACAGAACACCCCCAAGGAGCCAGTGGACTGACAGGTAAATGTTTAAACACTTATTTTGTTGTTTCTTATTAAACTCCTGGACATTAACCCCTTGATTTGGGATCATTTTTTAAAATGTATTTATTTTTAATAATTTTCATTATTATTTTAAGTCAGATTTTTTTTCACCCACTAAATAACATGCAGAAAAAAAACGAGAAAAAAGACTTCATGGCGGGTTTTAACCATTTGTGTGTTGCCCCCCTCCCCCCACCGTTGTTTTTAATTCATTTTATACCTTAGAAAAATATTCTTCATGGCTTAATAGCTTCATGCTAATGCATGATGCAATATGCCATAGTTGGGCAAATGGAACTAGCATTAATATTCAGGTACAGTACTTGGGAACCTTTAAACAACAATACTAAAAATTTGTCAAAATTTAACTCTTCGATAAAATCCAATTTTATTTATTGTAAAATTATTTATTTTCTACAATTTTTCTGAAAAAAAAAAATTACATCCAAACAAAGATAAAAATCCATCCAACTTCATTTCTCGTGAATATGACTTTTAAAAAAAATAAAATAAAATAAATCTCACTTTTCATCTTCAAAAAGTCAGACTTTATTTGTCGTAAACTGCTACTTTATGGTAAAAAAAATCCTCTCAAAATTCAACCTTTGTTTCTTATATAATCAGTCTTTATTTTTTGTAATATTGTTACTTTAATCTGTTAAAAATGAATTGGAATTTCCAGAGTACAAATTTTCTTATTTTTTTTCCCACCCACCTTCATAGCATCAAGCTGTTCGAGGCCCTCCAAGGACCGGTTGGCGTGGTTCAACTTGTTTGCAGACTTGGACCCCCTGGCCAACCCGGACGCGGTGGGCAAAAGTCACACTGAGCAACAACTTCACAACGCTTAAGTAGCTCCATCGCCATCCATGCTAGCCTGCACGCACATATTAAACTATCCGCAATCAAACGTTCAAGAGATTTCATCCGCTCTTCCTGTTACGATTGAAAAATGCTAACAGAATGTGAGCAAAATGAGCTTCAGGCTGCATTAAACGGGAAAGATTATTTTACGCGAAGCCAAAGACGATGACGCGCTATAATGTCAACGCAAATAAAACATATCTTGACAATACATTTATGACTCGGAATATTTTCCAAAGAGAAAAAAATTTTAAATATTTCCTTGCCCCAAAATTTAGATTTTTTTTTTTTTGTAATAATTTTTTTTTCTCTTAAAAAAAATGGACTCCTTCCTTACAGAGAATATTTTTATTTTATTTTTTTTCATGAACAAAACACTTTAACCCAAATAATTTTGGCCATAACTGTTCTTGAAAACATTTTACTTGAACACTGGAAACAAACTTATTCATATATTTCAATAAAATGAATTTTTTTTTTTCTTTAAAAATTACATTGGAAAATAAATTTGGAGGGAAAAAAATTCTTTTGGATGACTAACAACTTTGAGTGAAAAGTATCAGTATTTTTTTGGAAAGAAAAACATTCTTCTCGAAGTATGTGGCTTTTTTTTCCCCACTAAAAAGCATTTTTCTTGGAATGATCTTTTGTGTGTATTATTTCCTGTTTTTTCTCATTTAACTCCATCAAGCTTCACAAATTTGAATGAGAGCGTAAAAGTGAGCATCAGCCAATAATTGCAGCTTTCCTTTTTTTTTTTTTTTTTTTTGTAATTGCATCATTCGTTTGGCATCCATATTTGTTCTTCGTGGGGAAAACAGCATGACAACATAATTACACTTGATTGCTTTTTGGATGTTGCACACATGGGCCTGGTGCCACTTCATTAAGTATACAGCTTGATGTTTATTCATAACGTCTAGCTTGTAGTGTATGTTCAACAACAAGCACTTCTTTTTTGCCTTGAAAAACTTCGCAGTTTGCGAATGCCTAACAGTCAAAAGAATTTTCCAGGGAAAAAAAACTTTCCCAACTTTAAAATATTTTCAGATTTTTTAAAAATAAAACTAGACATTTCTATAACCTATTTTTATTTAATTTTTTTTTACATTTTGTAAATGGTGTTTTTAAATTTATTTAAATGACCATGTGTAGTCAGCTGTGTGTGTTGTTTTTTTTTTGTGTGTTTTTTTTATTGACCGTGTCAGGTGTTTTTTTTTTTTTTTTTTTTTTTTTTTTAAATGACCATGTATAGTCAGGCATTTTTTTTGTTTGTTTGTTTTTTTTTAATGACCATGTATAGTCAGTTTTTTTTGTTTTTGTTTGTTTGTTTGTTTTAATGACCGTGTATAGTCAGGCGTTTTTTGTTTTTTGTTTTTTTTAAATGGCCATGTATAGTCAGGCGTTTTTTTTTTGTTTTTTTTTAATGACCATGGAGTGTCAGGCATTTTTTTGTTTGTTTTTAAATGGCCATGTATACTGTTTTTTTTTTTTCCTTTTCTTAATGACCATGTATAGTCAGGCGTTTTTTTGTTTTTAAATGACTATGTATAGTCAGGCGTTTTTTTGTTTTATTTGTTTTTAAATGACCACGTATAGTCAGGCGTTTTTTTTTGTTTTTTTTTAATGACCATGTAGTGTCAGGCATTTTTTTGTTTGTTTTTAAATGACCATGTATACTGTTTTTTTTTTTTTTTTCCTTTTCTTAATGACCATGTATAGTCAGGCGTTTTTTTGTTTTTAAATGACTATGTATTAGGGGTGTGAATTGCCTAGTACCTGACGATTCGATTCGTATCACGATTCACAGGTCACGATTCGATTCGATACCGATTAATCCCGATACGAATTTATAAGTCGATTGTTGCGATTTTTTTTCATTCAAATTTAGAAGATACTCATCAGTAAGCTTGTAGAGTGTAAGATTTATATGAAAATGTATTATTTATTTATCTGAAAAATTTCAGTCTTATAGAGGTTGTAATCTGTTTCATGTTTGAACAGCATTAAAATAAAATATTAAGGCTTAATGTTCCGTTCATATAACATTCTTCCATGCTCAAGATGTGAATCCTAAAAAAAATAAATAAATAAATAAATAAAAAAATTAAATAAAATAAAAATCGATTCTGCCGATTATTGAATCGATTCGAGAATCGCGCGATGTAGTATCGCGATATATCGCCGAATCCATTTTTTTTAACACCCCTACTATGTATAGTCAGCCGTTTTTTTGTTTTGTTTTTAAATGACCACGTATATTCAGGCATTTTTTTTTTTATGACCATGTTTCGTCAGGCGTTTTTTTGTTTGTTTGTTTTTAAATGACCATGTATAGTCAGGCGTTTTTTTTTTGTTTCTTTTCTTCTTCTTTTTTTTTTAAATGACCATGTATAGTCAGACGTTTTTTTTTGTTTGTTGGTTTTTAAATGACCATGTATAGCCTTTTTTTTTTTTTTTTTAAACGACCATGTATAGTAAGGCGTTTTTTTTTTTTTTTTTTTTAAACGACCATGTATAGTAAGGCGTTTTTTGTTTTGTTTTTTTAAACGACCATGTATAGTAAGGCGTTTTTTTTTCTGTTTTTTTTTTTTAAAGGACCATGTATTGTAAGGCCTTTTTTTTTTTTTTTTAACGACCATGTATAGTAAGGCGTTTTTTTTGTTTTTTTGTTTTTTTAACGACCATGTATAGTAAGGCGGTTTTTTTTGTTTGTTTTTTAAACGACCATGTATAGTAAGGCGTTTTTTTTTTGTTTTTTTTAAACGACCATGTATAGTAAGGCGTTTTTGTTTTTTTTAAAACGACCATGTAGAGTAAGGCGTTTTTGTTTTTTAAACAACCATGTATAGTAAGGCGTTTATTTTATTTATTTTTTTAACGACGAATGTATAGTAAGGCGTTTTTTGTTTTTTTAAACGACCATGTATAGTACAGCGGGATTTTTTTTTAAACGACCATGTATAGTAAGGCGTTTTTTTTTTGGGTTTTTTTTTAAACGACCATGTATAGTAAGGCGTTTTGTTTTTGTTTTTTTAAACGACCATGTATAGTAAGGCGTTTTTTGTTTTTTTTAAACAACCATGTATAGTAAGGCGTTTATTTTATTTATTTTTTTAACGACGAATGTATAGTAAGGCGTTTTTTGTTTTTTTAAACGACCATGTATAGTACAGCGGGATTTTTTTTTAAACGACCATGTATAGTAAGGCGTTTTGTTTTTGTTTTTTTAAACGACCATGTATAGTAAGGCGTTTTTTTTTTTTTTAAACAACCATGTATAGTAAGGCGTTTTTTGTTTTTTTTAAACAACCATGTATAGTAAGGCGTTTTTTTTTTTTTTAAACGACCATGTATTGTAAGGCGTTTTTAAAAAAAAATTTTTAAACGACCATGTATAGTAAGGCGTTTTTTTTTTTTTTTTTAAACGACCATGTATAGTAAGGCGTTTTTTGTTTTTTTGTTTTTTTAAACGACCATGTATAGTACAGCGGGGGTTTTTTTTTAAACGACCATGTATAGTAAGGCGTTTATTTTTTTTTTGTTTATTATTGTTTATTATGTATAGTCAGGCATTTTTTTTTTTTTTTTAAACGACCATGTATTGTAAGGCGTTTTTTGGTTTGTTTTTTTTAAACGACCATGTATAGTAAGGCGTTTTTTTTTTTTTTTAACGACCATGTATAGTAAGGCGTTTTTTTTTTTTTTTTAAACGACCATGTATAGTAAGGCGTTTTTTTTGGGGGGTTTTTTAAACGACCATGTATAGTATAAGGCGTTTTTTTTTTTTTTTTTTTTTTAAACGACCATGTATAGTAAGGCGTTTATTTTTTATTTTTATTTTTTTTAAACGACCATGTTAAGGCGTTTTTTTTTTTAAACGACCATGTATAGTAAGGCGGTTTTTTTTTTGTTTTTTTTTTAAACGACCATGTATAGTAAGGCGTTTTTTTTTTTAAACGACCATGTATAGTAAGGCGTTTTTTTTTTTTTTTAACGACCACCGTAAGGCGTTTTTTTTTTCTGTTTTTTTTTTTTAAACGACCATGTATAGTAAGGCGTTTTTTTTTTTTTTTTTTTAAACGACCATGTATAGTAAGGCGTTTTTTTTTTTTTTTTTTTAAACGACCACCGTAAGGCGTTTTTTTTTCTGTTTTTTTTTTTAAACGACCATGTAGAGTAAGGCGTTTTTTTTTTTTAAACAACCATGTATATTAAGGCGTTTATTTTATCTATTTTTTTAACGACGAATGTATAGTAAGGCGTTTTTTGTTTTTTTAAACGAACATGTATAGTACAGCGGGATTTTTTTTTAAACGACCATGTATAGTAAGGCGTTTATTTTATTTTTTGTTTATTTTTAACGACCATGTATAGTAAGGCGTTTTTTTTTTGTTTTTTTTTTAAACGACCATGTATTGTAAGGCGTTTTTAAAAAAAAATTTTAAACGACCATGTATAGTAAGGCGTTTTTTTTTTTTTTTTTTATAAACGACCACGTATAGTAAGGCGTTTTTTTTTTTTTTTTTTAAACGACCACCGTAAGGCGTTTTTTTTTTTTTTTTTTTTTTTTTTAAACGACCATGTATAGTAAGGCGTTTATTTTATTTATTTTTTTAAGGACGAATGTATAGTAAGGCGTTTTTTGTTTTTTTTTGTTTTTTTAAACGACCATGTATAGTACAGCGGGGGGGTTTTTTTAAACGACCATGTATAGTAAGGCGTTTATTTTCATTTTTTTGTTTATTTTTAACGACCATGTATAGTCAGGCTTTTTTTTTTTCAGTTTTTTTTTTTTAAACGACCATGTATAGTAAGGCGTTTTTTTTGTTTTTTTGTTTTTTTTAACGACCATGTATAGTAAGGCGTTTTTTGTTTTTTTGTTTTTTTTAAAGGACCATGTATTGTAAGGCGTTTTTGTTTTGTTTTTTTAAACGACCATGTATAGTAAGGCGTTTTTTGTTTTTTTGTTTTTTTTAAAGGACCATGTATTGTAAGGCGTTTTTGTTTTGTTTTTTTAAACGACCATGTATAGTAAGGCGGGTTTTTTTTTTAAACGCCATGTATAGTAAGGTGTTTTTTTTTTTTTTGTTTTTTTTTTTTACGACCATGTAGAGTAAGGCGTTTTTTTTTTTAAACAACCATGTATATTAAGGCGTTTATTTTATTTATTTTTTTAACGACGAATGTATAGTAAGGCGTTTTTTTGTTTTTTTAAACGAACATGTATAGTACAGCGGGATTTTTTTTTAAACGACCATGTATAGTAAGGCGTTTATTTTATTTTTTGTTTATTTTTAACGACCATGTATAGTAAGGCGTTTTTTTTTTGTTTTTTTTTTAAACGACCATGTATTGTAAGGCGTTTTTTAAAAAAAAATGTAAACGACCATGTATAGTAAGGCGTTTTTTTTTTTTTTTTTTTATAAACGACCACGTATAGTAAGGCGTTTTTTTTTTTTTTTAAACGACCACCGTAAGGCGTTTTTTTTTTTTGTTTTGTTTTTTTAAACGACCATGTATAGTAAGGCGTTTATTTTATTTATTTTTTTAAGGACGAATGTATAGTAAGGCGTTTTTTGTTTTTTTTTGTTTTTTTAAACGACCATGTATAGTACAGCGGGGTTTTTTTTTTAAACGACCATGTATAGTAAGGCGTTTATTTTCATTTTTTTGTTTATTTTTAACGACCATGTATAGTCAGGCTTTTTTTTTTTCTGTTTTTTTTTTTTTAAACGCCCATGTATTGTAAGGCGTTTTTAAAAAAAATTTTTAAACGACCATGTATAGTAAGGCGTTTTTTTTTTTGTTTTTTTTTTTGTTTTTTTTTTTTAAACGACCATGTATAGTAAGGCGTTTTTTTTTCTGTTTTTTTTTTTTAAACGACCATGTATTGTAAGGCTTTTTTTTTTTTTTTAACGACCATGTATAGTAAGGCGTTTTTTTTTTTTTTTTTTTTTAAAGGACCATGTATTGTAAGGCGTTTTTGTTTTGTTTTTTTAAACGACCATGTATAGTAAGGCGTTTTTGTTTTGTTTTTTTAAACGACCATGTATAGTAAGGCGTTTTTGTTTTTTTTAAACGACCACCGTAAGGCGTTTTGTTTTTTTACGACCATGTAGAGTAAGGCGTTTTTGTTTTTTTTAAACGACCACCGTAAGGCGTTTTTTTTTTTTAAACAACCATGTATATTAAGGCGTTTATTTTATTTATTTTTTTACCGCCGAATGTATAGTAAGGCGTTTTTTGTTTTTTTAAACAACCATGCAATTAGTAATTTTATTTTTCACTTTTATGACTCACTTCGAAGGATTCTTGCTAAAGTTAGACTAAAACAAAACAATCCACTTGAACAAAACAATTTATGGTGATTGTTTATTGAAGATGCACATGTGCAATTGTAAAATGACGTACTACGTATACTCGGAATGGCCGCCGGGGCACCCAATCCCTTCTTTTGCTTGGTGCCCCTGGAGAATGTTGCTACGCCACTGCACACAGGTGCCCTCACTCCTCAGCCAATTGTTTTGTCGCACTTTGCTTTGGTCCATTTTTCACTTTAAAGGGGTGGGGCCGGCGTTCGCGGTTACCCATGATGCAGCATGACCGCTGTGGAATGCGTCAACAGGTTTGTGCCCGTTGGCCGAAGGAGAAGATTCAGACTCGCTAAAAAAGGAGGCAAAAATTCATTTGGTCACTCGCTTTAAAAGGATAAGAATGTCCACAAAAAAAAAAAAAAAAACTACGAGCAAGATTACTCATGTCGTCCCATTATGTAGAACAACAAGAGCAACAGTGTTGTTGTCTACTAAGACACTGATTGGCCAGCACAAAGCTTGGTGTGAATCTTTTGTTGCCACAGAAATCGGCAGTCCAGGCTCAAGTTTCATGAGCAGCGGGGGGACAGGAAGTAAAAGAAGCCCCACTAAAAGGCATGTCCACACAAACACAAATATTTTCAGACATTTTCTACACCTTGTGTCCTGATTGGCCAAAGTGCTACTTTTTCCGCTCACGTGAAACACTAGCAGCGACTTTCTATTTATTTTGTTTTTTCTTTGTAATTGAAAGCTTTTACACATAATTCCAGTAAAATATTTGAGGGTTGTCATTTTACAGTACTACTTTTGTGACTGAATGAATGTGAAATATTCGTGAATGTGTGGACATGAGTAGCTTGATTTGGGATTAACGGAGTGCAAAGCTTGTTTCCTTTTCTTTTCTTTTTTTTTTGTCGCATTCATAATGTGGCAACGGCTTTCATATTCCTGACGAGAAACCACCGACGACCGCCTCTGCCTCCTGCCTGTCGGGTGAGTCGGGCGCGTCCTGAGACTGGTTGTCGTTGCCTTGGAGACCGTCATCGACGTCGCAGGACACGGGCGAGAAGAGGGACGAGCAGAGCAGTTTGACGGGGCAGAACGCCGAACCTCGAGGGATGAAGTTCACCTTGTTTTTGTCGGGACATGAGAAGAGTGGGAAGCCTTTTGATTGACCACACCTGGGAAAAACATAAGCCTTGATTAACATCCATCCATCCATTTTCTTAACCGCTTCTTCCTCACCTGAGGATGTATTTCAAAGTGATCTCCGAGGTAATAAAAGTTAACTTACAGCATCTCGTCAAAGACTTTGACCCTCTCGCAGCCTTCTGGTGGCTCCCGTTTGAACATGTAGCTGTTGTTGGGTTTGGGGGATGTGGCAAACTTGGGCAGTGGAGAGCCACACGTCCCTTCTGCAAATACAAATACATACAATACTTATGGATTTTTAAGCAATCATATAGATGTTTTTTTGTTTGTTTGGTTTTTTTTTTTTTTACAATTTCCTCCATTTATGATTTATTATATTCAAATGATATATGATGAACAGGTTGATGATACAGTAGGACTTCAATCGAGTATTGGCAAGAGCTGCTAACCTTTGTCCACATCATCGGCAGAGGACGAGGGGCTCCCGTCCGGGGTGTGCAGGTGTTGGGGGCTGTGAGGTCGGGGGGACGGGCTGGACTCTCCGCTGGAGGGGGCCTGGGTGTCCGTGTCTCGCGTCTCCCCCATGTTGCTGTAGCGGTGCAGCGGGAATGGAGCCCGACGGCCGTCTGCCGCGTCCGTGAACTGTTGCATAGACAAGACTTCGGTCAACGCGGTTGCGCGTCTGGTGGTACACATTGCTTGGAACGTTCATGAAAATTACATTTTAAAAAGGTTGGATTTCTCAATAATTGTTTTCAGAATCCGTTTATGATGAAAATTACAGCAGCTACCAATGAAAATGGTAATCAAGTTATTAAAAAAATGCACATATAAAGTTTTAGCAAAAAGAAATGTAAAAAGAGCACAAGTATACAAAGTATTACACATAGGTATTAAAGTACAGTATTGCACAAGGTATATGTAGAAAACTGTATATAAATATATTTTATATATTTTTATTTTTATTTAAAAAAAAATGATACGAGAATAAAAGGCATATTTTTTTTCAAGAGTAAATTCATCATTGGCAGCAAATTTCTTTCCTTTATATAAATAAAACGTTTAGATTTTTTTCCAGAAAAAAAACCTTATAATAAAACAGTAATTTTGTTTTTTTAAATCATTTTTGATAGTTTTTTTTTTTTAATGCAATACAATAATCAAGTACCATTTGTTTTCGAGAAAGAAATTGCTGCGTGGCATGTCCCAAATTTCATTTTTTTTTTTTTCTACAGAAAGTCCTTTAATTTCCTTTTTTTTTGTTTTTGTTTTTTTTTGTTAAGAATTAAAGTTTTTATTTTTTTTAATGCAATACAATAATCAAGTCCCATTTGTTTTCAAGAAAAATTGTGGCGTGGAATGTCCCAAATTTCATAAGACAGTATAAATTGCATCCCATTACGTTAACATTTTATATCATGACCTTAGATTCTTATTTTCAAAATATCGCCCCCTACCTCCCATCTGACGTATTGCGGTACCTGTATGCCGTGCTCCCAATCATGTCTGATGAAGACATTTTCCAGCTCGTGGTTGATGGCCTCCACGCTGCTCGGCACTCTGCAGATCAGCGACTTTGCGGACAAAGAACAAGAAGATCCCTTATGCTGAAGAGGAAGAGGGGGCAAAAAAAAAAAAACATATGATAAGTGTGGGATCAGACAGCAACATAACGTAACGCTAGTCGACATCCCCACAAAGAAAAGACAATACAGACAAATATACGTTAAGTATTGTTGTATGCTCTCTTTGGATGTGCTAAAGTAGCATGCTTTTGTTACACAAAACACAACCATGTTACTTATTAGCTCATTTACGGCTTTTCGCATGTGAGACGACATCGTTTGGTTGAATATGTTTGTTGTTCAATACTCCACTTGAAAGTATTAAAAACGAATGACTACCGGTAATTGGCCTAACCCAAAAATGTTTAAAATTTCCTGCAAATGTCACAAGATGATGACAAAGCACTATTTCTTTCCAATGAAACCACGCTATGATGGTTTGATGTGAGAGCATGGAACCAACCTGTGAGGGGCTGGCGGCGGCGCTGGCGGCGGCGTGCGGCATCCCAGACGTGGCGTCTCGCTCTTTGCTCTGCCGACTCCCTTGTTTGCTGCGCTGGAGCTGCAGCCTCAGCTTGGCGATCTGCTGGAAGAAGGGCACGACGGCACACATTCCATCACATGGCTCAAGTAGGAAGGAACAAGACGGGAAAATAAAAAAATGGGGCACAAAAGATTTGCAACAAAACACAAATGTAAAATTAAAAAGGGAATGATGTGGCCTTTCCTGATCTGTGGCTATGTTATCAATAATGACCTAATATGATAACCTAAAGGCCCATTATTGTTAATCCCTCTCCACACCACTTGGTAAACTCGCAAATTAGCAGGAAAGCACTTGATTTCACCAAGTTATTTTTCCTCAAAACATTTGACAAAAGCTTGAATAAGTCAACGAAAAATATCCCCCCAGTATCATTGTCAAAAATGCATTTGTAGCAAACTACGTCGAATCATACGACAAATTAAAGGCAATTATGTGGACTTTCCATATTGCTAGTCATTATGTCATTATGACCTAATATGATGACGCAATCATGCCAAAAGGTTTTTTGGGCCATGAAAACATGACCAAATCAACATATATTTTTTTTTGGACCCATAAAAAAAGTCAGTAACAAAGCAGGACATGATGTCAGTGGGCCATTGACGTGTGATGATGAACCGAGTGCACTAAGCAGGGTGGGGTGGCGCGAGTAGCGGTGGGGGGTCTTCTGTATCAGACGAAAACAGGATGCCCTTTATGGGCCTGAGAAGACGCACTTGTGCTGTGCAGACAAAAGGTGTGGTCTTCACCGCTCGCCACCACAAAGACGCCTCTCTCTCTGCGCACTCCCACACATGCAGCGAGTGGCGCACTTTAAATGTAGCGCACACACATTCGGTCAAAATGGTGCAGTTGTGCTTCAGGAAGAGAAGGACGTTAACATTTAACAGCTGGACACCTAATAGCGGAGGAAAGGAAAAAGCGACGCGAAGGCCGACCACGAGTGGGGGGGAAAAAAAAACAAAAAAACACGTGTGGAGTGAAAGCTCCAGATAAATGACAAAAACACGTGTCGCCGCAGCTGCCTGTTTCATTGTGGAAGTGACCATGAAGGAGAATATGTGAGAGTGAGTGCAAGAAAAAGCAAGCATGAAAGAGTGTGAGAAAGTGAGAGTGAGATGGTCAGAGTGTAAGGGACTGGGTGTATGAGTCAATGAGTGTGAAAGCAAGCGTGAGAGGGCGTGTGCGTGAGTGACAGAGTGTTGAGAGAGGTGAGTGAAGGTGCGCGTGTGTGAGAGTGAGGAAGGATGAATGAATGAAAAGAATGAGAACTGAGTATGAGTTAAGAGTATGTGAGTTTGAAAGTGAGTATGAGACTGTGCCAGGGTGTTCTGTGATAGTGTGTGAGAGTGACATGTGAGAGAGATGAGTTAAAGTGCGAATGCGGGAGAGTGAGGAAGGATGAATGAATGAAAAGAATGAGAATTGAATGTGAGAATGATTTAAGAGAATGTGAGAGTGAGAAAGTGAGTGTGTATGAGACTGTGCGAGAGTGTCTGTGATCGTGTGTAAGAATGAGATGTGAGTAATTGTGAGTTTGTGTGACAGTGGGTACCAAAGTAAGGATCAGAGAGGGAGTGAGTGTGAGACATAATGTGAGAGAGTGATTGTGATAGAATGAGTTAAGAGTATATGACAGAGTTCAAGAGAGTGTGAGAGACTTTTCTCGAGTGTATCCTATTGTATGAGAGAGGAAGCTAGTGAGTTTCTGTGTGAGAGACGGAGTGAATGAGAGGCCGTTTGAGAATGAGTGAGTGAGGATGAATTGAGAGCGTGTGTGAGTGCTAAAGTGAGTGTAACAGTGTATTAAGTGACTGAGTGAATGAGGAATAGAGTGAGTGAGCATGAGAGTGATGGCGTGAGAGTGTGTTGCCAGATAGAGTGTGCAGTGTGTACGATAGTAATGAGGATAATGTGAGCGAGAAAGTGAGAGAGTGAAAACTATTTAGTGTGGGTGTGTGAGAAAGTAAGTAGTGAATGAGACTGTGCTGGATGTATAAGAGTGAGAGTGTGTGAGAGTGAGTTGACGTAAGAGCAAGTGAGTGTGAGAATGAATTGAGGTGCGTGAGTGCTTAAGTTCTTGTACATAATACATAGTGAGGACCAAAATACGTCTTTATCCAACAGAATGAGGACATTTTTGTGAAGTGAGGACATTTTGGCCGGTCCTCACTTTGCAAGACCTCTTTTTGAAGGTCAAGACTTGGTTTTAGAGTTTAGGTTTGAATTGGGTTATGGTTGGGGTTAGGTTTAGGCAATCATTTTTGATGGTTGCGGTTAGGGTAAGGCTCTAGGAAATGCATTATGTCAATGGATGTCCTCACAAAGATATATGTACAAGGATGGTTGTGAGTGTAAGAGTGAGTGAATATTGTGAGTGAGCCTGAGTGTGTGAGAGTGAAAGCGTGGTGAGAGATACAGAGTGTGCAGTGTGTATGATAGTAATGAGGCAGAGGATGTGCGTGCGAGAACAATTGACTATAGGTGTGTGAGAAAGTAAGGAGTGAATGATACTGTGCTGGATGTATAAGAGAGTGAGTGAGAGTGAGTTGACGTAAGAGCGAGTGAGTGTGAGAGAATGAATTGAGAGCGCGCGTGAGTGTTCAACTGAGTGTAACAGTGTGAATATTGTGAGTGAGCCCGAGTGTGTGAGCGATGGGGAGAGCGTGTTGAGAGTGAGTGTGAGAGTGTGCACAAGAGCGAGGGACTGAGTGACAGAATGACAGAGATTAAGGGGGAAAGAGATGTGTGAGAAAGAGAGTGTGCATTTGAGAAAAGTGGGAGAGTGACTTTTAAAAGCGAGTGAGCCTGAGAGTGTAAAAATGTGAGCGCGTGCGTGCGTCTACCTCCTTGAGGTGGTCGGCGCTGCCCCAGGAGGCGGACCTCTGGTGAGGACTCCCTTGGTCCGCTCCCTCGTCCATCCACATGCCTGGAGTCTGAAACACACCAAAGTACATCATTATGCGTCCCTCGGATGCCCACGTGAACAAACCTAACACTACTTTTGTCTAAAGGAAGCTCCTCAATTCACATCAACATAGGTCCTTTGACACAATAACAGGGTAGCTGTGAGTCTTAGGGCGAATAACAGAACAGGTCTCCCCAAAAAACATACTTGATTAGACTTAATCAAACGGGTTTATTTCTTTAAATTGTATTTTAGTATGTGCTTCAAAATATTAACAAAATCAAGGTACTTGTGTACTTGAGAAGTCAGTGAGGTCGTCTGCACTGCGATATTGCGATATCCCGCACGAGAGACAAGGAGAGACTTGTACACTCGTCGTAAAATGTCAAACACGCGGCAATGCCAACACGCCGACATTTCACACGGGCATAAAAACGTGCGCTGTAACTTTGAAGGGTTTGTTTGACGGCCGTAATGAGGCGCAAGCAACTGCTGCTTTTGCACTGCTTTTGCATACATTTGCATAATTCCTCCATTTCCTCGTTTGTGCTCTCAGATATGCTTCTGGACACACTGATGCCTTTCACGCCGTCTTGTAAACGCCTCGTGAATCTGGCCCAGGGTTTGCCAGACGGAGTCAGACCCAAAATGGTGTCTTCCCCCCCCCTCTAATTGAATTGCAGATTTGCAAAAGTTTAATGCAAATGACAAAAGATACTTTAATGATGAGCCATCAGGCACATATTAGGAGAGTGTTTTTTTTTTTTGTTTTTTTAAATCCCTGTTTGTTGATGTGCAGTCTCTTTTGTGAATGTACAGTATAAATGGCACCTCTTTAGCTTGTGACACATTCTACTCCGATTTCATATCAATATTACTCAAATTAATTGAAAGAACATTTTGTTATGTGTAAAGAGAAGCACTGTATTGTATAAAAACGTAATGAGTTATAATGTAAAGAAATAAATTGATTTTATCAAGTATAATTGCAATATGTTGGGACTATAGCCTGTATGACATCTGTTGTGTTGTATTGTGCCTTTAATGGGTGGGGCCTCATGAGTGACATCATTAACATCCTCAGTTAGTCTGCACGTGTGTTTCGGGGGGTGAATTTTGGCATAGACTAGCTTTAGTCTGGCAAATAGTAAACAATTCACAGTAAATAGGGATGAAATAGACCAACATACAGTAGCTTCAGCTATGGCTAACAAGGCCGTTTAGCTCAATGCTAACAAACAATACAAAACAACAGACGGGCTTACGACTCGCGTCAGGGTTGTAGTGTTATAACTTTCTATCGTTATTTGAACACAACCAGTAGAACGACATAAGTACAATGATAATATAGCACACCCACAGGCATATATAAATTTTATCCTCTGCAAAGAACAACTAATATTACTGTGGCTAACTGAGTAGTAGCCTGTTGTCTCCATACTGCATTCTGCATTTTACTGTCCCAGGTGGAGCACGCAACGTTCCATTGAAGTGAAGAGCTAATATTTTCACATTACAGGATGCCAGCCCTGCCGAAAAAGATAACAATTTGCGAGTAATAGAGGCCCCGAGAACACCCGTGCCGAGCGTCACACTTGTGCGCTCCTTTTGGCCTGAAGCAGCAAGTGTGAGGCCAGATAGCAAGCCAGCATGCAGATAAACGCTTCCCGCAAGCGATCCCACCCAGAGAGCAGCACGCAGGCGACATCCTCAAGAATCCAAAGCAGGAAATCAGCATGGCCGCCGGTTTTTATGAAAGTCGGATTGTTTAGATTGCACGCCGGGACACGCACGCCACTAAGGTTGCTTCAAGGAGGAGGCCGACTTTGTTTGCCACTCATGTCTGAACATCAGCGAGCGTAGCCACCCACCATAAAATACAGGTCAAAAACAAGGTCCGTTTGGTTTGCGTGTGGGAGGTCTCGTTTCAAACCACATCCGGAATAAGTTACATGTACAATGTAAACGGTAACAACAGAATTGTTTCTCATGGTGTGCTCTCCAGGGCTAAATTCTGGACTGGTATGCATATGACACTGTTCTATCGTCTACATGAGAAAAAAAGATCCCTTTGTGAATGTGTTTTATATTAAAAAGTAAATGTGATTTATATCATATGTGAACATGTTTTAAATCAGGTGTGAATGTGGTCTAGATGTGGTTCACATTCATGGCCTGTCATACATATTACACCGTTTGTAGTCTTCTGAACTCAACAACATTTAGTATTAGGTGCGAATGTTTGTGAACGTGGTTTATAACAGGTGTGGTCATGTTTTCTTGTACCAGATGTGAATGTGTTTTAATATTAGGTGTGAACATATTTTATACTAGGTATAAATATATAGGTATATATATGAAAGTTTGATGCCAGGAGTGAACATGTTTCATTTCAAGTGTAAACATGATATCAGATGTGAACACTTTAGGAGTGAAAGTGTTCTATATCAGGTGTAAACCACTTTACTTCCAAGTGTAAACATGTTTTATTATTGGATGAAAATGTGCTTCATTCCAGGTGTGAATGTGTTTTATATTAGTGACTGTGGCGTGAATGTTTTAAGTACATGTAAATGTAAATGCAGATTTAAATGTATTTTAATATTTGTTCCGCACATTTATACAAGGTGTGAACTTTTGTTTTTTTAAGTCACGTGCGAATATGTTTTATATCCGGAGTGAAAGTGTTTTAATATCACGGCGCAAACGTGCTGAATCAAAAAAGTGCAAATGCGTATAACCAGGTGTGGTATTATATAATTAGGTGTGAACGTGTTTCACTCCGTGTGTGAATGTTTCATATTGCGTATGAACATATTTTACATTGGGTGTGATTGTATATAACCAGGTGTAAAACGGTTTATTATATCAAGTGCGATATCAGGTATGAATGTGGTCTGAACATTATTTATATTAGGCATGATGTTTTACTATTAGCTGCAAATGTGGTGTAAACATGTCATATGGATTTTATGTGTTCAAAGTGTAGCTCTTTGCCATAGGAAATTAAAACAATTAAAAATAAATACGTAAATAAATAAAAATACCAGGTGTCATGTATCAGGCATGAACACGTTTTAATATTAGCTGGGGTAAACCTGTTATACAGGGTGCTTTGTAGTACGCATGAATGTGCTTTACTCCAGGTGTTGTGTATTAGCTTTGAATGTCTTTTATATTTGGTGTGATTGTGTTTCATACCGGCTGTTTTATAATAGGTGTACATGTACTTTACAGCAGAGATCTTTTTGTTTTTTAAAGCATACAGGATGACAAAGTCCACATGTCTTTGAGGCTGGATGTTGCTTTCATATTTGAGGAATGTGCCAGGAGATTGTTTTGGTATTCCACTTGTATCTCTTGAACCGGTGATTTCCTCCACAAGGCTTAGTAGTCGAACATACAGCCACGATCATGTGCGGTGGTGCTCGAGTGCAACGTTTTAATTGAGAGGAGGAAAAAAAATTAATAAATAAAAACGAAGCTGTTTGATGAGTCGGCCTTTGTGCGGGGGTTCCTCGTGTTCATAAAGACGTTGTGTATTAGGCCCCGAGGCGATTAGCATGTCTATGGGCCCTCTCGCGCACAAAGGGAAGGCGTTGCACGGGGCCACGAGGGCCAGGTGGCGAGCAGGGGGATTTGTCCTCACTCTGGGGGACAGGTGCAAACCACCAGCATAGCTGGGGGTATGAAAAAAGGCCTAGGTCCTTTTGTGTACAGTTAGCAGGAAGTGGTCTTTGACCAATCGCTGACGGGAAGTTTATACACGTATTTACTCAAGGATTGTCGAGTGGATCGCTCTCTCTTCAGCAAAAGTTCACATTTCAGCAGCAAATGGAGTGCACACTTTGTTTAGATAATCATCCGTCAAGTCACAATAACCTACACTTACACCACAGGAAAAACTTTTTTTTTTCTTTTTTTTTTTAGTTCACACGATAAAGGGCGTAAATCCCAGGGCCAGGTTAGCCACACTGCTTCAGAACTGATTTAAGACCCGTTCAGACCTGGTCTAAAACATGTTCAGGCCTGTTCCCACTTGATATAAAATGTATCCACACCTAACATAAAACACACATGACAATCATGCTCATACCTAAAAAAGTATCATGATATCAATTCAGATACAAAACGCATTCACACTTGATACAAGATGTCCATCCATCAGTTTGTTTGAGTGTACCTGAGTGGACTTGTCTTTCATACAGTAGGGGTAGGGCCCGTGCGCATCTCGGGGCCACTGTCCGGTGAGGTATGGCCCGGTGATGGCGTCCAGGGAAGATGTCCGTCGGATGGCGCTGGAGCTCCGCATCTGCAACTTGGACCTTTCTGATAGAAACAGACACAATGTACAGAAAAGAGAAACGCGTTACTTATTTAATTAAACCTTTTGTAAATAAGTTCATTGTGGTTACGTAGACTTAGAAGTTTAATTCCATCTGAAAAACGGCAAGCTTTTTTTGCTTCGACTGTACAGAAGAACAAAAGAATGTTAAGAAACAAACTGCTTTTATAAAATATAACTACTGTAATGAGTACAATCTAGCACAGGAAAGAGGATCTATTTTTCTTTCTTGAACTAGTGAGCGACATCAGGAGTTAATTTGGTCAGTTAAATTCTGCGCGTTTGTATTTATATTTTTGACTCATTGCATAATTCAAATGTCTAAGTGTATCCGTGACTATGGCTCTCCTTGCCCACATACCTGGGCATTACAGTACCTGAATTGCTCTATTTTTTTTCCTGCCTCACTCTAGCAATGGCACATCAAATTATGGCTCATAACACTCAGCAAAATAAGGGAAAAAACAACAATTTAAACAATTTTCCCTTTCTATCTTTAGCAACACATCCATAAGCATACAAGTGCAGAGGGAAAAGTTTTGGTTTTTTGGAGTTGCATCAAAACGACAAAGTTCAACATGGACTAAAAACCAATTGTGCAATGATGCTCATGCAGAGCAAACAACCGAGCTAAAATCGGTTCCATGATGTCATGCCAACCGCATCTCAGCTCATAAACACAATGTGCATTATTAATACTGCATGCACACATGGACATTAGCCCAACAATAAAAAGTGCATTAAGTTCGCCTGGTTGGAACGGGCAGATTCATTTTGAGTTTTTTTTTTTTTTTTTTTTTTTTTAATCAAATACTTATGGTTTATGTTTTTTATTTATTTTATTTTTTTTACACATTGGAGTAATAGATAGCGTAATCATTTTTTTTTTAAATTATAACAGCCCTACAGATATGTACGATCATTTTTTTTCACAATTGGTATTATTGTACTATTGTCTATTTTATATTTTCCCTCTTTGTTATCTAATATTTTGGCACATATTGCAATAACACACACACGCACGCACGCACACACACGAAGCGCTTAAATAGTGCATGCACACAAAGACATTAACAACAAGAAGTGCATTAGGGTTGCCAGGTTGGAACTCCAGTATTAGGCCCTTTCAAGGGCTGTATATGATGACCAATAAAGAAGCTGCACATTCCGTCCCTGCTGTGTACACATACTGTATATGTATACACAATTACACACTCTAAACATGAGGCGGCCCCCCTCTGTCTGTCTCCTACACACAAGCCAGTGTTGGTAGAACATAGAGGCCGGTCCAGCAAAGGTATGGCCTAAGTAAGCTGCCTGGGCTACAGTGCAATTCCCCGAACAAAGACGGCGGGCTACATTTCCATCAATATTGATACAGGGCCGGCCAGGCCTCTCGGAACAGGGGATTGTGGTTATTTTCCACCGTCTCCGCACTTGCCAGACCAGAATAATCTCCCCCGATGAGCCCGGGCCAAGACGATCAAAGCGTCGCGATTTTTGGGGGATGAACAGTGATTATTTTCAGGCTGGAGATGTAATAAAAACTTTCCCTTTAGTGGACATGGGGAATGAGTCGAGCCCGCATTTCCAGGGGGAAGCGAGTGGGGTTTATTCACTCCATAGCAAAAAGGTGAAAACAAAATCTGTAAAAGCACAGGCGAGAAATGCACATACGTCCAATAGTGTCTTGAGGTACTGTATTTTTCTAATCTTTTTTTTTTTTTTTTGTCTAATATTTTGAGATTTGCAATATTTCATGTATAATTGCTTTGGGTCTCAATTTGACTATTTCTGAATGAATAAATAAAGGCATAAATAATGCCAGTTTAGGTGTGGAAGGAGGCCATTTTTAATGGTCTTTCCTTAAATCTAAAAACTGAGTCTGTTGTTAATGTTGGCTGCAATGATGAGAGAAGGCTTCAGCATGTGTCCCTCAGCTGGAAATAGGAAAGACCGGCTAGCTTTGTTAGCATGGTTGCACAAGTTCAACTCCAACAAAACAAGCAAGTGCGGACGAGTCGGTGCAAGAAAAAACAAAGGTGTGCCAACGACGGCGATTTAAAAAAACAACAACAACAACAACAACAACAACCTGCGGCCGTTTTAGCGGGTCGACCGTTTGGACGCCGCTTTTCACATTCGGTCCGACTCTGCAGTTTTGAGCCGGGTCACAATGAAATGGGAGCCTTTCAGCACAGCTGGCACTTTGTTGACACTCTTTGTTGCGGCAAAAAAGTGCGTTGGCCGAGTGATGTCATGCAGGCAACATGTGGAATATGACACATTTATGCCTCTTTTCCACTGCGTGGTGCAGAAAGTACCTCCTGAAATTGGCGCGGTTGGTTTTCAGCTTCAAAACAGAACCACTTTTGTTGTAGTGGGACTAGGGAAAAAAAATGCAAATTTTAGAAGACAGAAGGCAGCTGCAGCAAAGCGGAGATTGGAGTATCACAGTGCCGAATCCAAGGCCAAGACTAAACTAATGGTGGCATGTGTGTGGACTCCATTATCAGCCTCTCGGGTGTTTTTTGACAGTAAGGTGGCGCCGATACGGCACGCCGGCCAGGAGGTGAGAGGTCACGGCTCTGAAGACCGAGGTATGCTCGGTATGCGGTCGAGCAGGGAAATGGACGCCCTGTTGTGGAAGGAGAAGACAAGTGCCCCTTCTCATTTCCTGCCGCGCACGCTACACTGATCAAGGTAGTTGGCCATCCCAGTTGGGAGAATGTGATGTTAATATTTTTTGAAGAGCGCCTTTGAGAGGCCGGACTGAAAACATGATGCTCCAAAGGAGTTTTGAATCCAGATCCCGTGACTGTGAGGCAGCCGTGTTAACCACTAACACACGGTGTGGCCAATATTTAGCCATCCTGTTCATGGTTACATCTTGGGACTGAGCCATTGACTTGGAAATGAATTGATACCACAACATAAACACTAAAATCAGCTATGTGAAACACTACGCTGCCAACAGCCCTAAAACAGGTGTCCTACAGATGAATGCTCTGCTGCCGCCAACAAATCCTGTTTTGTGGAGAAAAAAATAAAACAAAACGGCTAACTACTGGGAAGTGTCAGCTCTGTGAAGCACTACACTGCCAGCAATGCTACACAACTGTCTTAACAGATTCATTCATTCATTCATTCATTGGCGTGTAAAGAAATTGAGCTGCTAATAGTTTTCCTCCTGCAAATCCTGTCGGGAAATAAGCTAGACACCAAGTGGTAATTTAGTCAGCTACATGAACCACTACGCTGCCAATGGCAGAAAACTGGTGCCACACTGCTCTCAGTATTCAGCTATAAATGCTGTGCTGAAAACAAGCCAGGGCTTCTTAAAAATGTTCTGACCTCATCTATGTGAACCACTACACTGCCATTGGTTCTGCACAGGTGTACAACAAATGCTGCACTGCTATGGTTATTCCGCCATAACCAACACCACCATCCAAACCAGTGGGAATTGAGTCACTGACATTACAGTATGTGAATCATTACCCTGCCAACAATCCTACACAAGTGTTAACATATTCTTTCAATCAGATTAAAAAAAAAAAAAAAAAAAAAAAAAGTTTTCTACTTCAAATCTTGTGGTAAATACACAAGCCAAACCAGTGGGACTTGAGGCAGCTATGTGACCCACTCACTACACTGCCAAAAGCTCTACACACGGATGTTCTCAGATTCATTCATTCATTCATTGCCAGATTTAAAAAAAAAAAAAAAAAAGAAAAAAAAAAAAGAAAAAAAAAAGTTTTGTGCTTCGATCAGCGTATAAATCCTACATTGAAAACAAGCCATGACAGACACAGAGGAAATGGAGTCGGCTATGTGAACCACTACTCTGCGAGTAGCCCTACATAAGTGTCAAACAGTTGGCTGGAAGAGGGTGTTGCACATATTGCCTACAAATCATGCAGTGAAAACAAGCCAAACCAGTGGGGAATTAGCCAGCTATGTGAACCAATACATTGTAAACAACTTGACCCAGCTGTCCTAACAGCTTCATTCATTGGCAGGTTTTAAAAAAAAAAAAAAAAAAAAAAAAAAAAGTCTGTCCGCCTACAAATCCTGTGGTAGAAGCCCAAGCCAGTACCGCATTGAGTGGGAAGTCAACTATGTGAACCACTACAAAAGTGTCCATAAGTTGTCAGGACCAAGGTGTCACACACTTATTGCTATCGGCATCCCACCTACAAATCATGTGGTGGGAGCACAAGCCAAACCAGTGATATTTGAGTCAGACGTGAACCACTACACTGCCAACAACTCAACACAGGCTTCTAACAGATTAATTCATTGGCATGTCTGCAAGTGTCATGCATAGTATGATGGTTAACATTGAACATCAGCCTTGAATAACTTTGGTGGTTTGAACTCCAAATGTTCCCATAAATGTTGGTTGAACTCCAAATATTTTCACTTTTGGGTTTCTATATTTAATCACACTTTTGTCTGGTAACTTTGATGGGTTGCACTGCATGATTTTGAGGTAGTTTTCCAGATAACAGTTCAACTACAAGTTGTTCGAGTTGATTGGATTTGAAACTATGCAGACTTGGGAGGTTCTTACTTTTGTTTTTAGCTTCAACTCTAAATTTTGAGGTACATTTTCCCAGAATATTTAAATTCAACTTGTTTGACTTTGGGGGTTTAATGGTCATCTTCAGACATTTCTCATTTCACAAAAAAAAGTTGAAATTGCAAATTGTCATTTAACTTAAATTTTTTTTTTTCCATAATTATCCATCTTTGGTGTTAAGATGGTACTCCAAGTTTACCAAAAACGTTGGTTGAAATTCAAATAGTTCGACTTTTGTTTCTGTAGTTATCATTACGCTTTTGTCTTTGGTGATGTTTAGGACACCACAATTCAAGGCACAAGTTCCCCAGGAATTCTGGTTGATCTCCACATTTTTAACTTGTGGGTTTCTATAGTCCTCAATAACACTTTCCTCATTGGCGGTGATGGTCAGAACTCCCAATTCTCGAAACCTGTTGACTGACCTTCATATTGTTTAACTTTCAAGTCACTGGGGGTTATACTTTTCATCTTTACTGATACTGGTAAGACAACTCCAAATCTGGTGCCAAGTCTTCCAAATTTAACCAAAACACTTCTACTTTTGAATTTAAATAGTTAGCAATCACATGTCAGTCTTTGGTGATAATAATTTGAACACCAACTTAAAAAAATAAATAAATAAATAAAATAAAGTTCACCTTCAAATTGTTTAACTTCTGTGCTTTGAATAAGACTTTTGTCTCAAGTGATGATAGGTAGGAGTATGACTCAAAATTTTAGCAACATTCCACCCCCCAGAATTCTGGTAAAACTACATTTTTGTTTGGTGAAGATGATTTAAACTTCCAAGTCTCCCCGCCCCCCAAAACTTCAAATTGTTCGACGTTTGAGTTTCCACATTGTCTCTGTAAGAGTCGACCGTGTGTGCTGTAAATGAGTTACAACGTGGCGTGACATACTTTTTGAGCGTTGTTTACCTCTGGAAACGGGCGAGTCCGGTGGGCAGCAAGCGTCCTTGTTTTCGGGCGACAACCCCTGCTTGTTTCCTGGGAAGAGGAGAGTAGGGCTGGAGGGGGGACTGGAGCCTCGGCTGCCCGCGGCGGCCCCGCCGTGGAGGCTGTGGGGTGGCCGCGTCGGGCTGCCCTGTCCGCCGCGCAGCAGCTGGTATGGAACGGTGGCGCGGAGCGGGTGCAGGCGGCATCCGCCGTTGCCGAACGAACCCGGAGAGCCAGCGTTGCTGCGCCTGACCCGGGGCTGCTGGAGCGAGTTGCTGGGGACTGACATCCTTCCCCAAGAGACCAACTTCTAATAGCGAAAACAGGGATAGAAAAAGTGCAGCTGCTGCTGCTGGAGTGGAGGAAGAGTTAGCACAACATGTTAGCCTTCCTCTTTTTGTGTGTGGGTGAATGTGTACTCGACTCTTGCGCTCGAAGAAAAACAGCAACGAAGAGACGTGTTTTGATGTGAAACTTACCTTAAGTTACGTACAAATGCAAAGTCGAACTTTAATCATAACATAAGCAGCTTAAAGTTAATTTGATAACTTATTTAAAAGCTTAGCTGAGACTACTACGGATGTGTGCATCCCATCTCGTCCACTCGAGTAAATGACTTGTTTCGGATAGACTATTAGCTGACGTCTAATGGAGGCGGGCACAAGTGGCAGCTCACCGGCTTGTGATTGGACAGCGGTGATGTACAGTAACGTCGTCGATTGGTCCGACCCTATCTATCGATCGCGCTTGTAGCCAATGGCATCGCAAACAGAGCTTGCGTTGTAATCATGGCAGCTGTGCACTGTGCAGTTGTTCTTGACTTGTTAACTACAGAAAGATAGTTCAAATAATTTTCTCGCTAAATTGCTAACTTTTGAGCATCTTTTTGTGGCCAACGATTGCATGTTAATGGCCATATTTGCCATTTCTGTGGGACAACTTCAATTGCCTGGGCCAAACATAGGATTTGTAAACTGTAGTATTTCTATTCCAAAACACAACTTTCTGTGGTCAACTGTTGCATTTAGTGCATGCTTACTGCCTTTCTTTGGAAAACTACCACTTTCCAGGCCAAATATACCACTCTTGTGACAAAATATGAAGCAAATATTAACGTCTCTGCCAAAAGACTCCCCACCCCCAAAGTTTCTGCATTTTTAGTGCACAAAATTCGTTTAATGGCAAAATATTGCATCTAGTGTTTATGTTAAACTTTGCATTGCTTAAAATGTAATTTCAGTGCCAAAATAAGGTGTTAAATAAACTGTCCATAGGAATTTACCACTTTACTAAAATGCATCACTTTAGGACACCAATATGGGGAAATGTGTCTGAACTCCTTAAAAAGTTTTATATATATATATATATAAAAAAAAAATAAAAAAAAACAGCTGTATGCTTATTAAAGTAGCAATATAATAGTCCACTTTTGTTCCTATCTTCATTTGTCCAGTTTTCATGCTCATTTGCATCCATCACAGTATTTGGCAATATAAACACTGTCATATGTCTGAATTTATTCAAACGAAACGAGTGGGGGGGGGTTTGACTATAAAACAAAGGCTGTGACATTCCAATTGCTGTTGTTCAGAGCCAATTTGTCAGCCGCCCTGGCCTAAAATGCTCAGCTAAGGCCACGCGGTGATATGAAACCCCCAAGATCCGCATGTCCATGACTAAAGTGATTTATCCAGTTCTGGCCTGCTTGGGGTTGGTTGCAGAGAAAGAAAAGTGAGGGGGGGGGTTGGCCGACAGGCTACAATGCCAGAGCAGGCGGCGCCCGTCCTCGGACTGATGATGCATAGTTTCAGGGGGCAATGTGGGCACCGGAGGGAGTGTGAAAGAAAGTGAGGGTGTAGAATTGTGTTTTTCACTCAATGGGCAGCTGAGCTTCTGTATTAAGAGGCGGGAGGGAAGTAGGGGGGCAATCTTCTTGTCCAAGTGCAGAGCAGCTGCTGTTTTCCGAGGAGATTCTTTTCATGGAGCGCGAGCCTAGAGTGGGTCGCTCAATACGACCCCCCCCCCCCCCCCACCACCCCCCCCCCACCACCACCACCACCACCACCACCACCACCCAAACCACAATCCTCCCCCGAAAATGTTGAAAATGCCAAATAAAGTAATAAAAGCTCGCTTCACCTGGGGTACCATCCTTCAGTGCCAACAATGCTTGTATTTAGGAACATCCTTTTGGGGGGGGGGGGGGGGGGGGGGGGGGGGCGTTGAATAATAAAGTAGATTTTCAAGTAAAGCTGTGGCCTACTATGAATACACAAGAGACTTTTTGTTTCATCTCAGAACCAGATGAAATAAAAAAAATTAAAAAAAATCCTTCAAGTGGCATTAGCCTAGAAAAGACATTTCCTTGAACAAATAGTGTTTTCATATCAAAACAAAACTTTTGCATAACCTAATGTAGACTTTGTGTGATCAAATATGGTGTTTTAATGGGAAAGTATCACATTTCATTTCATAAAGGGCTTCAACTGCTTAGTGGCAAAAGGCTAAAAACAGTTTTTTTTTTTTCTCGCCTCATCTTGACTTGTCCTGAACAAATAGTTTTTTCATGTCACTAAACAACATTTAGATAACGTCATGTAGCCTTCTGGGATCAAATATGGCAACATTTGCATCTACTGAGTATTAAGAATGTTAAAAAAAATTCATTTGGCACCTAGAATCACATTTAAGTTTTAGATTCTTAACTGAAGCCTGATTCAGGTTATACTGCGAGAGGCCACTTTAAGCCTGCTTGTCCTGAGAGGTTGACAAATGACAAGCCCAGCAATAATCGCCGGGTTTCCCTTCTTGATTGCAGATAGGCCGCTCGCCTTTCAGCTGCTGTCCGAGGGCTCCAAGTTGCCCGTAGTGTCCAGCTGCATGCATTTACATGTGCACGCTGAGACGGGGCACTCCGTGTGGTCCCTGCAACAGGTGAAGAGTGATTTAGTGGCAAAAGAGAGCATTTTCAGAGGATCATGTGTTCTTTTTGTGGCTGAAATACTGCACTTTTGTGGGAAAACTAAGACTTTTCCAACAATTACAGTGGTGCCTTGAATTTGAGTTTAATTTGTTCTGTGACTGTGGAATTTGAAATAGAGCTGTCAAATGATAAAATATTTTAATTGTTTGATTAATCATATTTTAGAATTGTGATTAACTCATTTACTCCCAGCCATTTTCACGGAAACAACCCCCTTCGCTGGATTTTAACTGATTTTGCAAGGCCCACAGAATATTGTGTTATTTTGCTATAAAAACATGGAACCTATCAAAAGAAAGATTAGAGTTTCTTATTTCATCCAGAAAGAAAAGTATATTGCTATCCGTTTCCGTTTTGCAGCAATTAGCATTAGAAGCTAAGTTTCATACTCATAAATTTGTTTAGAACTGTTGGGAAATCAGCTTGTTTTAACACGGCCCTGATTGATCTCTTATACTCTACTGCCACCTGCTGGCCGTTTTTGTAATAACTACCATTGCTTCAACCGTTCTCTGCAGTAGAAAGCCTGCATCAAAGCCTTCTGTATGCTCTAGCGTAAAAAAAAAACAAAGAAAACAAAACGTATAAATACATATTTGGGACACTTAAAACATTTAAAATAGAACGTATTTATACGTTATTGGGAGTAAATGAGTTAATCATGATTAATCAATCAAAAAGGCTTTTTAATTAACATTTTTTGCCCACCAAATTTGAAGAGCACCTGTTATATGTTAATTCTTTCGACATTTAATGTTATGAGGATGTCTTCAACAATTTTTTGATCCACTGAACACTCTCACCCTCCTGCCTCCTCTATTTCTACTTATTTAAAATGGGGAAAAAAATGACCCCAATAGTTTGACATGAACAAATATTCTGAATGTCATACGCAAACATTTATTAAATGCTTTACTTTAATGCATCTATTTATGTTTATTGCTCAAACACAACCTGTGCTACCTTTAACACAACCATCCACTGTCAAAATTAATAGTGCGACTAATCTCTGTTAATACATGACTAATGCAATAACTTTTTTGTGATTAATGAATGAGATCTATATTTATAGCCCTTACTATTGCTAAAAAAATAATCCTTGTCAATTGGAAAAATAAACAATCTCTAAATATCGACCACTGGTTAAACTTACTAATAAATTATATCTCAATGGAAAAAATCTCTGCCTTAAATAAAAATCAAGTATCAAGATTTAAACAAATATGGTCTATGTACATAGAATATTTTAATCTCAATTTGGCAACTTAATCCTGCCAAGATTCTGCCTGTTAACGAGAGCCACCACATCGTTACAACTTCTGTTTTCGCTGCTCCTGTATTTGGTATTTTGTATCTGATTGTTTTTATTTTTATATAGTCAGGAACCTAGTTGCTGCTAGTGGGCTCGAGCATACCACACTATACGACACTATACTCAATAACTCCTTAAGATCTATTTCTAGTGGGCACTAAGCATCAACACTTGGTGTTACTGCATGCTAATTAGTCAATTTTCTTGACGCCGTCCCCTGTGGTCGGGCGGGGGTGGTTCTGCCCCCCCCCCCCCGTTGTCTGCTCGGTGGCGGTTGCGTCTTGGCCGCTCCCTGGGCCCCCTGTGGGGTGCGGTGTTGGGGTGCTTCCCCTGGTGCCCGGGGCGGCGCCGTCCCGGCGCGGTCCGCTGCTCCGTGCCCGGCGGCGCGGTTCGGGGTGGGTGGGCCTCCGGTGTGCCCCGTGGTTCCCTCTCCCCTCCCCCTTCCTCCCCCCCGTCGCCTCTCCCTCCTCGCCTCCTCCCGCCCATCCTCCTCTGCCTCCCGGTCCCTTTTCCCTTGTCGCCCTCCCTCCTCCTCTCCCCCCCCGCCTCCTGCCCTGCAGCCGCCCTTTCGCCTTCTTGTCGTCTTCTCCCCGCTTCCCCCGCCCCCCCCCCCTTCCCTGTCTGCCCTGCGGCCCCTCCCCCTCCCTCTCCCTGGGCCTGGGGCTCCCTCCCCGGCCCGGGCGTCGGGCTCCGGGGGCCGGGCGAGGGTTTGGGGCCTGCCCCACTCCGGTATAACTCCTGGCGCCCCGGGCGGGCTCCGGTGGCCGGTGGGCTGTCCGGTAGCCCTGCTGCGCTGGCTGTCCGCCCATTGTGGTGCCGGGTGGATGAGGTGGGGGGCGGCAGGGGGTGGGGGTGCTGGGGGGCGGGCGTGCCACCTACACCCGCCGGGTTGGGTGAGGCCCCGCTGGTCGCTCCTCTTACTCACTTCACTAGCTTGCACTATACACTTTGTAAATATACACATAGGGGACACAACACATTTCTTGGTGGGGTGGGGAAGGGTGGAAACACCGTCTTCACCCTTCAACTCCCCTCCAATTTTAATGCACCTCACGTCCAAGGGGAGGGGTGAGTTGGGGCGGGGAGCCATCAGAGGGGATGGACTGCAGTGCCTGGCAGCGCTGTGGTCCCCCCCATTTGTGTCCCTGCCCCACCACTTTGTCCCTCCATTCCCTTTTTTAATGCACCACACATATACATATTCATTTTTTTGGGGGGGATACGGGTGGGTCGGAATAGGGGAAATTTTTTCCCTCTGCTCCGACTCACCTGCTCCCAATTTTAATGCACCACACGCACACACTTGTATATACACTGGGTGGGGCCACATTCACGGTGTAAGGGTAGAGCTCGCCAGTCGGCGAGCTGGCGGACTCAGTAACAGGGTTAGGTGTCACTTGTACTCTGGCGTGACGACCGGGGCCTCTCCCCACCGGGCTCGGTGTTCTGGTGTTCCGCCTTCTCCCCTGGTGCTTCCTCCTCTGCTTCCCCCCTCCCGCCGCTGTGCAAATCTCGCGCGGCTGGAGGTGGGGTGGGCACATCTTCCCTCTCTGCGCTGCTGCCCGGTGCCGGTTTCCGGGGGGGGGGTGGGGGGTTCTCGCGGGGGGCCGGGTTCGCGGGGGGGGGGTGGCGGCCGTCGGGGGGGGGGCGGCTTGTTTGGGGGGGGGTGGAGGTATGGGTGGGTGGGGGGTTGGGTGCTGGGGGTCGGGGTGTGTTCGGGGGTTTGGGGGTCGGGGGTGGTGGGGCCTGGGTCGTGGTGGATGGCGGGTTTGGGTGGGGTGCGGGGGGGTCGTGGGGGGATGGGGGCTGGGGACCGGTGGGGCGCTGTGGGGGCCCGCTGGGCCTCGTTCTGCGGCCTTGGGCTCGGGGGTGTGGGCCGGGGCTGGGGCGGGGGTGTTCCGGGTGTCTGGGTCGGCTCGCCGACCGGTGTCCGCTCGGGTGGCTTGGGGGTGGCCTTGGTGCTGCCGCGGCCTGGGGATTCCGGGGGGGGGGGGGGGGGGGGGTGCTCGCTTTGCTGGACCGCGGTTGACGGCTTCTTTCTTTGGTGGTGGTCCTTATGCATGCCAGATCCGTCGCACCAGCATCTACTGAAACTCAACAGAAGTACCCTCTCCCTCCCACAGCCCCTTGAATCAGTTGGTGCTGGTGTCTGTGGTTCTCACTTTGCTTTATCTATCCTTCCCTCCTTCCTCTCTTTAGTTTTTCCTCTGGTCACTTGAGATCTTAATTTATTAGAAGTATGAGGTTTCTGGGGTTGGCATAAGACTCCGGTTTTGTAACCACGCAGGAGGGGTCTTGTTGGTGCTGGACTTCACTTTGATGGATTGGATGTACTGGCTTCTATTGATCTCACTCTGCCTTATCGATCCTTCCCTCCTTCCTCTCTTTAGTTTTTCCTCTGGGCTCTTGAGATCTCGCTAAATTTGCTGGAATTTAGAGGCTTCCGGGGTTGGCGTAAGACTTTGATTTTGTAATCATGGGGAAGGCAGGAAGTGTTTGGTCGGTGCTGGATGTCACTTTGATTTACCTTTCTTTTCTCTTTATTTCTTTTTTTTTCTGACCTTTTCTCTGGTCTCCTGACCATTTAAATCTCACGACTCTGGCAAGATTCTGAAGTACCTGGTTAAGGCGAAGGGTAATGGGATATTTATAAGGTTTTAGGTGAATGAATGAGTATAAATTTATAAGTATTTGCACGCACGCACACGCACGCACGCAAACGCACGCAAACGCACACACGCAAACGCAAGCACGCACGCACGCAAACGCACGCACGCAAACGCACGCACACATACACACACACAAAAAAAAAAAAAAAAAAAAAAAAAAAAAAAAAAAAAAAAAAAAAAAAAAAAGAAAAGAGCAATGATGACAAGACGTTGAATCGGTAAGACTACCGAATGAACAATTCTGAGCTCTTCAAAAAAAAAAAAAAAAAAAAAAAAAAAAAAAAAAAAAAAAAAAAAAAAAAAAAAAAAAAAAAAAATAATGAATGAGTTAATGCTTTAACTTTAACAGCACTAATTTGAAGTCACTTTTCTCCAGTGAAATGAATGGAAATGGCCTGTGTGTAGATTTACCTGAACCAGCTGAGCATATGTCCGGCATGGCCGCCATGGCGACAGTTGTGACACCAGGTGAACCAGTTGTTGAACTGAGCCAGTTTGTTCTCCCTTGTCAGGTCGACCTTGTCATCGGACTTCCCCGTTCCTGCCAAAAAAAACAAAACAAAAAAAACACAACCACAGTGTCAACAATGACGACACGGCCTCAAGCGCTGAAATTTGCCCGTGGCCGTCACCGGCGCAGCTGGACACGGGCGTGCCCATGTTCATGAGACACAAGGCGCAGCGCGGCAGCGGCTTGCGGCAGCCCGGGCAGCTGGTCACTTTGGACTTGGTGGGCGAGCCGCTCACGCCGTACTGGCTGAAGCCGCGGCCCTGGTGGGGCATGGCGGCGCAGCTGTATGAGATGGACTTGCCGCAGAAGTTGCAGCTGACAAACACCTGCGGAGGGGACACAAAGGTCGTGGTGATAAGGGGGAAAGGTGGAAACGGAGCGACATGTCGGCCAGCTGGCGGGGGTTTCGCTCCAAGGACAGATAAGGAGGAGATAATCCGGCAATAATCCCAACCGCTGCTCAACTGTGATTGCCGTATAACCGTGTTATGACGGGCTACATTGTGGTTTCCCATAAAAGCAATTGCAGCGGTCTCTTAACCTTGAAGTGTCAATCATGTATTGCATAATGCACATAATAAAACAAAATAAAAGAGTGACAATACATTAACTGGTTTTATAAAGTATAATTACTTTCTGAACTGTAGTATCTGGGTGTTGAAGTCAGAATCTGAGCACTAGTTGCGGCCTCCAGCAGGCTCTTGTGCGTGATCTCGTTTTGCATTTCTTTGTTGAATTAACAGCTGAAAATGCATCTGCAACGGTGGCTGTCCTTGTCCACATGCAAGAGCATTACGATACCTTAATAGCTCTGTTTTTTTCCCCACTTCACACAAGCAGCCTATCTGCAGGTTGCTCATTTGTCCAGGTACCACCGTTTTATAAATGGGCTATTATAAAGTATATATTTTTTGCAAGACTACAAAAACAATGTAATCAAATCAAACAAATAATGTTGTGTTTTCAAAAGATGGAATTTGTTGAGAAAAAAAACTGAGCATAAAGTTGTATTTTTGTAAAAAAAGAAAAAAAAAGAAAAAAAAAGGCATTTTTTTTCTACATAAACATTCTATTTGCTACAATAAAGCCATTTTTCAAGAAAAAATATTTTATGAGAATAAGTTCATAATGATGAAAATTTTCATAATATTGAATACAGAATAAAGTTGTTTTTTTGTTTTTTAGAAAACCAGCTGCATTAGAAGACTATAGTTGATAGACTCCTAAGATAAAGTCACTCAATTTTTTTCAGCCTTGTTATTATTATTATCATTGTCATCATCATCATCATATTATTATTATTGTTATATTATTATTATAAGTTAAAAACAAAACAAAAAAAGATGGATTAAGAGAATTTCTTTTCAAGAAAAACATAATGCACCCCAAAACTAGTATTCCTGCAACTTTTTTCTTTTAACTATTACAATTTTTTTTTTTCCAAGAAAAAGTTGTATAAATTGTATTTTTCCAAGAATAAAGTCACATTTTTTAAGATAAAAAATAAAATATATTTCTTTGTACTTTCTAGAGGGGGAATCACTCAGAATACTACTAAAATTAAGTTATTTTCATATATCATAAGAACAACTTCATTTCGGAGGGTTCACCTGGGCCAGAGGTTTGGAGGTTGGATCCAGTTTTCCTCGATGGATGTCAAACTCGGCCCGCTTGTGCCAGAACCTCCACGCGTCTAGCAGGTTGCGGTAGTTTTCGATCCAGCACTGGACTCTGGGGTCCTTCAACACCTCACCTGGAGAACCCTGGAAGGGGGCATGGGTGTCATTGGGGGATGCCTCAGACTAAAGTATTGGGACACATCATTTTATCAACTAAATTAATAATCCGGGGGTTGGACTTCCTGAATTGTCCCTGAATCCCATTCTTTATATGGAGGCACTTTATTCCTTAGCGCATGAACCCGAAAAAGTTTTTAATCAAACCATATCCTTTGAGCTAGCAAAGCCTGCTGGCATAATGCTAACACATAACGTAAAACACCATAGACAACCTGATGGAAATTAGCATAATGTTAAATAAACAACTGAAACGTGGTGCAAACAACGAACCGAATTAATAGTACCTTGAGCATGCAGAAGCTGGCCGTCTGGACGTCACCAGTCCGGTCCACATAGCTCTCCATCAGGTCCACACCGTCCTTGGTCAGGCCCGTCAGCAGGATGCCCTCCAGGTTGCCCGCCTCTTTCATCTCATTGGTCAGCTTGTCCACATAGCGAGGAAGCTGCCAAATGGCACCAAAACACTCCAAAAAATCCAATTCAAGCTTGACGTTGATATTAGTGTTGCGGAATGTTACCTGAGTGTCGTTGAGAAACATGGAGGCAAAGGCAACTCGGTCACGCACCGCCACGCTGCTTTCGTACTGAAAGGGAAAACATGAAGTCGTCAGTTTTACTTCCTGCTTGTTATAACCTTGACAACAAGCTCCCATATTCATTAACTCATTCACTCCCAGCCATTTTCACAGAAGCAATCCCCTTCACTCCCGGCTGTTTTACTGGATTTTAACTGATTTTGCAAGGCCCACATGTTCTATTGCTATAAATCATGGAACCCACCAAAAGAAAGATTAAAGTCTCTTCTTTCATCAGCAAAAAAATTATATTTCTATCTGTTTCCATTTTGCAGCAATTCGCATTCATTATTCACAAATCTAATTAGAATTGTGAGTATTTTAACTTTTTTTTTTTTCAACATGGCCCGAGTTGATCTCTTATACTCTGCTGCCATCTGTTGGTCGTTTGTGTAATAACTACCATTTCTTCAACCGTTCTTTGCAGTTGAGAGGCTGCATCAAAGAGTTTTTTATTTGTTTGTTTTTTATGCTAGAGTCTAGCATAAAAACAAACAAAAAAAAACTATAAATATTTCTTTGGGACACTTAAAACATTTCAAATAGAACATATTTATACATTTTTGTGAGCAAATTAGTTAATAACTTGTAGCTTTTTTAATAATAATATCCTTACATTCTTGTAATCAATATTTTTTATACGTTAGAGCTATTGGGTTTGGTTTCAAGAGGGAAGAGGTCTAAGAAGAGGAATTTCAGTCAAGCACTGGCTGTATCCTACATGTGACAACAGTCACCTGAAGAGTAACATTTTTTTTTTTACTCTTTTGTTTAACTCTTTTTGGTTAAAGTTTACCAGGAGCCGCAATAAAATTGTAGGCCATATAGCCACAATTTCAGACTTGATGTTCTTGGGCAGCGTAATCTTGTTTGCATCGGCCGAAACAACGAAATAAATTCAACAGAAAAACCTTCCGTTTGTCGCAAACGTTACTTCAAACGCTATACAACAGCAGTTACACAAAGACATTCTTTTCTTACCAAGTTAAAATAAAGTTACGAGTTACTATTCAATTTGTATACCAGCACGCCGTCGTAGGCTCCCGGCTCGCTGGTGAGGAAGGCAAACATGACGCAGAGGTAGGGGTTGTTGAGCTGCAGCCTTAGCGAGCTGCACATCTCCCGCCACAGCGAGGCCTTCTCGTCTGTGTATCCCGACAGCGCCATGGCCACCACGTTCAGGTTCAGGTCACCTGGGACGGGGGAGGGAAATTAACACCGGGAAAATGTCTCCAAAATTGATTGGATTTTTGAACCATTGTTTTAGAGAGGGGCATAAAGAATGACAATAACTACCAGTATTGTATCTCATTATCTGTAACTATGGAATATTTTTAGAATCGATTAATCTATCAAGTATTCAATCGATTAATTATAATAATTTTAATTTTACATTAAAGTGTATTACAAAAGCATTTTCTTTTCCTCGGACCGCTCTACTCATGAGCTTCTTAATTTACCAAAAACAAAATTTCAAGGACATGTTAAAGGTAAAAAAAAATTAACTGTAAAACGGATGCTTCAAATACATCCTGTTGCTTTTCAGGCTTGACTTCTTGAGAATTTTTTTTTTTGTGGGTGTACCAAACTTCATGCTGCCAAGTCAAACTGGCTTCAGGGGCTGAATTTTCTTCCCTGGAGCTGCGACTCAACTGACAAGTTTGTCTTCAAAAGGTCCCTGGAAACGACCGCTAAAATGGCTGCTTCCTGTGAGTTTTCAAACATGGCTTCTTGAGACTTTTTCTTTTTTACTCATGATAGACATGCCTACCAAAGTTCATGTGTAAGTGAAACCAGCTTTGGGGGCTGAATATTCAAAAAATTGTTTTGCAATAGATATAACACTTTGACACACTGTACGTTCTCTATGAAAGAATGATGCTTTGAAAAGAGACTGTTAACAGGTCTTATCTAATGAAGCAGGCCGCTGGCCACTTTCAGGAAACACTCATTAGCGCACGCAGCAGAAAAACATCTGACCTACATGGGCGGAATGTTTGTGAGTCAAGAACAGCAAGCGCAAGCGCGCAGTTTTCATTAAAGCGCAGCATGCGGGCCAGAAGGAGTGTTGTTGTGTTGCTACGTTTGACACATTCCTCGGGTGCTTCATTTCATTGGATTTTGAACATTTTTGGGTTATTTATGGCGGCAGGTCCTAAGCCAATCTCTTTCACATTCCTGCATTGACAACAACATGGAGGGGAGGGCTGTGGGAGAAAATCCAGTTGCCCAATTTCCTTTTAAAACAGCAGGATATTGCAATACAATTGCTTCACGTTAAGCGTATAAAATAGGGCATTTATTTATAGACACGAGTTTCAAATGCAGGCACAAAGACAGACAACACAAGGAAACGGTACAATGACAAGTGACTTAATTCGGTACACAATCTAATAAGATCCAAACTCAAAAACGCATTTGCGTTTAGGGGAGAAAAAGTCATTTTACGTGCATGAAGTTGCATTTTATTTAGTTTTTACTCAAAATAGATGGACTCTGGCTTGGGTGCGAAAATATGTGATCAGGACCCTATCTTGGGCTGTGCAATTAATCAAAATTCAATTATAAAAGTTCAATTATTACACTTCACAATTGCAAAATCAGCATAATAGTAAAACAAAAAAAACAAAAAAAAAGTTATTAATACATTTGCACCTTTATCAAATTTAAAAATAGCTAATTTAATAAATTTTGTTTCATCCAAATGAAACTACCATAATTATAGTGTTTCAAAGAATTGTATTTGTCTTAATATTTTTTACGTTTAAACATTTTCTTGTTTTATACCAAAAAATAAATAATCGTCCTATTGCACAGTGCACATGCTGCATTCCAACTTCATGCTTTTGACAACATAAATAAATATACATTATTCTAAATATATAATTTTTCATAAATTCTGTTTGGTCCAAAAGGGACTGACATAATTATAGTGAACCTATTTTTTTTTAATTGGTCTTAATATATATTAAAGTGTAAACAGTTTGTTTTGTACCAAAAAATAAATGACTGTGCACAAGCAGCACTCCAACTTCAAGTTTTTGCCTACATAAATAAATGAATAAATATTATTCTAAATACATATTATTATAAATTCTGTTTGGTCCAAAAGGAACTTACGTACTTATAGTGTTTCTATTTTTTTTTTTTCAATTGGTCAAAATACTTTTAAATGTGTAAACATGTACTTGTTTTGTACTAAAAAAAACAAAAAAACACAAAAAAAACATTTGAATAATCGGGATTTCAATTATTGCCTAAATAATCGTGATGATTATTTTTTCCATAGCAGTCCTATCCCTACATAATATTACGTACTAATGTAATTGGCTCAATGCTGCACGCCTCATGTTTAGATCCTTATGCGAAAATGACTGCAGAAGTCTTATTCCTACCAAATTTGTGTTCCGTACTATTGTGGGTGTGTTTAAGGAATACATGAAGACTTCCTCACCCTTCTCAGCCATGGCTCCCCTGTTGAGGATCTGTATGGCCCTGCGGATGTCCAGGTTGAAGAGGGCCACGGCTGCGGCCCGCTCCCACTCGCGCTCCTGCTCCAGCGAGCGCAGGAAGGGCTCCACGTCCACGTCGGGCGTGCGGCCCGTCCAGCCGCAGAGACGCAGGGTCAGGCCGCGCTCCTCGCTGTGGAAGCGCGTCGCATCCGTCTGACGCTCCGAGCCACTCCAGCACCGCCGGCTCTCCGTGGTGCCTGGTGGTGACGAGAGACCCACAATGAACATCTATAGCGATGTTTATTTTATTATTTTTTGTTATGTCACGCCATTCCCCCTCAACTTTCCACCACGACTATAAATAGTATCATTCAACTATAAAATCATTATAAGTACACGTCTGCATAAGAACTAAGAGTCCTTGCACTCTCTCTGACAAGGAGAGCACTAGTACCACCTACTGACACGGATGTGCAATTACACTAAACTGACTGATCTACAGACAGCCTTGTTTATCAAGAAAAATACATTCCCCCATATTAGAAGAAAGTCTGCAATTTAAGAGCGCTCATATTTCTTTCTATATAGTTTGAACCCTCCCACAAGCTTTAAACACATTCATTTAAACTTATCAAAACACTTAAATTTGAAAAAATAAAAACCACTTGATTTTCAATACCGGGTATTCCTTTTACTGTAAAACTGACACATATCTGAAAAAACAAAACAAAAACACAATTGCATATTTAAATGCCATAAAACGTTAAGCAAATTCTGTAATTTAATCTAATAAAAGTTGCTAAAATATAATGTGAAAAGCCCCAGACGGCATAACAGAAATTAGCAAGGATGTTTTGGTAATTCTAAAGCTTCGGATCACCTATATCGAGGACCTATATTTGATAACGCCATTACATTTCACAATCGTGATGAAGAAATTATTTCACTAAATACTGTTCAAAAATACAAACCTTTCTTGAACACCTTTCACTACTCAAATATAACACTTTTATAGTAATTGTCATTACTTACATTTTAACCTCCATCGTCATATTTTTTAAATACTATATAACCCACCACAGTTACGTGGTGTCTCAGTCTTAACACTAGAGGGGGCTGAAGGCGCACAACAGTCTCACCAGTATGCCATAATAAACCATTATTTAAAGCGATACTTCACTCTTTGAGACATTTTCAGCAGTAAAAAGTTAATATTTTGTCCAGAATTAATTTGATAACTCATATATGATGGCTCAGAAAACAAACCCAGAAAACAGGTGAGCCGTGAATGGCCGTTATGTATTGCCTCAGCAGAGGCGATGTCATCTTCAGTCGACAGCAAGTGGCAAAATTTGTTTTTAAAGGTATTAATTGTTTATTAAAAATAATGACATCACAGTTATAAGCAAAATATTACAGTATTCATACTGGTGTAAATGGCTAAATGAATCAACTTATCTTTTTAAAAATTGTCAGGACAGTGTGGCGCAAAAAATGCACTCAGGTCGAGATGTAGGCTTCTTACCCGAGCTGGTCTTGACAATATTCTTGATGCCAGAGTAGACGACGGCCTGTTTGTTCCCCTGTAGCTTCAGCTCTACGTCCTCGGCACACTGCTTCATATGTGAGCTTTACATAGGAATCATCATTCATTTCATAGTGCAAAGTTTGGGTCTAACAGTACCGTAACTTCAGATTGGACCAAAGGAAGCTAGCTCACAAATATATGCACATTAAAGTGGAAGTCAACATTTCTTGACAATAATATGTTATATGTGACCTCACAAGCCTCAACATGACATTCTGATTAATATTACATTTGTGGAATGGGAGTTATTTAGCAAAATCCAGCCGTTTTTATCCATCTCAGGGGGCGGCCATTTTGCCATCGACTGAGGATGAGCAACATTGATGTCATCTTCAGTCGACAGCAAGTGGGAAAATGGCCGCCCAGATTACCATATTTACACCAGTGGAGCTGTATAGAACATATTATTCTAAAATAATAAATAAATAAAAAATTGAGGGGGAGGGGGGTTGACTTCCTTGTTAATACGATCAAAAATTCAAAAGTGGCTTCCAAAAAACTAGTGATAGACCAATATGGGTTTTTTTCAAGGCTGATACAGATGGCGATTATTAGTAGCCAAAGAGACTGATATTCATTTTTGGTAAAGGAGAAAATACTATCATCAAAATTTTAAAAACTTGTTCATTTATTTATTTTTTAATCTTTAAAATGTGTACAAAAAATTGACAGCTTTGTTTAAAAATTCTAACAAAAACTGCAGGGAGCTTCCAGAGTCATCAACAAGTGTTACACAAAGTTAAGCAACTAAATAGTTCCCTAAAGTTTTCTACTGGAGATAGTTTTCCAAAATTTCAAAAATAATTTCTTAATTTTATTATTATTTGCGGTATTTTTATTTTTAAAAATATAAAGTATAGGGGAGCTGTGTCAGCAAAACTGTCTGTAAAAATCTTGATGAAAACCCTAAATTTCACTACGTCAGCAAGCATTCACCGCTCAGTGAGATACCAGCGTTATTGGCCTTCAGATTGGCAATAAGTCAGATGTCGATATTTGTCAAAATGCCAAATATCTGCACCAATAATCGGCCCGGCCGATAATCGGTCTATCCCTACAAAAAACTGTTAGTTTGTCAAACAATCCATTTTATGGTTGTTTAGGAGAGCACTAAAGATCGTTTGTGAAAGACTTTGAAAAATATGGTCAAAATATCATTTAGTACTTATGTCACAATATCAAAAAAAGGATATAGAAGAGGTCAAACCACAGGGACTTGAGCTGGGAATCGTTCCCCCCCGCCAGCAGGTGGTTCCTCCACACCTGGACGGTGTCATGGCCGTACCTGGACTGAGCCCTCTGCCTCATCTTGGTCGCGATGTCCTGCTCCAGGAGGCCCTGGGCGCCCTCCGGCCCGTCCTCGGTGCACTCGTACAGGTGGCGCCCGCAGGCCCACATGAGCGAGGTGGTGGAGCTCCACGCCAGCGAGATGCGCTCGAAGACGGTGAAGTCGGTCATGGCGCGGTTGGCGGCCGACACCACCACCATGCGGTTCTGCCTGGACGGGTGCCAGGCGAAGGTGCCGATCAGGCCGTCGCAGGGCTGCACGCTGCGCTCGATGATGGTGGGCTCCGTTTCGTCGCCGATGGGCGTGGGAGTGTGCTGCATGTCGTACAGACGGATGATGTTGCTGTCACGGGTCAACGTGGCCAGCAGGCCTGTGCGGGTCGGGCACCATGCCACCTGTGAACAGGTTGAACAAAACACTGATATTAGGTTTTGGACAATCTGCAACTGGACTCTTTCAAATTGTGGACTACTTGTCAATTATTACATCAATAACTTGTCTTGGTTGTCGTGCTGTGCAGTTAATCAAAATTCAATTACAATTTCAATTATTACACTCCATAATTATAAAATCAGCATAATTATATATATATATATATAAAAAAAAAGGTTATTAATATTGATATTAAAGGGATACTTCACTTATTTAGCCCATTATAGCAATAAAAATTTCATATTTTGTCTATAATTAATTTGATACTTTATTTTTCACGTACAATTAGTACCTTTCAAAACACATTTTGCAACTTGCTGTCGACTGAAAATTACATCACAAGGGCTCAGGTAATCATTATTTTTCATGTACAATAAATACCTTTAAAAACTTTTTTTTTTCCCACTTGTTGTCGACTGAAGATGACATCCCCTGTGCTGAGGAAATAGGTACTGACCAATCATGGCTCAGTTTGCTGTCGAAACCCAGAAAACAGGTGAGCCATGATTGGTCGTTACCTATTTCCTCAGCAATGGTGATGTCATCTTCAGTCGACACCAGTCGACAGTTTTATACCAAAAAACAAATGATCGTCCTAATCGTGATTTCAATTATTACTAAAATAATTGTGATTTACATTTTCTTCATCATTTTTCATCTACTTGGATCTTTACAAAAACATAAATTCAAAAACATACCTTGGTTAGAGGCTTGGGCTGCTCGGTGAGGGTGAGGACAGGCTTCTCGAACTTCCTCAGGTCCCAGATAGCCACCTGACCCTCGAAGAAGGAGGCGACGCGGTCGGGAAAGTGGGGGTCCACCGTCACCCCCTGGATGGCTTTGGTGTTGACGAACGTCTTCTGGCTGGTGTTCCGCAGGTCGAAGACGGCCAGGTTGCGGTGCATGCCGGCCAAGAGGAGCTTGGGGTCTCGGAGGAGCCAGCAGAGGGACAAACAAGCGTCGTTCTGGCCCAGGTCGTACAGCGGCTTGGTCACTACCGAGCTCGGGTCCAAGTCCGAGGACGACAAGCGGATCTTCTCGGCGGAGACGCTCGGCTCTGGGGAGAACTTGCTGCTGATGTCCCAGATGAGCACCGAGAAGTCGGCCCGGTGTTTATCCAAGCCGGCCGCCAGCAAGTTGCTATCCACCGGGTTCCAGGCCAGCGTGTTGCACTGGCGGGCGTGCTTGGGCACAAACTCCTTGCCCACCAGCTCCTTGCACGCAGAGTTGTGGCTCTGACCCAGGCTGGTGAGCACCACCCTGCCGTTGGCCTGGCCCACGGCGAGCAGGCACTCGGGCTCCTGCTTGGGGTACCAGGCTACGCACTTCATGTAGGGCGTGTCCGAGTTGATGGCCAGCAAGGTGGCGGCCGTCTCTCCCGAGAGGGGCAGGGTGCCCGCCTTGAGCTCGGCGCCCCCCGCCGGACCGATGCGGTACAGGCCCAGCTCCGAGTCGCAGATGACGTAGCGGTCCGGGTGGTGCGGGGACCACAGGATGTCCGGCTTGGAGCCACTCATGATTACGAGGGGGCTAAAAAATTGTCAGGTGGATGTGCTTCACCATCAGACTCCCACCCGCACAAATTCTAATATTTATATTAAGAAGTTCTCCGTGATCCGAGTGATTTACAACTTTTTCGAGATACGAATCTTTGTTCGGACGAATTTTTGTTTTGACTTGCGAGCAAAGACTGTATGGTGGCAGTTTGGCAGATAGAATTTGAAAACAATTGAGAGTATGCTAAACCAGCACCCGCATGCATCGATTCAAGAAAAATCACTTCCTTCCTGTTGAGAGACCACCTGTAGAAATATTCAACATCTACAGTGTCTTTTTTTTGTACAAGATGCCTTCCAAATTGACCAAAGATGACCATTTCCAATGCCCGACGCATTCGAAGGACATGTTTTAAGCTATATGCTTCATCTTACATAAACGACTACAAGGGTGTGTATTGTGCCTATTTGCTAACATTAGTGCTGTAACTTCTATTTAAATAAATACTAGTGTGACCTAAATGTAGTAACTAGTTTGAATTATGCATGTCTGTAGTTATCTGACAATGAGCACCTCAACAGTTAGAATTAGGGGAAAAAAACATGCAAGCTAATGATAAACTCCTCACAGTTTGTTAACTTCATCATGTCATCAGCGCATATATATATATATATCATAGTGATTGCTGCGCACACAGGACATGACGTCACCCAACCTCTTCTCCCGTTTGGTCAGGTGACGTTACGCATTAGGCACATTTTTCTTCTTCTTCTTAAAAAAAAAAAAAAGAGAGACTTCAAGATGTTTATTGCCACTCCCAGTTGAGGTTTACTGTCAAACCAAACAGAAAACAAACAGTGGATTATACATCATGTATTTAAAACGACAATATATTATCCGCTAGCTACACATAATGGGAAATGCCATAGACGAGGGCTAACAAACAGCATCTCTGTGGCGGTGTTATAACACTATAAGCAACAGATATTTGAACATAAATGGTGACACACTAAACGTAGACTGATAATACAACAATACAATAAATGTATGAGCCCGCTAAGCCACAAACACACATTCAACAATTCCCAAGCAGAACTGAATACGGGCAAATGACAAGAACTGTAATGACAAATGCCCACACAAGTTTAAAAAATAAAATACATGCAAATTGTTGATATATTTATGAATGTGAAAAACATGAAAATCACTTATATATTTGTGTGAAAAATTTTGAGACAAATTCCACAACATAATTAGACGCCACTTTCGGAAATTAAAGACTTTTTTTTTTTTTTTTTTTTTACTAATTTCCAAAAATTAACAAATGATTTAACCTGGTAGGGCAACATTTTTAAGTGAGGAGTCGAGAATAAAATTTGATTCAAATTGTAGTTGTTAAATACATGTGGTAAAGGGGAGTTAAAGCAAACTTTTAAAAAAAAAATGCATTGGTTTCTCAACTTGTGAACGTGAGCGTACATTGACACGGTCAAACTATGTGACACGTCTGTGCGCACAAATGGGTCAAATTTAATTCACGAGTTAACGTATACGCTTCAAAATCAACGAAGCAACCCCAAGACGTAACCTTTGACGCAATTTGCCAACGCAAAATGAGAATACTTTGGAGGATGAGTTTTGTGGATGTGCAAACTCCTCAAAGCTAATGCTAACGCGAGTGAAGGACGACTTTAGAACATGAGCTTTTTCGTCGGTCCAATTTAGCTAGCAGTGCTCTAACTTAGAATCAGTACGCTATATTTATGACACCCAGTTATGTTTCCTGTTTGATGTTATATCTAAGTGAGTAAGTAAAACTCAACACATGCAGGGAGGTGAAAACTTACTCAGGGTTGTAGTACTCGTGTTGTTTGTAACACAAAAACAGATCCTTCGAGGAAATATAGTCAGTCATTTATTGGTTCCGATTAGAAAGAGTTCCGCCCCATGATGTCATTTACAAAATACACAATAATAAAACACGATTTGAACATAATAATAAAAATCACAAATAAAAATAAAATGTATCCAATATATAATCAAAAAACTGCATCTTGTTTGGGTGCAACACCAAAACAAGTCCGTCATGTGATTAAAATAGTGCACTCTCAAGCTAAGTTCCGCCCGAAGATGTGATTTACAAAATTCGATGAAAATTACGATAAAAACAACATTCAATAATAAAACGCGATATATATTAACAACACACATCATATGCAAAACATGTACCTAAAATATAATCAAGAAACGAATTATTTATTCTCGGTCTGTGCATATTTGTCCTTGTGGTTCAGCCACCAGAGGCCGCTGTCGTCTAAAAATGTCGTTCACAGAATCCTATTATGACGAGACCATATATACACTATTTAAATTTGTGTTTTATTATTATAAGAATACTGAAGAGCATTCACACATTTGATATTCTATGTCCCCAAAAATATTCTGATTGTTATTTCAGCATCATCATCTCACCGTTTTTCACCGTCCTTCCACATTTTTCCATCAATTTAAACTCGTCCAAATTTAAAATAATTAGTAGGCCTATTTGAATCTCAGATTTTTCACTCTCCAAAAAAGAAATTCAAGCACTGAAATTAAGACCAAAAAAAAAAAAAAAGTTACCCATCTCTCAGATTTCAAATTCAAAGTGTTCAGCTCATTCAGAACTTTTTCCCACTTTCCAAGAATTAAAAAAAAAAAAAAGAAATCAAATTTTCAAAGCAACATCCCCAAATTTACACAATAAATTTCATACATTTTAGAGATTTTCTACATATACATGATTGTTTTATTGCAGAAATGTATCTTAGAAGAAAATGGCACTTTTACAGTAGCCTACTGAGTAAGTTCATTCAAATGTATGTAAAATGACAACAACAAAAAATCATTGGATCATGCGGCCTCAAACTGAGCAGTATCAAATCGAATCAAATCAAAATTCAACTGAGTTGAAATGAATCAAACACTTTCAAGTTGAATCATCCTTGAATTTCCCACCCTCATATTGAAAACCATATCAAATAATCTTTACTGATTCACCCCATTCCAACTTTAAAATATGTTATTGATTACTACAAATCACGTGTCTACTGTCTTTGTACTGACCTGAAATCAAACCCGTGCCAGCTGTATAAAAAAACAACACGTATATATTTTTTTAAATAATAATAATTATTACTTTACATACGTTATATACAGTACTATGAATATGTTTACACATATTTTAATTATTAAAGTAATATATTTATATTTATACTTTATTATTATTACGATTACTTTTATCATACCCTTTTCAATGTGATGATAACAGATTACAGATGATTATTATTATAATACTTTTTGTACGATTATTTTGATTAACATCATAATTATCAGAATGTATGTATGGACAGTATTTATTTGGTTAAATGTTAACGTAGTTAAAACTGACACTACATTTGGCACTTTATAGCAGCTCTTGCTTGAAATAAGCTTCCTATTTGTATGAAAAAACAGCTTATCTGTTTTCCACATTAGGGGGCGAGAGTGGAATTCTTGTTAGCTTGTTGTTTGCTTTTTTTTTTTGTTCATGTACAGTAGAACATTGAATGTGCAACAGCTGAAAACACAGGAGGAGGGACGAAAAAAAAACACTTAAGCTAGTGGAAAATGTGCTACTTGGAGTTTTGGGATCCATATTTTTTATTATGGAACTAAACGGTAAATCAGAGACGACCCCGCCCTCCCTGGCACACACTCATACGCACACACATATGCACACAAACACAAAAGCGCACATCAGCTTTACCCACAGTCAGTCTGTGTTGGGTTTTACAAGACGGGATGCCCCCGAAAGAACCCCAGCTGACCGGACTGCAACAAGTGGCCTCGGCCCAATGACATTTTGGGTAAATGTTTCAACATTTGTGCAACTTTTTGTCTGTTTTATGTGAAACTTTACATGTAAAAAAAAAAAAAAATCACAACTGCTTGCTTCATTGCATTTGTTACAATATGAACCTTGACACTGCTATTTTGTATTTATGCACGTAAAATATATCATAATAACAGTAAATACTGTATATTCAAATGTAATGCGCATTCCACTTATTTTGTCCTGCTTGTTTTTTGTTTGAATTGTACCCCCATATAAGTTGGGATGGAGGCGTGCAAATTGAGGGGAATCGTGTGGATCCTCCTCCTGTTTTGTGCTCTACCACACCGGAACACCGCCCAGAGGCGCAACGGACGCAGGAATAACTACAAGTTGTATGAAGATGGGCCAAATGGTAAGGGGGTTATTTATTTATTGTTATTATTTATATATTTATGTATTCTGCGATTGGATGGCAACCAGTTCAGGGTGCACCCCGCCCACTGCCCGAAGCCAGCTGGGATAGGCTCCAGCACCCCCACGACCCTTGTGAGGACAAGCAGTTAAGAAAATGGATGGATGGATATTTATTAGGGGTGTGAATTGCCTAGTACCTGACGATTCGATTCGTATCACGATTCACAGGTCACGATTCGATTCGATACCGATTAATCCCGATACGAATGGTCACGATTCGATACCGATTAATCCCGATACGAATTTATAAGTCGATTGTTGCGATTTTTTTCCATTCAAATTTAGAAAATACTATCAGTAAATTTGTACATGTACACTGTAAGATTTGTATGAATATATTTATCTAAAACTTGAGGCTTATAACCGTGAGCCACTGTACACAAACAGTTTGCAATCTGTTTCACATTTGAACAGCATTAAAATAAAAATATTAAGGCTTAATGTGCCGTTCATATAACATTCTTCCATGCTCAAGGTGTGAATCCTAAAAAAAAAAAAAAAAAAAAATTCGAAAAAAAAAAAAAAAAAAAATTTCGAAAAAAAAAAAAAAAATCGATTCTGCCGATTATTGAATCGATTCGAGAATCGCGCGATGTAGTATCGCGGTATATCGCCGAATCGATTTTTTTTTTTAAACACCCCTAATATTTATGTACTGTTAGTTATTTGGTACCAAGCCGCAGAATCAATTCTTTATTTGTTTATATTGGAGCATATATGTCCCAATCAGGAATGTCTGTTATCAACCCCCTTCATAGGTGATCTATTTTTGACCGTGAATATACTGTACCTTTGCTGGTGATACAGATAACTTACTGTCAATGGGTACCCTAATTAAAATAGAGAATGAGCTGCAGGTGATAACCTCTGGCAAATTCAAGTTAGTTAGTTAGTTTTATCTAAGACTCTAAATTGTTTTGATGGTTTTAGATTTAGGTCCATCCTGATATTTCACCCTTGGGATGTTTACGGAAATACGTTCGTTAGGTTCATCAAAGACACAAGGTTGTCTTTGATGCTGATGAACAATGCAACTTTGGTTGGAATTTGTGAGAAACCTAGGCTATGGTTTACAAAGATAAAATTGCCTTTGATGTTTACAAAAATGTTTTTTAAAGGTTTATCAAAGACACTTGTATGTTAGGTTGGGATGTTTACAAAGACCCATGTTACGTTTTCAAGTCTAATGCTTTGGGGGGTTTTGTTTTGTTTTTTAAACAAAACTTGTTGGTTTGAGATGTTTACGAAAAACTTTCTCCAGATTTATCAAACACACAAAGTTGTCTTGGTGTTCAGGAATAATGTATGCTATGTTTGAATCTTTTACAAAAATAAAAAATAAAAAATCACGTTAGGGTTCTATCAAAGATACTAATGCTAATACTAATGTTGGTATCAAAATGTGTTGTTTTTTTCTTTTTGAGAGAGAGCTCAGAATTGTTGAGTTGCAGTCTTACCAATTCAACATCTTATCATCATTGCTCTCTCTCTCTGCATATCATTGCTCTCATTGCTCTTTTTTTTTGTGTGCGTATGTGCGCATTTGTGTGCGTGTAGGTGTGTGTGCGTGTGTAAATTTGTACTCATTAGTTTACCTAAAACCTAATAAAAATCCCATTACCCTTCACCTTAACCGGATACTTCAGAGACTCGCCGGAGTCGTAAAGTTCAGAAGGTCAGGAGACCAGAGGAAAGGTCAAAGGAAAGAAAGATGTATCAAAGTGAAATCCAGCACCAACTAAACACCGCCTGCCACCTACATGGTTACAAAACCAGAGTCTTATGCCAACCCCAGAAACCTCTAAATTCCAATAGATTAAGGAGATCTCAAGAGACCAGAGGAAAAACTAAAGAGAGGAAGGAGGGAAGGATAAATGAGGCAGTGTGAGGTCCACAGACACCGGCATCCACTGATTCGACAAGCAGTGGGAGTGAGAAGCAAATTCTGTTTGAATTTCAGTAGATGCTGGTATGATGGATCTGGCAAAAAAAAAGAAAAAAAAAAGTGTTGAGTTGTTTACCAAACGTAGGCCTAATCAAATTGTTTTTGATCAGTAAAACCACATCCAGTGGCCTTAGTGTTGTATTTGTGTGCAGCAGGTCGCCCGTGCTCCCTGGAGGTGGTCTTCATCCTGGACAGCTCCGAGAGTGCCAAAATCAGCTTGTTTGAGAAGCAGAAGGCGTTCGTGCTGGGCTTCAGCACGCGTCTGTCCATGCTGCAGGTCGCCGGCTGGACGCTGAGCGTGCGAATGGCCGCCTTGCAGTACAGCAGCTCCGTGTCGGTGGAGCAGCGCTTCTCGGAGTGGACCAACCTGGACGCCTTCCACGGCCGAGTCAGCGTCATGAGCTACATCGGCCACGGCACGTACACCACCTACGCCATCGGAAATGCGACGGAAATGCTGGTGAAGGAGACCCTGGACGACAACGTCCGCGTGGCCGTGCTGATGACGGACGGCGTGGACCACCCGCGGAACCCCGACGTGGTGGCGGCCGCCATCCAGGCCAAGGAGCACGGCGTGAAGATTTTCGCGGTGGGGCTGTCGCACATCGCCCAGCAGGGGGGCAACAGCGCCAAGCTGAGGGCCGTGGCCAGTGCGCCGGCTCAGCAGTTTGTGCAAAGCCTCCAAGACCCTCAGATGGAGCCGAAGCTGCTCAAAGAGATGGTGAGTGCAGATCTGTGTCTTTGATTTAAAATATCTATATATATGTTTGGCTCATCAAAGACAATAAAAAAAAATTCTTTGAGCTTTTGGGGAAAAAAAAACGTGTTGGGTTCATCAAAGACCCTAACTGCCTATGATGTTTACACAAAAACATAGGTTAGGTTCACCAAATACAAAAAAAAAATATCCTTGAGGTTTAGGAAAAAATTATGTTGGGTTCATCAAAGACCCTAACTGCCTTTGGTGTTTCCAAAAAATGTAGGTTAGGTTTATCAAAGACAAAAAAAATTCTTTGAGGTACGGGAAAAAATTGTGTTGGGTTCATCAAAGACCCTAACTGACTTTGATGTTTATGCAAAAATGTTGGTTAGTTCCATCGAAGAAAAAAAAAATTCTTTGAGGTCCAGGAAAAAAATTGTGTTGGGTTCATCAAAGACCCTAACTGGCTTTGATGTTTACACAAAAATGTAGGTTAGGTTCATCAAAGACAAAAGAAAATTCTTTGAGCTTTAGAAAAACAAATATGTTGGATCCAAAAAAGACCCTAACTGCCTTTGATGTTTACAAAAAAAAATGTAGGTTAGGTTCATCAAAGACTACCTGTCTTTGATGTTTACAAAAAACAGTTTTGGAGAGTATTTATGCTCATTGAAGGCTTTTCCTGCATTGATGTTTACAAAAAAAGTATCTTATCAAAGCCGCAGTTTTTATGAAAATATGTATATTCGTTTTTTTCTGTTTTTGATGATTACCAAAAAACGTATATTAGGTTTGTCAATTTTTTTCCCCCTCAATTTCATTGAGGTTTAGAACAATCATGGCTCAGTTTACTAAACAAACCCAGAAAACAGGTGAGCCATGATTGGTCGTTACCTACTTCCTCAGCACAGGTGATGTCATCATCAGTCGACAGCAAGTGGACAAAATAGTTTTTAAAGGTATTAATTGTACATGAAAAATAATGACGTTAACGCATTAATTATAGACAAAATGTGAACTTTTTACTCCTGAAAATGGCTCAATAAGTCAAGTATCCCTTTAAGCAATTATGTCTGGTTCAGCAAAGACTTGTTTCTTCTTATGTTAGATGTTTACAAAATAAGTAAATTAGGTTAATGTAAGACTACTTGTTAAATTATCTTCTTGATGTTTCCAGGTATACATAGTCTAGCTACATTGCTGCTGTGCTCTGTATTCACTGACTTCAGTCTCATGTTTATTGTTTTCCTTCCAGGGCTCAGTCGTATTACAAGAGGTATGTGTTTGTTTTTTTTATTTTTTATTTTTTTTAACGCATCAATTTAATTCAACTTCAACAGCGCAAATGATCATTTTGACTTATTATTTCTCATGTTCTTATTTTTAGTGTCCAGAAATGCAGGTGTGTTTGTGTGAAGGCGGAGAGCCAGGCCCACCAGGAGCTCAGGTGAGCTTTTTATATATACTAATATACATATATTTATATACCGTTCATGGCAGTGAAGTAATTAAGCAGATGTTTCAGGTATCTTACGTGAGTATTTTTCTGAGGGCTTTTTAAAAATGAAAAAAAGTCTGTGCTTTCTCCTCACTTTACCAAAACAGGCTTGTTACTTTTTTTTTTTTTTTTTTTTTTACCTTTGTGGATGATGAAAAAACACATTATTAGAGGGAGGGAAAGTCAACCATGATCTTGGCAACTTTTAAAGACGTAAAAAACAAGTACAGCAGTGACATGGAGGAAGGAGCAAATTGAGCCAAAGCTAGCTAGCTAACGACAACGAAGCAACATATTTGGAAAAGCAAGATACTCCCCATCGGTAGTTCTCGTTAAGAAAATTGTTTACTGTGGTCAAAAACGTGTTTTTACTTTATGTTTCTATATTTATTTATTTTTTACTTTTGTATTTAAGTTTGTATTTTTCTTAAACAGGAAGTTTGCAGTGTTAAAACCGATAGCAAGATTTGAATGAAGCCTCATGTCCATGAGCGCTTTTTTCCTCAAATAAATGGCATACGATTAGCAAAGCATTTAGTCATGATAACATGTCACAAGGCAAGCTGTCCAGCATCAACAAAATAACAGCACTGACAACAACCCAACATTAGCCGCAGCTGCTAAGTTGGTAGCATGACTTATTCGAAATGGAGTGTGCTACTATACCACTGAAAGTTACCTTTTTGATGATGTCATTTTAGGAATATACAGTCGTGCGAGTGTCATTTAAAAATGTAAAAGAGGTGATAAAGTACCTGTCAACAAGAAATATGGCTAATTCTGTGTCAATTCTGAAAAATCTCAGCCGCTTGAGGTCCCTCCGTTCAGCCTCTTGTTTTCTTTAAACACGTTTCTGTAAGTCTATTTAAGTACATATTGAAAGGATTGATGCCAATTCTGCTTAATGAAACTTAAAACTTTGTAAATTGAAAATGTCTCATTCCAGGGCCGAAAAGGGGATCCAGGTTTCAGAGGGACACCTGGTCCCAAAGGCGCCAGGGTAGGCAATCAACTATTCAATTATCTAAAAAGCCAATTTGTGGATGTTTATGGGTTTGATGTTGCCACTCAAGGGGGAGCCCGGTGTGGATGGTCAACCAGGAAGTGGTGGCCCCGAGGTAAACCTTGTCTCATCTCGTGCTATTTTTTTGAGGTGAGACAGTTAATTGTGAATGGCTGTCTTGCAGGGACGTCCGGGTTTTAAAGGTAGCAAGGTGGGTGCCTTATTCAATAAATGATGAATACTGTATATGGAAACACATACAGTAAATGATTTGTAAACGGTTCCTTTTAAGGGGGACAGAGGAGAATGCGGGCCTCCTGGCGGGAAAGGTGACCCGGTATGTGAGTAGCTAAAACTATTATTTAATTTGATGCTGCCAATTAGCGCTCGTAATAATCAATAAGGTGTCATCTTTCAGGGTCTGGAAGGGCCTATCGGACCACAAGGACTGAAAGGAAAACAGGTGCAATATTTGAGGCTAAGTTTTCACATATCGAATCAAAACATTTGAATTTTATTACCGTAATTCAATGAGCACCCTACTGAATAAATATTTTGTGTTGCACATCACACATTTCTATAGAAAAAAAGCAGCACTTCACGAAAATATAGTTGCAATATTACAAAAATAAATCTTAAGTTAAGAGAATAAAGTCAGAAATTTTAGAAGAAAAATTGTGATGAATTTACAACCAAAGCTGTAATATTGCAGGAATATTTTTTTTTTCCAATTTTGCAAAATTTTTTAGATTTGCAGAGGCGTGCTTTATTCAATGAGATAGAATCGTAAAATTATAGGAATAAAATAATTGTAAGTAATTTATGTATTTACTCATTTTGAATTAATAGCCTAATAAAACTTTCTAGATTTCTTTTTTAAAAACATATGAAATATTCCAACTTCATTTTCATATCCATTTGGCTAGTTTCTCGAATTATTTTTTTTTTTCAACTTTATTCTCATATCTTTAGGTCTGTCTTGTGTCAGAATTATCTTTTTTCTCGCTCTCTCTTATCCAAGCAATTAAATCTTGTATTTAACATTTTTTCCTCCAAAAAATATCCATATTTTGTGTCAGAATGTTTTGTACGTGTGTAAAATATTGATGATTAACTCTTGTAACTTTTCAACTTTATTGTCATCATTAGGTCTATACCTTGTTAGAATGTTCTTTTTTTTCTCGTAAAATTCTGACTTAATTTCTTTTTTTGTGTGAAAAATACAACAAAAACTAGAACTTCACTCCGAGCTTGGTACTACTGTATTTATGAAATATTTCCCACTCTTCTTTGTACTGTTATGTTACTATTAACAAAAATGGCAACATATTCTCCCCAAGCATCCTTTCTGCTACAAAACGTGTACATCAAAGTGTGCCATACGTGAAGAGTGGAAGCAGAATTTGTCTATATTCACCTCTGCACTCATGGAATGTGAATATTGGCTTCTGGCTAATCCTCAATCCAAAAGCAGTGAATCCAGGCTCGCAGGATATTTTTCTTGGACTTTGTGCGGCGGGATTAGCGCAGCGACCTGGACGCTCGCTTGTTCGAATAAAACGTGTTTTGCTGTGAAAAGCTATAGAACATGAAAGCCGGTGGCGTTTACTTTGATCTACACTTACTTTTGAAAATTAATGCAAAAGTGGTAGTATTGGTAAAATATCATTTCGATGTTGGATTAATACATGAAATATATTTTGCAGGGTGAGATTGGACCACCTGGAGACATTGGACCTGAGGGACCAACTGGACAAAAAGTAATTTTTGGCTTATGTAAACATGCAATTGTTTGAACTGGAATTCCACCAGACAAATTTTACAGACATGTTCACCCGGGTGTAATATACACCTGGCAAGCCACCAAAAATCGGCTCTGTAGCATCTCTCAAGTTTTGGGAAAATCCAGCTAATGATTAGCTTCATTTCGCAACATGAAATGTGGTGGACGTGTCTGTCATGAGTGGACCCACAAAAAAGTCTCAGGAAGCAGGAAAAATTACCAATTTAGGGATTTTTTTTCTTATTCCGAACTAACTACTATTGGTTTGTCAAGTGAGGATCATGATAAAGTTGTAAAACGTCAAAAAAGAAAAACAGCATCACGATTGGATATTTGGAGACATTTTAAAGGGTATTTTCCCACAGATGATGCATGGAGGACTGCACTTTGTCAATGTCATTGCCTTGTGTGTCACACAATCACGCACATACAGTAAACGACCTTTAACGAACGAGCCCTCGGGCCGACCCCTGACCTTCGGACAAAGCTGTCTTTATGAAGGGGAAATATGAATTGATTTATAGCACATGGGAGAATTTCAGGCATTAATTCAGAGAAGAGTTCACAAAGAAGTATTCATAAAGTCTTCACTTTGGTATCATTAAAATGATACAAAAAGGTTGCAACTATAAACTGTTTGACTTGATTATAGGGCAAATTATATTCTGAATTAAAATATGTCAATTTCTAATTAAATGTTATTGTTGACAGGGTGACAGAGGGCCAAGCGGTAATTCTGGACCACCAGGAGACTTTGGGATTGGCTTCCCAGGAGCCAAGGTGACTCATTACCATCATTTATTACAACAATAAATCAAAATGTGAACCATAATGTAAAATATTGTAACAAATATTCATGTTTTTAGGGAGAAAAAGGCAACCAGGGAAGACCTGGACTAACTGGCCCGGTCGGTACTGGAGAAACAGGACTACCTGTGAGTATCGACACAATGTGTATCTTTGTATTTTAATTTGTTATATTACAATATTTCATATTGCATCATAGGTTTGTGCTTCATCACAATTGATGATTGATAATAAAAAAAAAATAATTTTTTTTTAATTAAAAATCATTTAGATAGATTTTTTATTAACTCGGCTTTGGGGACTGATTTTTTTTTTCAGTCAAAAATAAAGGTGAAAATTTTGAAAATACTATTTGCTTGATGAACAATAATGATTGAATAATTAAAATATTAAATATATAAAAATAATAACAACTACAACCATTGTACAATTGTAATTATTTACTGCAATACACATTCTATTTTATGATGAAAATGTCATGAAAAATATAGTTTTTAAATTTTCATTCCACACTTCCACTTACGTGACATTTCCACTGCAGCATATGGTGCATTAATAATAATTAATCTGTATCCCAGTAAGTACAGTGTGTACTGAATTAAGAAGAAATGTTTCATGGCTTGTGGGAGGCTATGTCAGGTAAATACATTTCAGAGTCCAAAATAGAAAAAGAGCAGTGAGGGAAACACTGGTCCCAGGCCAAGCACTAAAAGGAAATAGGACACAACGTTACAGTACATGCACACTGCTACTGTGTGGCCCATAGGAGGCATTTCACTTCATCTTCACATTTGTTTCTACACATGTACATTTTGCGCTCTTGTTTCAGGGTCCTGTAGGACCACCCGGAACTCGAGGCAACCCGGGACCACCTGGAGAAGGATTGCCAGGACCCAAGGTGGGACTTTTGTTTCCATTTAAATAACAAACACATCATGTAGTGACGTGATTCTCAAAAATGTTGTATGTGGGCTCCCTCTAGTGGTATGACAAAGAATCACTGAATATAAGGTTCAAATTGTGCATATTATTAAAATGACTTTAACTTTAGTTAAGTACAATACATGTGCTTTTAATAATACTATAGGTATATTTAAATAGCTGTACACATCAACAAACTATGGCTAATATAATCGTATTCATTTCTGTATTGACATGTTCCAGGGAGATCGAGGATTTGAAGGACCCCGGGGGAATCGTGGGCTACCTGGCATCGGGTTCAAAGGCGACAAGGTTAAAAAAAAAAAAAAAAAAAAAAAAAAAAAAAAAAAAAAAACAAAAAAAAAAAAAAAAAAACTGCTCTGCTATCTGGTGGCATGTACAGTATATAAACTAGGGGTTCAACTTCAGTTCCAGTTTACTGTTAACTCTACAAACTAAAACATTATTATGCTAACGCATAAGGCAAAACACCATAGATGAGCTAACAAATAGCATGTATGTGGTCGTGGTAAAACGCTTTGAGGAATGGAAATTTTACAATACACAATACAGGCATATATTCTTTATCCTCTGCAGAGAATGGCAAATATTAGTGCAGATTGCTGAGAGGCTAAGATGGTTTAACGCGATTTTTATTCTCAGGGTAGTGGCGGCCCACCTGGGTTGCCAGGTCCAGCCGGAGCTTTTGGAGTCGGAATCCAAGGAGAAAAAGTACAAAATAAAAAAAAATAGGAACTATCAAAATAATCTGTAGTGTTGCAAACTAACAGTGTCTCTCTTTCCTTCAGGGTGATCAAGGCCCGCCCGGACCCGCAGGCCTCAGAGGAGGTACAGGTGTGGGAATTCCGGGACCCAAGGTAAGGCAGGGGAAGGCGCTCGTTTGTGGCTATGCTAACCCTGATGGACATTTCAGCTGTTTAGCATTTTGATTACGTTGACATTGTTCTATATGCAAATGCTGTAAAACTGGCCTGTCAATCAAACCTGTCAGGCTGGTTGGGTTATTAATGACACTACGAAGTGGCATGTGGCTCATTATCCAAGGTTATTGTTGGACGTAACTGTAAACAATTGTGTTTGCTATCATGAGGCACCTCATTGTTTAGTAGAAAAAAAAAGAAAAAAAACTATAAGAATGTTTTTGTGTGAAATGTAGGGAAATCAGGGATTTCCTGGAATACCAGGACCAGCCGGTGAGAGAGGTGTCGGAGTGCCAGGTCCAAAAGTAAGCATGCATAATCTCACCTCATAAAATGCCATCACTTGACTTTGATATTATTCCTCAGGGGGACGTGGGAGCTGAGGGCCTTCCAGGCACACCTGGTCAGCCGGGAGAAGACGGAATCCCGGGACAAAAGGTACCACCAATGATCCTGTTCGGACTACAAATTACTAACACTTTACACAAAAGAATATTAATTCACTATTAATGTCATTTTTCAATACCAGGGAGACATCGGGTTTCCAGGGCCCAGAGGACCGGATGGCAGTCCTGGTAAAGGCGCCCCTGGAGAGAAGGTGAAGCTTTTCATGATCTTGTCAAACACCTTGAAGTCACACGTACTTCCAGGTGGCAAAATCTCCAATGGCACTATTAGCAAACAAACCCTGGTATAGCATTTGGCCAAGGCACAGGGGTTGAGAAATCAGGGGAAATGGCTCCAATGATGATGATAGCCTTGTTGGTTTGAATGTGTGATGTGTCAGTCAAAAAGTTGCTTGGAAGGGAGACAGAAGACTAAATTAATCCACAAAGTCTTTTGCCAGGGAGCCAGAGGGGACCGAGGGTCCAGAGGCCAACCAGGTGCTGTTGGTCCTGTGGGGCCAGTTGGGCCCAAGGTAAGGACTGACTTCCGAAAAAGTCATCTTGGGCACTTTGCGAGTAGGGCTTCCCAAGTTTGATGTGTTTTTGTATGTAGGGGGATCCAGGATTTATCGGGCCACCCGGTGCACCTGGACAACCAGGGAGGGGACTACCTGGTGCCAAGGTAAAACAGTGTGACATCTACTTTGGTATCTTGACTTCAAGTTTAATTTGTTCCGTGACTATGCTGGTGATTCAAATCTAGTATATCAAAACAACTTTGCCCACTGAAATGAATGGAAAGGCCATTAATCTGTTCTGGCCAAGCCTCTAAAAAACATCAGCACTGTTGTGGCACTCCTAAGTCAAGGCACCACTGTATGAAACTTGAATGACAATGTCCGTTCCTTTTCTGTTCAGGGAGATCCAGGCCCGCAAGGCCTCGCTGGAGCTGTGGGCGAACCGGGGCGGGGTATAACTGGACCCAAGGTGAGTTAAGGTACTTGATCTGGTCGTAAGCCACAGAGATGACAATGTGTGTTTTTTTTTTTTTTTTTTTTTTTTAAGGGTGACAGAGGGCCACCGGGGTCTTCGGGTTTGCCTGGGGGTAAAGGTGAAGGTTTTCCGGGCCCTCCTGTGAGTATCAAAGTCCAGCATCAGTATCAAGTTTTTATACATCTTCATTCTAAACTCTTGGCCTCAGGGTCCTCCGGGACATCCTGGCTTGACAGGAGAGACCGGAGCAGAAGGTGTCGGCCTACCTGGAGCAAAGGTAAAGATGAAGTACGTTGAGGAATGATAATAAGAATATAATTTTATCTCTTTTACTCCAGGGAGACAGAGGCCTGCCTGGACCTTCTGGACCTGCAGGACCACCGGGAATTGGACTCCACGGGCCAAAGGTAGTTAGTGCCAGAATCATCATTTTTGTACACATGAATCCAGAGGTGGGAGCATAAGTCCTCGTTGCTTTATCCCTGTAGGGATCCATTGGCATAACAGGACCTCCGGGTCCACAGGGACCCCCAGGCGAAGGCATCCAAGGGCAAAAGGTAAACCAATAACCAGCTGATTCCACTTTTTGTCCAATCATTTCCAAAATATAAACGTCACAATTGGATTTATCTACAGGGGGAGCCTGGATTTCAGGGGATCCCTGGCCCAAGGGGTCCAACTGGAGTCGGACTACAGGGTGATAAGGTACTGTAAAATTGTCCATGCTGACACATTCTAGCTTTGCAACCATTCCACCTTCAGTTTACTGATTTGTGGTACAAGACTGACAAGATAGATGGTACTTTCTTCCTGCAGGGTGACCGAGGCTTTCCTGGAGAGAAAGGGAAAAAGGGAGACAGAGGGACGACAGGAGAACCAGGAGTTAGCGGGCCTTCAGTACGTGATTTTGTTGTTAATCACAACTTGCTGGTACTTGAGGCATAAGATTGCATTGTTTCCTTTTGGAGCAATTGTGTCAGTGGCTTTATACCAGAGATGTGAGAGACATTGGATCTAGGTCTGGCCCCAAGGTCTCCCAGTTGCCTGGTACAGCTCACCAGGTAGTGCGATCGGCAGGCATCCAAGAAGATGATTTTGCAGAATATTTTCCTTTCGGTCACAACCGAAACAGTAGAAATGTAGACCAGTAAATTGGCATCCTCACCATTGTTCTCAGATCTCTCTTTGACAACAGTTCGATACAGTAACCATTTGAAGGAATCAAATTCTTTTATTTGATCTTTAAATGGCATTTTCTGAAATTTCCACTATCAAAGAATATATGCTAACATACTCTGTTTTAAATCACAGGGTAGAGTCGGACAAAAAGGAGAACCTGGACTTACGGTAGGTCTTTCTCATAACACGACACCCATGTACATGAGTGACTCTCAAGGTGGGAGCTTGTCCAATAGAAGTTCCGCACCCCAAATGCTACTTGGTGTCCAACTGACACTTGAATCAGTTGTTTTCTGGAGTACTACTTAAGGTTGCAACTCAGTCATAAATCATCTTCAAAAATGACCCACAGTAGTTCATAAAATAGGTCCAATCTTGATTTCCGTGTGTCCAGTCATTATGATCAAACAACCTGGATGCTAATGTTTTCTAACTCTTCGAGCTACGCCATCTAAATCCCTGAAAAACGGCTTTCCCGCTTCAAACCAAATTGGCCAACTTTCTGTGCGTTTTCAAGCATGGTGTCTTTTTGTGGGTCTACTCATGATAGACACGCCTACCAAATTACATGTAGCTCAGTGAAACTGGTTAAGACAAGTTTGTCTTTGACACATACCTAGAAATGGACAGTTCACCCAAAGGTCTTCCTTCAAACCAAAATGGCTGACTTCCTGTGCATTTAGAGCATGGTTCATTGAGACTTTTGAATCTACACATGGTAGATACCCCTACCAAACTTGGGAGCTGAATTAAAAACAAACAAAAAATTATGATCCATACAAGCATTGATGAAAACTTGCATTTTTCCATTTTGCAGAGGGAAGAAGTCATCAAAATTGTGCGATCCATTTGCAGTAAGTCAAAAATATGACAAAGTTTTTCCGTTTTCTTGGCTTGTGTTGACCCTTCAAGTCTTTCATCCCAGATTGTGGGGTGACCTGCCGCCAGAGCCCCCTTGAGTTGGTGTTCGTCATTGACAGCTCCGAGAGCGTGGGCCCCGACAATTTTGAGGTCGTCAAGGACTTTGTGAGCGCCCTGGTGGACCGGGCGTCAGTGGGTCGGGACACTACCCGGGTGGGCGTGGTGCTCTACAGCCACATCAACGTGGTGGTAGTCAGCCTCAGCCAGGATGCGTCTCGGGACCAGGTGAAGGCAGCGGTGCGCTCCATGACCTATCTGGGCGAGGGAACCTTCACAGGCAGCGCCATTCACCAGGCCAACAGACTGTTCCGGGTGGCTCGGCCGGGCGTCAGGAAAGTGGCTGTGGTCATCACCGATGGCCAGGCCGACAAGAGAGACTCGGTCAGTCTTGAGAGCGCGGTGAGGGAGGCCCGGGCGAGTGACATCGAGATGTTTGTGATCGGGGTGGTGAACACCAGCGACCCATTTTTTGGCGAGTTCAAGAAGGAGCTGGACCTCATGGCTTCGGAACCGGACGCAGACCACGTGTACCTCATTGATGACTTCAAAACGCTGCCAGGTGAATGTGGTGCCATTTGTTATGGAAGTTTGCTAGCTGGGCAGCACTTTGACCACGTGGTTAGCACGTCTGCTTCACAGTTCTGAAGCGTGAATCTGTGCTCTGGCCTTTCTGTGTGGAGTTTGAATGTTCTGACCTTGCTAAAGTACACGGGCTTATTCCTACATTCCAAAACCATGCATGCGTTGGGATTGGCTCTCACTCCCCACGACTCCAATGAGAAGCACTATTAAAAATAGAGGGTCAGTTGTTAGCTGCTAGTGAGGTAATGTGTTGACTCTAACAATAGTATGATTTGTTTTTGTTTTTTTGTTTACTGCGAGGTTCTCACCAATGCTGCACGTTTAGTTACAGGTTACTAGCGCCTATGGTGCTGAGTGCTGACATGCTAGCACAAAGGTTTTAAGACAAAATTGCTCATTCCGTTCAAGTTACTAGCTTCTAGCAAACTATTAAACTGCACAGTTTTTTGTTTGTGAAGATTACGAGCTGGAAGGTGACATCTTAGCATTCTTACAAGACAAAATTGCACGTACTGTAGTTGAGTTACTAGTTGCTAGTGAGCTAAAATGCTATACCTTCTAAACCTTTCCAAAAACATGCTAGGTTAGGCTTACCTCTATTTCCGTTGACATCTGAATGTTCTAATCAGACAAAACTGCTACTTTAAAGGGTAATCAATTCTTGTGAGCTAGAGCTGACAATGTTTTGTTGTTGAAGTATAGCTGATAGCAAACATGGTAGTTTACGCTTACCTGTATTCATGTACATATCTGAATGTTCCCATCAGACAAAACTGCAGAGCTTATTTAGCTTCAACCTCCTTTTCACTCTCTTTGTACCAATGATTCTTTTCCCCATTTAAGCTCTGGAGAAGAAACTCCTGAGCCACATCTGTGAGGACAGAATCAGCGTTTTTTTCCGCTCAATCCCAAGTGGTGAACTTCCTCCAAGACTTCCGGAGGTCACCAGTAGTGACGTCCGGCAGCCTCCCTGGACCAGGACCGACGTCGACACGCCGACCTTCACGGGAGACTTCCGCAGGATTCATGTGACGGTGAGGACAACAAATAGACCCATTTCCAGCACAATAATGAGCTATTGCTTGAAAAGTTAGCATAATCCATATGGTTAGCTTCAAGTACAGTCACAACTGGACAAAATGTGTAATGTTGTTGAAGCTTTCCTACAAACGGAAAGTGACCCAAAAATGGTCATTTCAAACCAAAATGGCAGACTTCCTGTGCGTTTACGGGCATGACTTTTTGAGATTGTTCCAATATCACGGGGGCGCTATTAAGAAAGTTTGTGCTCGAGACCTCCCCAGCTTTACAGGAACAGATATCGTTCCTTGATTTTGTTGTCATCATCCGTCTCCATCATGGTTGACTTTTGCCATCTGTATGCTAAATTAGCTTAGCATCACTTAGACATAAATGTGCCTTCTGTTGGACAGCCGCGCCCACCACCATCTTATCCCGGTAGACAAACGACCACTCCGAGACCGAAGACGGACGACCGGAGCTCATCGGGAGAGCAGAGACTTCCGTTCTTTGACAGACAACCTTTGAGACCAGACGGCAAGGCCCCCAGCCAATACACGCCAAAGGTGGTCGTCAACGGGCAAACTGCTCCCACTGTCAAAACGCCGCAAGAGAATCCACAAACCACCCCTGGTGAGTGATGCCATTTTTATACTTTTAATAAAAATTAGGGATGTGACTGTATCGGTACTCATGACGGATATCGAGACTGGTATGGGCCCCTGCTCTTGTAGCCGTTATTCAGTCAGGATTTAAAGGCTTAAATGGTTACTTTGCATTTATTGACCGCCACAGGCTGCTCCGGTAAGAGAGCACATAAGTCTTCAGTTGTACTCAACAATTTAATTAGCTCTGAAGTGCAGACAGATCTTTGTATATCATATAGTATATCGTCATTGACTACTGCACTGCTTATGAGATGAATGACAAACAGAGAATGTGAAACAGGAAACTTCCAAATTAAAAGCAGTGATTTCAAAACAAGATACCATTAAACATCATACACTAAACAGCTTGAAGAATTCTTAACATGGTAGATATTACTAAACTACTTGAAACACTATTGTATTGAATTGAATTCTTTGCACTCCACTGTATTCCTTAAAAGGAAGTTGTGCAACCACATATTTTGATAGTTTTTAAAATAAAGTTTTCTAATAAAATTATGACTTCTGCACCTAAAAATAATTAACTGTAAAATAAACTAGATAAAACTAAAAAATTTACCTCTTTCTAATAGTCAGAATAATTTTTTTGTATTATAATGCCTATTTTCTCCTAATAATTTTAATTTATTTTTGTAATAGTACTCCTTTCCCCCCCCTAATATTTAGATTTTTTTCTTCTTAACCTGACTAAAAAAGTACTTTGTAGTGTTGAAATGACAGGTTTTGTTATAATCCATGTGATGGAAGTGTTTTCCAATCTATAAAAGAAAATGATTTAAGCTGTATCTTTTTTTTTCTGGTTTCTTTTGGCACCGTCAGAGCTCTGCCAGGCGCCATTGGACCCGGGTCCGTGTCGAGACTACGTGGTGCGCTGGTACTACGACTCCGAGGCTAACGCCTGTGCTCAGTTCTGGTTTGGAGGTTGTCACGGCAACGCCAACCAGTTTGACAATGAGAAGAGATGCAAACAAACCTGCGTGCGAGTCTAACCTCAACTATATATAATGTCATCATCATCATCATCATCATCATCATCATCATGTACTTGGTAAATTTGCATCCATGATCAAAAAGCATGACTTTAATGATGTTTAAATTGTTACCAAAGAAGAGAAAGAAAATGTTGATGTTACTTATGTTATGTACTTGAACACTAACTTTTTGTACTTATATTTTTTTTTAATGTTTTTTTTTAAATACTGTTTAATGGCATAAATAAAACATATTTTTTAATTACCCTTGTTACACTGGAATTTTTGTTAACAGTAGTAAATAATTAATAATACTAATAATTATAGATGTTTATAGATGATTCAAGTTCACATTTTAAACCATGAATGGACCAAGTGTCAGTATCGGGCCGATACCCAGCCTTATTTTAAGGTATTGGTACTCACGACAGAGGTCTGAAACAAAGTGGTATTGAACATCCCTAATTAATTGTTAAGATTTTTTTTTAAATAAATATAACAATAACTATAAATTACAGCCACAGGACATGAATCAATTGCTTAATTTTGAAGGAGGAAATTGTTTTCCGTTCATTTGTAGAAGATGAGGAAAGACGACATGACGATGTAACCTGGCTGCTGAGTCGGGTTCGGATCCTTCCCGTTGAACAGACCGAAGTACCGAACCGTGTTGGATGCCTGACCGCTAACATCCAACTGCAAAGAGCATTCACACCCACAAAAACATGACATTATTATCATTATTATGATTATCGCCATTCCAAGTGTTATTATAATTACATTACATTGGCAAAGCACAGGTACGCCATATTGTACTGAGCGGCCATGATACGACTTTCATGCGCGGGTCGAGCGTACTTTAAGTAGTGACTTGTACCTGCGCGGTGACGTCGAGCCTCCAAGGGTCCACCTGCAGCCCGTCACACCAGCCCCCGCGGCCGTACAACCACGTGCCGTGCTCGTTGGGTACGCCGCCCTCATTCACGCGCTCGGCACAGCCCAGCGCTGAACCTGCGCCAACCCACAAAGAGCGGCAATCAATTTGTTGTCATTAAGTCGCTGGGAAAATTACTACTTTATTTTCCTTCAAATAATTGATGCTTTTTCTCCGCGTAAAATGATGACTTTGTCCTCTCAATATTTGGAATTTAAAGCTTCTCATAAACTGATAACTTTCTCTTAATATTTCAAATGTACTCGCACTCATTACATCATTCTCGCAAGTATACATTATTCTTGTGACTTTTTTTTTTTGTCACAAAATGGCTTCTTTTCATGTTGATTTCGGATTTTATGCTCTAAAAATGACAACTTTTCTCTTAAAATAACTTCAGTCAGTCATACATTTTTTCCCATAAAATTAAAATGTTTCTCTGATGCAACTATTACTGTATAAAAAAAAGAAGCCTTTTTTGCCCACATAAAATATTTCAAATTCATGATAACTTACTTCACCTAATAATATGAATATAATTAAAACATGCCTACTGTAATGACTTTTCATATAAAATAAAACATTTATCGTAAAATGACATGAATGAACAACTTTATTTAAAAAAAAATACTGTAAAATGATAAATTGCATGTGTATGATCATAAAAATGCCAGCTTTTCTTGTAAAAATCCCAATTTAATTTCATGAAATCACAACTCAAAATTTTGTATTATTTTACTCATATTTTTTCTTATCTTTACGACTTATGACTATCCATGTTAATTAATTAACGTCACGTTACAATTAATACATTTAAAATATGCCGTCATTGTCTAATATTCACGTAATATATAAATTCTGCTACTAAATAAATGGGTAAATTTGCGTAAAATTGCAACTTTCTTCAAAGTACAAAGTGCTAAATTGCAACTTTTTCTATTAAATTGTCACTGTATAATCATAATAACAACTTTTCTCAAACCTCGTAAAATGGCAAGTTCTGTACGTAAATTCCGACTTCATACTTGATTGACTTTTTTCTTTAGTTTAAATTTAAACTCAACATTATTCTAAATATTGTCATAAAATGACACCTTGTGTTAATATTACAAAATTATTATACCTGCATATGCTTGTACATCATAATTTAATTACGTTATCATTACCATACTTTTCCCCTCATCACTCTAGGACATTTTTTCTACCCCAAAATGATTCTCTTAATTAAAATGTAATATTTCATTATATTTCAGATTTTTTTTTTGCTTGTATTCTGCCAATTAGTGCCGAGTAAAATGACTAGAGCCTCCAACAACAGCGCTGCTCACCCGCAGAGTCGAAGGATCGCGTGTTGTTGTGAACGGCGTTGACCAGGAAGTGGTGCGAGGTGACGCAGAACTCTCCGCACCCGTTGTCGTCGCTGCCGTGTCCCGTGATGACGGCGTAGAGCTCCACCTGCGGGTCGCACGCTGTCAGAAGTTACCATCCGCCATCTTGTAGATAACGTGTTTTACCTTTTTGGCGGAGGCGGGCACCGGGAACTTGATTGGCGGGTAGCGCTGATTGTACGTCTTGTCAAATGTTCCGCCGTCGTACAGTGACATTACTCGGAAAGGGCGGAGCTTCTCTTCTGATGGAACAATGGGATATTGAAAAAATTGTGTTCATAATCATCACAAATTGTCTTGAACCACATGCTGCTTCACCAAGCCCAATTGTACCTGTGCGGTTGGCGACGCTGAACCTCAGGTTGAGGGAAACCATCCAGGGCATGGCCCACGGTGCCGTCTTCATGGTGAAGCGGCAAACACCGGCGTCCAGCACCGGAAGGAGCGGAGACACGTCTGTCTGCCAGCGACCAATCCTTCTGCCAAAAAAAAAAGAAAAAAATCACACAAATGATATCAACAAGAGAGGTGGGATTGTGGTGAATTTGCGATACAATATTCATGTCATATTTATTGTTTTGAAACATGTACTGTAAAAAAAAAAAAAATAAAAAAAATAAAAGAGTATTTGGGCCACAAAGAGTTATATTGTACGAAACAAAAAGTGGTCTTTTTCGTTACAGAAACAAATATTATAAATTATATGACTACTGAGACACAAAAATCCTTTTTTTCTTTTTCTTTTTTTTAAAATGAATCATTTTTAACACAAAAATATTATTTTTCAAGATTAAAAAAAAAAAACATTTTTCAAATAAAAATTTGTCAGATAAAGATTCATTTTATAAAATTAAAAAATGTTTTTTGTTTAGACAAAAATGGCTTTTTGGATTTAAAATTAATAATAATAACAATAATAACAATAATAATAATAATAACTAATAACAAAATATCTGTTTTTGAGATTGTTTTTTTTGTTTTGTTTTTTTGGCGATAGAAAGTTTTAATTCCTGAGGATAAAAGAAGAAGATAAAAAGTTGTATATTTCCGAACAAAAACAATTATTAATTTAATTTTTAAAAACTCAATATTTTACAAGATTAAACAATTGCAATTTTCAGGATAGCAAGTTCTACTTTGAGATATAAACAACAACATTTTCAAGACAAAATAAAACATTTTCAGGTCAAAAACTGCAAGATATGAAATGTCGATTTTTCATCATAGATTTTTTTTTTATTTGTGAGATAAAGCTGTATTTTGCCAAAAAGTTATATTTTGCAAGATAAAAAGTTTTCTTTTTTTTTTTTTTTTTTTAATTAAACAAAATGTTTTGTTTTGGTTTTTTTCAAGCAAAAAGGACAGTATTTTTCAAACTCAAAACGTTACATAAAAATATTTTCAAGAAAAGCGCTAATATGATCAAATACTTTTGTTGGGTGGCCCCACCTTCGGAAAGCGGTGATCCAGCGTCCCAGCTCGACGTGGCAATACGGTCCCAGGTGATCGCAGCAGACAAAAAGTTGAACCGTGTGATCCCACTGAGGACACGACGCGTCTCTGCTGCCGGGACATGACAATGACGCGTCCAACATCAGCGTGTCGAATGTAGATAAGTCTGCTCACACACAAACAGTGGAGGAGGATTGTCACTACAAAGTGCGACCTACATATTCAAGTTGAAGTCATTCTGTGAACATGTTCGTAATTCGTAAATTGTGGCCTAAAGCAGCATCTTGTGTTTTCATGTTTTTGTGTATATGTCTGCTGTGTTCAAAAGGCAAAATAGCGCCACCTAGCGGCATGTTGACATCAGCAACGGCCCCTTTGTCCCCTTGCATTTGCACGTTGGCAAAGACGGACACTACAGTTGCGGGAGATTCCAGTTTCAGCTGCAGAGCTGTGGAGAAGTCAAACCTGAACACAAACATATTTATTTATATTATAATGTACAGTATATGTGCATACCCTCAAATAGTTTGTTTTCATTGCCCGTCTCGGCAGCAAGTCTGAGTTAACAGCACCCTCTCTCTGCTGGTCGCTGACATCCTTAGCACCCCTCTTTGTTCAAGATGTAGAAACAATACAACGCAACTAATGCCAGGGTTGAGTCATTTTCAGATTGTTATCAGGCCCATCTAGTGCAGTCACTCACCACTGTGCCTGCCAGTTGAGGAAGCTGAAGGAGGGGTAGAGGAACCAGCCCATCTCGGCCAGCGCCCCCTGCTGGTCGATGCCGATGAAGAAGTTGGGAGATGGGGTGGTCTGGAAAGACACGTTCACACCCACACCTGACCTGTCAAAAAAAAAAACAAAAAAACACAAACACAGCACATTAAAATTGGAACATATAACGTGGAACACTAGACTTATTTATAACTTGTTTGAATAACAAAATAAACAATAAAAATGCAATTTAAATGCATAAATGAAAATTAATTTAATTAATTAATTAAATTGTGATGTTTTTCTAATTTATCTTGAGCTATTTTAAATCTATTCTTTTTAACATGGAAAATTTACTGCTTTTACTTTTTAATCTCTTAATTAATGTGACTTTTCCTTGAAAAAAAAATTACTTGTGCAATACATTACAATTTTGTTTTTCTTTATCAATATTTGCAAAAATTCTCAAAAAATGGAACGTTCCACCCAAATTACTACTTTTTCTCTTTTTAGGATTTGTTTTTTTATCTAGAAAAATGTAATTTTATTCTCGTAAAATTACATTTTTTTTATAGGGAAACTTATTTTTGTTATTACTTTTTTTCTCAAAAGAATGTAACGAGATTTTTTTTTTTTTTTTTTTACTTGTATCTTTAAAAAATGTGACTTTGTAATCTCTGACTTTTGATTTGATGATTTTTTTTCTTGAAACAAAGTCTAATTTTATTATCACAACATCATGACTTACGGTATTCTGGATTAAGATATTTTTAATTCTTAAAAAATGGGAAGACCTTCCCATTTTTTTAATTCTTAAAAAATGGGAAGACCTTCCCCCCAAAATATTACTACTTTTTTTAAATTTTATTTTATGACAATTTATTTTCTAGAAGAAAATGAGTTTGCTGTATACTTAAAAAATAACAACTTTATTTAAAATAAAATCATCCTTTGTTCTCACTTTTTCCCTAAAAAAAAAAAAAGTGACTTCAGGATAAATTTGCAAAATACTTACTGATATGTATTATACTGCCCCCTGATGGCCAAGGCGCACACACCAATAGGAGCGGCACAATTCCCATTGAATTATGATGCCCAAATCTTTTAATTCTGTAATTCTTTTTAATGATGCTATTACTGTACCTTATTATAAATTACAGTACTGTACAGTGCTTTTTTTCTTACTAAAAAATATATATAATGATAGTTACGATGACTTTTACTCAACGTTTATAATGTGTTGGACAGGTTCAAGTGTCATTAGTAATGTTTGGCATCAGCATTAATCCGAATGACCTTCATGTGTATCTGCTATCGATGCTTATCAAAGGTTTCAATAACAGCATTAAAATGTCATCTCCATGGTGGTGGATTAAGGCTTTTGTGCGGCGATCAGACCTGAGCGCACGGCTGACGGCCGGATGGACGTGCACCATGGCTGCGGGCAGGTCAAGTGGCGTAAGACACTCTGTGTCCACGCAGTTCATGTCCTGGATGGCGTTTCCTGCGAGGGCGTAGACAAGCACGCCAGACGCGTCGGACTTGGCCATATTTTGGACCTGTGGAGAGCTGTTTATATTATATTTTGCTAAAATACTATCACAGGTCCAATTCAATAATTATACCGCTTATATTGCCTAATTTACAATCAAACATATTGACTGACTGTATTCATGATTTTAACGTCACCTTGGTGAAGAAGGAGCAGTTCCCCTCTGACAACCAGGCGACGGCACCCTCCACAGACGGCGACGGCTCGCAGCCGTCCCCCGCGTCCCTCAGTTCGTACCTCGTCTGAGCCCAGCGACCTGTCAGCCAGTCGTATCTTGCGTCCAGTCGTTTGACGATTACGGGAAAATCCCATCCTGCGGAAATGGAGAGCACCTTCTTAAGCTTGCAGGGTTGAGTTATGTGTAACATTTTTTTTATGGGGTTTTACAATGGATGTTTGATACCACATTTTTTCGAGGGGTCGAGGGGGGTCGAGTCACTCACCCTGTGAAGTGAACACAGCCTGGGCTAGGCCACAGTTGTGCCCCACGCAGGCCCAGGAGTACAAGACGCTGGCGATCCAGTTGCCAACAGCAAATACCGGCACCGGAGACACGTGAAGTCTGGATAAAACCTCCTTTTGACTGAAAAAAGACAAACACAATCACACATAAATAAATAACATACATACTGCTATATTTAATGCTTTGAATCTGTAAAAATTTGAAAAGTAATATGTCTGGCAGCCTCTTTTTTTCTTACTGCATAAATGACAATTAATGTGTATTTGCAAAGCATCTATTAGTAGTTCATTGCAGTAACAATGTGGTGACCAACTGTGGCCACAATTGTGTCCATCTTCTGCAATTTGCATTGTAAAAATATTTATGATCTGAATATTATGCATTTATTGTGCAAACTATATAAAATATATATTACTCATTGGAATATTTTCTAAATTTTAAATAATTATTATTTATTTATGGAACACATATGTGTTCCAATTAAGTGCACTCAATTTACCATTACATTATAGGTAATATTTATTTAGATGTATAAAATGCATTACCCCAAAAGGTAAATGTGATTTGATTTTCATTTCCTCCCTAGCTTACATGCTTTTTGACCCATCTAAGAATCCCGAATTCACCCTTTTCCTCTTCTTTTTTTATCTGAACATACAAAAGTATATATATTTTTTTAACTTTAGCTAGCAATGGTTGTATTTATTTATTTTCAGGGGCTTTTCCCTCAAATTGTTGCTTTTTTTTGGTGGAAAACACATTTAGAAGTTTATCAGCGTTTTTTGAACAAACTTTTAAGCCCCCCAAATACATTTCATGGATGTCAGTTATGTGAGGATTTTCGCTATTCGCCACTATTATTTATGTAGTAGGAGTAGTGAGTCTGTCACCCATGCTTGGTGGCGGCGTCGTGCAGCCTTTCCCGCATCCAGAGCGCGTCCGTGACCGCAGAGTCGTCCAGAGATAGGAAGAGCACCTGAGCGCTGGCGGGCAGTTCTTCCACAAGGCTGGCCAAGGATGCCGAGGAGCTCCACAAACACTCAAGGAAAGCAGACTTGTTGGTAAAAGCGTGGATGACCACTGAGACCCCTGCTGAACCCGCCACTCCTGGCTGGTACACAAACTCTCCATTCAAAGTCGGCACCGTGAACGCGGCAGCGGGTTCTCCAGGCTCCAGACTACCGGAGCTTCTCTGGTCCACCAAGTTGTCGCGGGGCTCCAAGCCCGCTCGCCTCACCTCATCGTCGGTCAACTTCAGCCTTCGCCTCGGTATCTGTTTGGCGGCGAACGTCACGTGAACGCTAGCTACAAGCAGGAAGTAGACCACAAGAGACGATGAAGGCAACATTCTTCCCGTCCGGGACGAATGTCGACTCAAACGATGAATTGAGCGTATTTATTCCATTTCAAGTTTATACTTTAGACTCTTGGCTGAGTTGCTGTCAAACGTGGCGGCTGATAATCGTTTTGTTGCGATATTAGAGGCGTGTCAGAGTGCAGACAACGGCGGCCGCAGAGGGTCCAAATGTATGTAAACACCACTTTTTTTTTTTTTTGGGTGACGAAAATAAAAATTCATAAATATAAAATTGGATTTACCATGAACTAATTTAATTCACTGTATGATTCCCTTATGACTTTAGCTGAAATTGAATAAATGATTCATTTTAATCGCTGTCTGGCGGCCATCTTACATTGCCATTCACCAACCAACTTGAACACTGTAGTGTGCATTGATTTCTTCGTGGCGTTGCATGGTATTCTACATATAATTTCCACTGTGTATGACATAGTTGTACCAAATTGTGGGAGCAGCACTACATGAGTACTTGTACATTTCATTGCTAAGAAAAGGACTATTTTATGACAGACAGTACGGAAGGTTATAGCGTATGAGGATTAAATTGGATGTGAGTGAGCTGCTGTCATAATTCATAAACGTCTCTCGAGGAACGTGAAAATTGCTTATTTAATGACGCAAGGTGCAGAGAAAATTGAGAGATGTGTGTGTAATTAATTATGCGTGGAGGTAAACACCCTCCCATGATGCATCTTTATCATCACCCTCATCATATTCAGCATCATCATAGCTGTGCTCACTCCCCATTGGCAGAAGGTAGCAAGAGTGCGCTAAACTGCAGAATAAAGTGGATTACAATGGAAATGATCAAAATCGTTATTTTGCTTCTACTGCTGTCTAACATTTTCTGTCTGGATGGAGACAAGCATTCAAGTCAGGTAAGAAATATTTTTTTCCACATTTATATATTTAAATAAAACGACTGAATTTAAATTTGCCCTTTTTTTCAATTTTACTAGCGCAAATGTGAAAAGTCACATTTAGTTGAAGATATATTGACAAGGATGGCCAGGAAACCACCACAACGATTTTTCAAGAAAAACACTGGTGAGCCTGAAATTTGATAACATGTATAAAAACTAGCTTTGGAAACGTTTTTTTTTTTTTTTTTTAATATACATGTCTACATTTCTCTAAAGCCACAAGAAGTCAGGCAGCACGTAAACGTAAGTAAAGACTTGATTAAAATGTGTAGGAAAAAACTAACACTGTTTACTTTTTTTTTTTTGCCTTCAATTTCTAGTCCACAGGTTTCAAACCTTTGTGGGTCTGATGGGCAAAAGGAGCTGAGTGTGCCGAAGAGCATTCGACCTGATGAAGGCAGCATGAAAATACATCACGTGCTTTTTCGTATACACTTATTGCTTACATAATTATGAATGTTTCGTTGCTTGTGTTGTCATACTAACCTGGCATTGACTGATATTAAGATGGTGACATCTAGTGGTAATCTGCAGACCTGCAACACTTCGTGTCAAATTATACAGTAGTTTTTTGTTTTTTTTAAACGTATAGGGCCACACTGCGTTTTTTTTTTCCTTCAAACAGTAATCATAAATTATTAATTAAAAATAAGCACCTAATACCACCATAAAATTACAATTCAGCATTCTAAGTCTTATCAAATGAATATGACTTTATTCTAATAATACTTAAAAAAAATCTGATAAATGGGGAGTTTGCCTTTTTAAAGCTGCAAGCAAAATTCATTTAAGACAATACGGTTTAACACACCTTGATGTCTTGATTTATGAGCCGGCATGTGACATTCCACAATGAAGCCACCTGAGTCACCTGATATGATCACAGGTTTATTAAGTGACTTTGTACAATACAAATGAAAAATAACATTAAAAATACAAGAGATGGAGTACATAGCCAAAAGAAAAAAAAAAAAAACATGGTGTTGCCTCTTCATTTCCCACTGGCATTTGAACCCAGCGTGACTGAAATACTTTTGTGTTTTATTATTTTCTTGGATCTTGTATTTTGTAGCGTCTTGTTGATTATAAAACTTTATAAACGGTGGACGCAGTTGTCACATCTCGTTGGAGCTTTATTCATTTTTCTTCTACACGTACAAAAGCAGGCCTTACTTCAGCTGGCTCTGTATATATTTATATATAAAAATAAAACTTAAGTGAAATATAATACTTTTAACATTATATAAATGGTGGTCCAATGGCAGCGGTAGATGGCTAAACACACAAGGGTGAATAGGGTCGGAAAAAATCCTTATATTGCAGGAAAAAAAAGAAGCTTAAGCCAGGATTTGAGTCTATAAAAAGTCCGAAGGTGTTTGTTTGTTTATTAACTGGGTGGTTAAATAGCTTCAGCGGGTACTTTCAAGAACAAAAAAATTCAACTTCCCGCTGCATCAAAACATGGAAGAGCGTACGCTTTATTGTAATGTTTATTCTTATTTGTGTCCTGTAAACAAATGTGATTGTACAACCGTTCAAAAAAAAAAAAAAAAAAAAAAACACCACGTAAATTAAAAAGCAACCTTGCTTGTAGGAAAAAGGAGCGCAGCAGGAAGGGGCCAGGCCAGTATTACAACAGTAAGATCAACACCGATAACAATAATAATAATATTTAAAATAATAACAACGGTTTGGCTTTTTTTCTACTTTGATGTTTTACTGTTGTTAAGGTAAACACAATCTTCAATGATGAGTCCCGAGGTTGTGTGTGAGTGTGTCTAAGGGGTGGTTTTCAAATGGACACACACACACACACTCAACAAACACAGGGTGCAGGAACAAGAGGAAGAGGAAGATGGGGTTAAGGTGGGCAAAGGGGGTGGGGGGGCCTTGTCAGTGCCACACACTGATGGTGCCCTGAGCGGCAAACGTTGGCAAAGAGAACTAAGTGGACACAGGCTGGTCCTTGACGACTGTCTCTTTAAAAGATCTTGCCTTTCTTTTTGTTCTTCTCCAGAGTTCTGGAAAAGAAACGACATCATTCGTAAACGTTGCATACACAAGCGCCCATTCACGTAGCACTTGCAAGATCCTTTTTTTTTATTTTTATTTTTTTTATTATTTTTTTTATTTTTTAAGGAGACTTTTTTTGGATAGCTTGTTTTGGGGCTTGGTGATTAACTCATTTACTCCCAATAAGTTATAAATGTTTTTTTTATGTTTTAAGTGTCCCAAAGACATATTTATACGGGGGTTTTTTAAATTATTTTTTTAAGCTAGAGCATACAGAAGGCTTTGATGCAGCCTCTCAACTGCAAAGAACGGATGCAGAAATGGTAGTTATTACACAAACGGCCAGCAGATGGCAGCAGAGCAAAGGAGCTCAACCAGGGCCATGTTGGAAAAAAAAGCTCTTACAATTCTAAAATAGATTTCTGAAAATTGATTAAACTTAGCTATATTTTAATGCTAATTGCTGCAAATCGGAAACAGATAAAAACATACTTTTTTTTTTACTGATGAAAGAAGAGACTTTAATCTTTCTTTTGATTGGTTCCATGTTTTTATAGCAATTGAACACAATATTCTGTGGGCCTTGCAAAATCAGTCAAAATCCAGTAAAACAGCCGGGAGCAAACGGGATTGCTTCTGTGAAAATGGCTGGGAGCGAATGAGTTAATCAATTTGATCAATTAATTTGGGTTCATTACTATTCATTCATTTATTGGGGTTCTGTTGCTGCCATGCATGTGTTCAAGTCGCATTTATTTGTAGGGCTGGATATCGATTCTAATTTGATGCGATTTACAAGAGTTCAGTTCAATTCAATTCGCTTCACTTCAACCCGATATTGATAAATTATGGAACATTAATTCTTCTTAAATATTAATTTTGCGGAGGCAAATTTTTTGTTTATAAATGAAAGTAACACATTATAACCACCTGACATCAGCAAAGATGATGAAAATATTTTCATAATTCTAATTAAATAAATGTAAATGTGTATTAAAAACATATTCTGAATTGTCTTAAAGTGCAATAAGTCAGGTCTTTCATTAATGTAAGAAAATACTTTCATGTTAACCGTAAATTTCAAGAAAACAGTAAGATGCAAAAAAAAAAGGGATTTAAAAATCTATTTTCTTATGAATTTAGGGAAAAAGCGATAAAGAAATATTTGATTCATGGTTTTATGGATCTATATCAGGCTTGAAAAAGGAAATCGATTCGATATCGACTATTACATTTTTTAAACCCAGCCCTATTTATTTGATAGTTTACAATGAGTATAGCAGACTATTGGTGAACAATATTGACGTTTGGAACATATCCACCATAATAAATGGAGGATCACTGTACTGACGAACAGTAGTGCGTCTCTATATGTTTATGTGTCTGACCTGGAGGCCTCCAGTTTCTGCTGCTCCAGGCGCTGCTGGGCCTCCCAGTGGGCTCGCTCCTCCTCAAAGACGCGCCGCTTCTCCTCCAGCTCCTTGTGCTGCGCCTCCAGGTTCTTCTTCATCTGCTCGTGGCGCCGCTGAAGCTACGCGTGCAAAAAACAGAACACAAAATGGCGTCAACTGACGGCGACAAAATGGCAAATCAGGACAAATGGCATGAGTTTTTTTAATTTTTATTTTTTATTGTTGACATTTCAAGCTAATTCACGATATGATTCATAGAAATGAACTGAATTATATTAAGTGCTTATATCACCTCTGCTTCAGAGTCCTTGAGCTTCTGCACTTTCTCCTTGACTTTCATCTCAAAGACCTGCTCCATCTCCATCTCCATCTTCTTCATCTTGGTCACGTGCTCCCGCCGCTCCTCTTCCATCTGGGCCAGTGGACTCCTAGACGAGCGCGCACACACAAACGCGCACGGTTATCACCATGAACGGAGCTTTTCAAAAGGGTTCTTCTCCTGTTCATGCGCACGGACGAGAGGAAGAGAACAGTGGAATAGAGACGAGTCGCCAGTTGGACCTGGAAACATGCTGACTGGATTGCATGCCCTTTCTAAGCAGGGTACACACATGTGCTATGTGTGCCTATTATTTTCTATTTAATGCTTAATTTACCAACTAATTAGCTGCTCGTAGTTGGCTAAGCTCCCCGTTGTAACACAGTTCAGACTATTTTTCAAAGTGTGTAGTATTGCACTACCTACGCACTTATTCTGGTGTTTTGTTGCCCTCCATTTCACGTTAGCTTAACGGTTAGCATGTCTGATACGCTCATCCTCCTTGAGTGGGGATGATACTTTTTAACAGTGTATCTTGTAGCTCTGTGGTCAGATATTCTTGAAGCATTTTGTTTACACTGATGCAGACACAATGTCATCAACAAGCATTGTGATTGGTTAGTAGAGCCCATATTCAAACCAGGGGCCTTGCTTTCACATCTACAGTGTAAGCCGTATATACCACGCAGCCACTACACCAGACAGTGAACAAAAAAATCCCAAATGTGTGTATCCCGCTTAGATTGCAACATGTCTCTATGAGAGTCCACAGAAGAGCGATTACAAACAGCCACAGTGTCCATTTGACGGTGGTGGTTAGCCTGGAAACAGGAGCCACCAGCAGGTCGGTAGGGAGGATGCGAGGACGAAGAGGTAAAGCAGACAGGAAATTACAGAGGAATGAAAAGAGATAAGGTGTGAAAAAAATTGTAAGAGCCAAAAAAAAGATGACCACTTACATTCCTTCGACTGCGTCAAGTCTAAAAAAAGACGGCACAAAAGCAAACACACGGCATGCAATGATGAGCTCATGCACTACAAGGCGTGTCGCACATTGTGAGCTTCGTGTTAGATTAGCGTGTTAGCGCTGACGGCAAAAACTACAAACCTGTGTCATGTTAAACACACAAACACAATACTGTCGAGGTGAAATTTCACAATGAACTCAAAGACACTAAAACCTTCACAGATTAACTTAATTTGACCTTTTGTAAACTTCTGAATTTCCAAATGTGCAGCAATTCAGTACATTTTGACTAACAACACTAACAGACATTACAGTGGAAGCAAACCTTAAGCATTACTTGACAATAATGTTATATGTGACCTCACTAGTCTAAACATGACATTCAGATTAATAGTACATTTTTATATGAGCTATGAAGCAAAATCCAGCCGTTTTTATCCATCTCAGGGGGCGGCCATTTTGCCGCTTGATGTCGACTGAAGATGACATCACAGTTACTCAGGTGATGTCATCTTCAGTTGACAGCAAGTGGCAAAATGGCCACCCCGAGATGGATAAAAACGGCTGGATTTTGCTGCTTAACTCATATTCCACTAACGCCATCTTATCCAGAATACCATTTTAAACTAATGGGGCTGCATAAAACATATTAATGCTAAAAAATAAACAAATAAATAAATAAATAAATAAATAAATAAATAAATAAATAAAACATTGGAGTTGACTTCCAGTTTATAAGTTTAGAGGTCAAATTCATATCATCTGTAAATGTTACAATGCATTAAAAGTTCATCCTGACATTTCACCCCAGAGTGCAATATCTATATCTAATTTAATAACTTTTTGTGAGAAGTGTATGCTGTATAAGAACTGAGTGCAGCTTACTTGGTGGACAATTGTCCCTTGGCCCTATTGTTCTCCACGCCGTTGTAGGTGACGGCAGCCAGCTTCCTGCTGCGGTAGTTCTCGTAGTGGACGTTATTTGTCACGTCCTTCAAGTCCTGCATGTGAGTCCTGTGTAGACAACGTTTCGTTTTTATCTGTTTTGCAGAGTGGGTAGGCACATTTGCCTGAAATGAAATGTGTGCCAATGGAGTACCTGATGAGCATGTCCCTGAGGATGGTGAAGTCGCAGTGGTCACTGTTCTCAACTAGGAGGATAAAAAAAAGTCAGAAAAAAAAAATGTTCCAACACCCCTATAGAGCCAGGATTAAAGATCGTTTGTATATAAATTGACTAATCTCAACTCTCAAGCGTGAAATTAAACAACTAAAAACTACTTATCACGGAAATGTCAACAAGCCATCCTGGCGATTTAGCATAACACGGCAAAGAAAAACAACGTAAGGCGGAATGAGTGTGAAATGCCGCATCACCCTTCCTCTTCCAGTCTCCATTTTGTTACTCTTTATCATCGTTAAGTGTGATGACAGTGCGATATGTGCATGTGTGTTGAAAGTCTTTAAAAAGTAAGCCCAAACCTTCTGCGACCCCCCACGGGTACTGTCGTCCCCTGACGCGCTTGCTGTTCACCTCGATGATGGTGTTGCTGCCCACCACGGCCAACGGAAGCTTTTCCTGGAAACAAAATTGCAAAAAAATGTTTATCACTTCATCTCCATAATTAGTTCTTAGTCTTTGCAAACATTATGTATTTAGTGGAAACAAATTTCTGACATCACTTTAGAGGGTTTTCCCTACTGTTGATCAACTATTAGCTGTCGTCTTGGTTTCATGATGTCAAAATATCAACAACATGGTGAAGGTCCATTCATTTATCGAAAGCCTAATTAAGCTCAAAACATTTTGAGTTCATCTTAAAATTTCGCCCCAAAGCCCAATATCCCAAACTTTTTGGAAGTCATGCATGCGCAAAAGTCCCACCTTGATCTTCTTAACTAGACGGTTCTCCTCTTCGTCATCCGTCTCGGGGAACTCGTAGATCTTGATCTTGTGCTCCTGAATCTCCCGCATGATCTGCAGGCAAAAAAAAAAAAAGACGCCATTTTAGGATGTCCACGACTGGAAAAGGGAAGACAAGGGTGCCCGAGGGACTTTTTTTTTCTTTTTTTTTTTCAGGGGGGCAATGGAAAGTGTTGACCTGCTTCTTGAACTGCTGGCATTCCTCTGGCGTTAGTGTGTCTGCTTTGGCGATCAGCGGGATGACGTTGACTTTCTCGTGCAAACGCTTCATGAACTCGATGTCCAAGGGCTTCAAGCTGTGGCCACGAAAACACAAACAACTGGACGTTAGCCATCCTGATAATAAACATAAATGATGAAACATATTCAAAGTCTACAATCATATTAATTCATAGGATCACAAATAAAGCGAGGTCAAATGGCCCATATCTTCTAAAATTTGGAAAATTATGCCTCAAAACTCAAAACTAAGAGTTCAAACCATCCTTTGGTTAACAGGCACAAAATGATTTTTTTTTTTTTTTGCAATGGAAATGTAACCAATTTCCATTGCACTAGCCTTTATCTTTAAATCAGGAGCACCATCTACTCAACTCAACTCAACTTTATTTATAAGGCGCTTTAAGAACAGGCATTGCTGTATACAAAGTGCTGTACATAAACATAAATATCAGTTTTGCAGTAAACAAGAACAAAGCAAACATTTTGAAGTGCGAATACAAGTTGTTGTTTTTTTCTTACAAGTAAGTAATTTGCTTGTGAAGCAATCAATGTGTGCTTGCATTAGCAAGTAAGAGCCTCACTATTGTTATTAGAGATTGTAGGTGGTTTATATACATTGCTGTTATGTACAAAAGCACAATATTGTGCTTGTTTTAGTATGAGCTCTTTTTTTTACAATATTGTGAAGTTTTTTTTTTAAATATCGCTAACGCCCCCACAATATCGTGATAATTACCGTATCGTGACCTTCATATCGTGATAATATCGTATCGTGATGTTTGGATATCGTTACATCCCTACTAGGGGTGTGAATTGCCTCGTACCTGACGATTCGATTCGTATCACGATTCACAGGTCACGATTCGATTCGATACCGATTAATCCCGATACGAATTTATAAGTCGATTGTTGCGATTTTTTTTCATTCAAATTTAGAAAATACTAATCAGTAAGCTTGTAGAGTGTAAGATTTATATGAAAATGTATTATTTATTTATCTGAAATTTCAGTCTTATAGAGGTTGTAATCTGTTTCATGTTTAAACAGCATTAAAATAAAATATTAAGGCTTAATGTTCCGTTCATATAACATTCTTCCATGCTTAAGGTGTGAATCCTTAAAAAAAATAAATAAATAAATAAAAAATAAAAAATAAAAAAATAAAAAAATCGATTTTGCCTATTATTGAATCGATTCGAGAATCGCGCGATGTAGTATCGCGATATATCGCCGAATCGATTTTTTCTAACACCCCTAATCCCTACCATCTTGTGGAGTAAATATCGCAAATGCCTCATGAAGCTTCATGGTCCCATTACTCCTGTTTTTTTATTTTTTATGTTTAAGTAAATTGAACACGTTTTATTCTAAAACTAGTTACAACATAATCCTTTAGAGGATTTTGTCTTTTTGCAGAATAATGGTCACAATATGGCTGCTTTGTCTTGTGTGTTTTTTCAGGTTTTATGTCACAATTATGAACATTGTATGAGTTTTAGCCTGGAACAAAAATGTTTTTAAATTAGTACAAACTTGGAAGTCAACCATCATCACAGAACAGAGGTTCTATTTCGTCCCTCCCGACCGCCAGAAGGCGGTGCTTTAAGCACTGAATGTTCCTTTCGCGCATGCGCAGTTCGAGTAATGCATACCAAATTAGTCACCTGTGACCCCTTGGTGACCCTAGAAGGGTATAAGTTCCGGTGTCACCCAAGGTTCGTTTCCTCTTTTCTTCTCGCGTGGCGTATGCATACGACACATTTTCGAAGAGTGTAAGAATTGGGATTTGTATTTATCCTCTTGACCGCGCCGCTTGGAGCCTTGTGACCGGATCGGTCGGAGCTGCGTAGTTCGCCCTCCAAAGGCTGCGGCGACGGTGTTTTTCTTTCCTTCGTTCGTGACCCGACGTGGTCGCGTATTCTAACCTCCCGTGGGGTAAGGTTATTGACTACTTGTTGTCTACTTTGCCGTCTAATTTCCGCGTCTACTGCGGTGTTTTGAGTTTTTTTGTGTGGCTAGCCTCGCGTTAGCGCCCTGGCTACCACGGCTCGTGGTTTACCCTATTTTCCTCCGCTGGCTTTGGCAGCGTTAGCGCTTCTCTCGGTTTATTAGCGCCGCTTTCTCCGACGGTGTTGCCGTTTGGTTGTTGCTTTTCTTTTTGTGCCTTTGCTGGTGAGGGCAGCGTCAGCGTCCCCGCTCCCAGCTTACGGCGTCGCGCTTCTCGCTCGATTGTTTGTCTTACTTACTTTTGTGCGTGCCCCGCCTGCGGTGCGCACCTGGCTTCAGCTGTACAGGTGGCGTTCGCGCCCCTTCTCTCAGCTTGTCGCCGCTTTCGCGACTGCTGTCTGCCCCTCCCGCCCGTCGGCCGCTCCGTGTGCGTCTGCTGCGCAGGTGGCGTTCGCGCGCCTTCCCTCAGCTTATCGCTACTGTTAACGACTAACTGTCTTCCCCGGCCCTCCGTCGGCTTCTCGGTGTACGTCTGCTGCGCAGGTGGCGTTCGCGCGCCTTCCCTCAGCTTATCGCTACTATTGACAACTGGCTGTCTGCCCCCGCCCTCCGTCGGCTGCTCGGTGTGCGTCTGCTGTGCAGGTGGCGTTCGCGCCCCCTTCCCTCGGCTTATCGCTGCTTTACCGGCTTACTGTTTGCCCCGACCCACGCGTCGGCTGCTCGGTGTGGGTCTGCTGTGCAGGTGGCGCTTGCGCCCCCTTCCCTCAGCTTCCCGCTCATCGCTGTTTGGGCCTCTTTGTGTTCACAATGGAGGACTCCCGTTGCTGCGTGGACTGTGGTATCCTCTTTGAGGCCTCCGATGTCCTGGACGATCGCTGCCCGAGGTGTCTTGTTTCTGACCGTGCCGGTGATGGCCGGGCCTGCAGTCCTGGTGTCAGTGACCCCAGTCCACTGGGTCATCTGTCGTCCTCCCAACCAAGGCGCCGGAAACGTCTCGGTGTGTCCTCTGCTGTACATGCCCCCCCTAGGAAAAGGGTGGCGCAGCGACGACTCGCTTCGGAGGTTGGGCACCTTCAGGCTGAACTGGCAGAGGTGAGATCTCTTCTGCAGGACCGTCACCCTCCCACACTTACGGGGGGGCCGGGACCACCTGCCCTGCCCATGCCGCGACCATCCACCCCGCCCATGCCAGTGCTTCCTCCTGAGGAGGACGCCATTTCCTTGGCAGCTTCGGCTTCCTTTTTTCATGACGACGACCGTGACCCGGGGTCTGTGGTTTTGGGACCAAACTCTCCAGCGTCCGCTCAGAGTTCGTCCAGTGAGGCGGGGGATGGTTCTATACGGGCTGTCCTGCGCAATGCCTTGGACCTCCTGCATTTGGAGGTGCCTCCACAGGCTCAATCGGCGTCTGAGAGCGCTTTCTTCCGGCGCAGGCGCCCTTCCTCGGCCTTTTCTGTCCCCGCATCTGAGGACTATCTGCGGGAACTGCATGTTTGCTGGAGGGATCCTGGGGCTCTCTCCCGCCCTTCGGCTGATGGCCGTGATTTAGCATCGATGCACGATGCTGCTAGTGTTGGCTTGGACCGGATGCCTGCTGTGGAGCCAGCTGTCGCATCCCTCATTGTGTCCCCGGAGGGGACCCTTCGGCCATCTGTGCGATGTCCTCGACCCCAATGTCGTGTGACTGACGACCTTCTCACACGGGCCTATGTAGCTGGTGCACGTGCTGGTCGCATTGGGAACTCTTTGGCTCACCTCATGCTTGCTCTCTCTACATCTCTGCAAGCGGACAGCGTGGAGGCTGCTGTGTCCTTCAGTGATGCAGCCCTCCAGGCTTTTGCCCTCATGACTAGGGAACACGGCCGACTCATGTCCTTCCTAGTGCAGGCGCGCCGCCAGGTGTGGCTAGCGCAGTCCCCCTTGTCGGAGGCCTCTAGGAGGGCCCTCCGTGGTGTTCCTGTGGAGCCAGGGGAGCTTTTTGGTTCTGCCGCTGTGGGTGCACTGGAAAGGACGGTTAAGGCTCATGAGACCAGGAAGCAGCTTTCCAGCCTCAATAGGGCCCTGCCTCCCCAACAGGGTAGGCCTGGGGCACGCTCTGGTTTTCATCGCTTTCCTCAGCACTGGCCTGCCGAGGCTTATGGCACCCGGCGACCCCCGCAGAGGCCCGCCGAGGACTTTCGCTCCTCCGCCCGCTTGCCTTCAGGGCAACCACGGGCTGCAGGCCCCACCCACCGTCCCTCTCGGGCCCCTAGGGGCCGGAGGGCCAGGGACTGTGGCCTTGGGGCCGGCCGTCGGACATTTTTCCCACCAGCAGCTCAGTTACTGGCCTGCTCGTGCCTCGGACCCATGGGTGGTCTCCATCTTGACCCACGGGTACGAGCTGCAGTTCCGACGCCGGCCTACTGCTTCCTGTCGGGTCAGGGTGACTCATCGCCGACCCGGCAAAAGCCTCAGCTCTGGACCAGGAGCTGTCCGCCCTCCTGGCCAAGGACGCGATCGAGGCCGTGGACCCCCTGGCGCAGCCCGGGGGCTTCTACTCGACATACTTCCTTGTCCCAAAGAAGACCGGTGCTCCCTCGCTCCGCGGGTCTTCACTCGGTTTGTGAGGGCTGCTCTGACGCCCCTGCAGTCTGTGGGCATGAAGGTGCTGCCGTACCTCGACGACTGGCTCCTCTGCGCGCCGTCGCGGGCTCGGGTGATCCGGGACACCTCCGATCTCCTGTCTCATGTGGCCCGGTTGGGTATCAGGGTCAACTTGCCCAAGTCCTCTCTGGTCCCCTCTCAGCGGACGGACTTCATTGGTGTGACGTTGGACACCACGGTTATGAGAGCCCACCCGTCTCCTCACCGAGTCGACGATGTTCTTCGCCTCCTCGCGCACTTTCGAGGGGGCAGGCTGTCGCCTTACGTCGCCTACTTGCGGCTTTTGGGCAAGCTGACGTCCATGACGGCTGTGGTCCCGTTGGGCCTGCTGACACTGCGCCCACTACAGAGGTGGCTGAACGGCTTCCACTTGGACGCCAAGTGGCACCGCCACCGGAGGCTCAGGGTGTCCCGTCGGTGCCTCCTTGCCCTGGCACCTTGGAGGGAGAGGGCTCTTCTATTGAGCGGCGTCCCGCTGGGTGTGGCCCCGGCCCGCCGCGAAACAGTCACCACGGATGCCAGCCTCACGGGCTGGGGTGCTGTCTGGCAGCACAGGACGGCTCAGGGAAGTTGGTCTGTGCGCGACAGGGCCGATCACATCAATGTGCTGGAGCTTCGGGCGGTGCACTTGGCACTCATACACTTCTTGCCATACCTGAGCGGACGGCATGTTCTCATACGGTCGGACAACACCACGACCGTGTTTCACATAAACCATCAGGGCGGCGTCAGGTCCGCCCGTCTATTGGAGATCTCCCAGCTCCTTCTCAGGTGGGCTGCTCCCCGTCTGGCCAGTCTACGGGCCACCTATCTGCCGGGGGTTCGGAACCAGCTCGCGGACTCTCTCTCCCGTCGGGGTCCTCCTCCGGGAGAGTGGCGCCTCCACCCAGAGGTGGTGCGCATGATTTGGAGCAGCTTCGGCACGGCGGAGGTCGATCTCTTTGCCTCCGAGGACTCAACCCACTGCCCACTTTGGTTTTCCCTGAGCGAGGCCACCAGCCCTCTGGGTCTGGATGCTCTGGCGCAGCCGTGGCCGGAGTGCCTTCTCTACGCCTTTCCGCCGCTCCCTCTGATATGGCTGAGGCTTCAGAGAGTTCTTCAGGAGGGGCGCACGCTGTTGCTGATGGCCCCCTTCTGGCCGGCCCGGACGTGGTTCCCCCTGCTCCGTCAACTGTGCTCCGGCGAGCCGTGGCGTCTCCCCGACAGGGAGGACCTGTTGTCTCAACAGGGAGGTCGGGGTTGGCATCCCGACCCACGGCGCCTTCGCGTATGTGTTTGGCCACTGAGGGGCCCCAACCGCTGCTGACCGGCTGTACAGAGTCTGTCACGCGGACCATTCTTAATGCGAGGGCACCGTCCACTCGGCAACAGTATGCCAACAGGTGGAAATTGTTTGTGACGTGGTGCGGAGAACGCGGGGTGGACCCTGTTTCGTGTTCCATCCCCACCATCCTGGATTTCTTGCAGTCCCTCCTGGATAAGGGCAGGTCTCAGTCGACTCTGAAGGTGTATGTGGCAGCTATTTCTGCCCGGCATGTTGGTGCTGATGGCGGCTCCGTGGGGCGCCATGAGCTGGTGTCCTTGTTCCTCAGAGGGGCTCTGCGTCTTTGTCCCCGCCCGGCTCCTCGGGTTCCGGCGTGGGATCTGCAGTTGGTGCTGGACGGCCTGTGCAGGCCTCCCTTCGAGCCCCTGGCGGGGGCGGACCTTCTATGGGTGTCGCGCAAGACTGCACTCTTGCTCGCCGTTGCCTCCGCCAAGCGCGTCAGCGACCTACACGCTTTATCGGTTAGCCCTGAATGCCTGCGATGGCACCCGGATGGCGCCGGCGTCACTCTGTGGCCGAACACTGCCTTCATTCCCAAGGTGTTGTCTGGCTCTCGTTCTAACCAGCCTCTACGGCTTAAACGTTATGTACCCACTCCTGCTGATGGCGGGGACAGGCCGGAGCTCTTGTGTCCGGTGAGAGCCTTGCAGTGTTACATTGACGCTACGGCAGGCATTCGTACGTCTGCCCAGCTTTTTGTTTGTTATGGTGGTCCTACCAAGGGCTCCGCTCTCTCCAAGCAACGCTTGTCTCACTGGGTCGGGGATGCCATTCGCCATTCCTACCTGCTGTCTGGCCGCCCCCTGCCGTCAGGGGTGCGCTGTCACTCCACCAGGAGCGTTGCCACGTCTTGGGCCGCCCTGAGGGGTGTTTCCCTGGAGGATATCTGTGCTGCTGCCTCATGGGCGACGCCTTGCACCTTCTCCAGGTTTTATAGCGTGGATGTCGCCTCTCCCCATCCGCTTGGCGTGATCTTGGGTCCTGCTGGGGCTTCTCAGTGAGGTTTGTGTCTGAGATCCCTCGCGACTACGCCGGTATTAGTCATTCAGTGCTTAAAGCACCGCCTTCTGGCGGTCGGGAGGGACGAAATAGAACGAAAGTTACAACTGTAACTACGGTTCTATGAGTCCCGGACGACCGCCAGGGCGTCCTGTCGCTCGGAATCCTCGTGTTCACGCGAGAAGATTCCGTAGGAAACGAACCTTGGGTGACACCGGAACTTATACCCTTCTAGGGTCACCAAGGGGTCACAGGTGACTAATTTGGTATGCATTACTCGAACTGCGCATGCGCGAAAGGAACATTCAGTGCTTAAAGCACCGCCTTCTGGCGGTCGTCCGGGACTCATAGAACCGTAGTTACAGTTGTAACTTTCGTTTTAACTGGTTGAAAATTTCACACTACAGCTGTTTTTTTTTAATATTCTATTTCATAATGAACCCATTAAAGAAACAAAAAGCCCCACATCCTACCTACCAGTTTACCAAAAAAAAATAAAAAATACTCTCAGTTCATGATTAGTCCTTCTTTTGGGATTCTTGGAATTAAAGCACACAAAGTTCGAAAGCATCTGTGACAGCAGACGGATGTTCGGCATGTCAGAGTGACCTCGCAGTCATGAGAACAGCAAGAGAGTTATTCTTGGCACGTCTGCGAGCTGGATAAATAACCCGCGACATTTATGTCAGGCTCACACAGAATGTTTGGATATCATGTTACTTTCGTTTAGATTTTCATTGGCACAAAGGGTTAACGGAAAAAAAAAAGATTTTGTATGCAGGAAAAAGCAAGTCAAACAAGCCTCACTATAGATATAAAAGTATCCTGTTAGATCTATAAACACCTTGTAATAAAGACGGAGTGTGCCTGTGCAAAAACAAACAATGTCAATTTGCTGTACACAACCCAAAAAACAAACCAACATCATGAGACGAAAACAGAACAGGTATGCAATGCAAGCCCAAGGTGCACTTTGACGTCACTTTCAGTCGACAGCAGAGGGCAGTATAGGATGAAATGGAGGTGCCTTTTTTGAGTGCTGAAAATGGATGGAATTCTTATTCTATATAGTTAATATTAACCAGGAAACCGTCTAGATGAGTGGGGGCACAAACAAATAAATAAATACCCTCGAGTTCCCCTTTTAAAATTCTGTGTGACCTAAATGTTTGCTCATCATCTGGCATCCATCTCCAATAGCATTACAATCTTTCTAAACGCACAACCTCGTGCAAGTTGCAACACATTTCAATTGAATAAAGACAAACCACAAATATGCACATGAGCAGCATGCTTATCATTTTGAAAAAGGGGCTCCCCCTTTAGAGCATTAAGCTATTCGGTTTGATGGACTTTTATGTGCTTCTTTCCGCAGTATTTTCAGCAGAAATGCAAAGCCACCAAGTATCAAGTTTGCCTTGTTTTTTTATCTGTGGCTTCACGTCGAGCCATTTGATTGAAAACACGTGTGCGGTAGCCGTGCTATATGGAAAGAATTTGGGAATGATTAACAGCCAAATTGTCTGTCAAAAAAAATGTGAAAGAAAACGTGTAGCGTAGCCTCATGAGTCCCGGCATGTGCTCGAAGGCGAGAGTGCAGCCTGAGGACACAGCTTGCACAAACACGGTGTCTCGTAAAAGAGGACACGGGCCTCATTATTAGTGTGCCCACACCACAATGCCACAATGCGGGTAAACTTCCATGTATAACGATATGATTCGTTTCGATGCAAAGTGAAGTTCGCTCTCATAAATCCATACAGAGATCCTAGGGTAAAACATGCATTGATAACAGTGTTTTCAGCAAAAAAAAACACACCAGAAGTGGCAACGTAAGATGGCGGCCCTTTTGACTCCACACAGTGAATGTTTTCAAGCAAAGAAAAAAATAATGTCAACGTAAGATGGCTGCCCTCTGGCTTCAGCCACAGGGGTCCGATTGACAGTCCATTCATATACAAGTCCACGGTGGTGATACAGAATGCTACTTTAGCTTCTCATGCTAGCATCACGAGTTTCCGCTACTCACCCGTGTCCCGAGGGCGCGATGAAGTAGAGGCAGCAATGAATTCGGCTGTCGGGCATCTGCCGTCTGTTCACCCGCGATTCCGAATTCAGGTAGTCCTCGAACTTGCTGTCGATGTGGTCGATTATTGGCTGCCAGCTGCGCAGACAAACACACGCAACAGCGTTAAGAAACAAACATCCGCCAGGGTGAATTGTGGGTAGTGTGGAGATATTATGGCATGTGATGATGGATGAAGTCATTTTCAGAATGTCAAGCTGAAGAGGCGTAAATCCTTACCAGTTGCTGTTGTCGACGGCATCACCAAAGCCCGGGGTGTCGACGATTGTGAGCAACAGCTGCACGCCACCTTCCTTGATTAGCACTTTGGACTGTTCCACCTGACACAGGGAGGATGGGGTTAAGATTGACATTCAGCACTGACTCGTTAATTTGTTGACTTTGTCATACTAGCTTTTTGTGCTAGTTGCTCAAGCAAAACAGTCAATTTAGCACAGCAGATAACATAGAACCTCAGGATTTTATTTGGTAAGTGTTCAACTTCCTGTTGGTTTTCCATTAGCTTCACACTCAACTGCAGCTGTAGCTGCATTTTTGTAAACAAAGACTGTTGATGTGGACAGACTGTATGTGCTCTGTGGGAAAGCCGACTGCTCTGGATGTTACTATGAAATGCTACTTCTGGTTTTATTTTGCTATGTTGGTCACTTCCCCATTCCTATGGTTTTATATGGCTCTGACAACTTGCAAGGAAAGAATACGAGTCGACTTTTAGTGTTGTTGTGTCAAAATGACAATGTTAACCTCTGACGGTTAATGGCGTGTTAACAGTGTCTGCTTGGTTAGTGTGTTCTGGAATCTGGACCAATATAATTGATTCCAAAAGGCCAATTACGCCACACTTTGGAGGTCTCTCTGTAAAATCATTAGTGCTGCCGGCTATCGTCACATGCGCGCGCACATGTGCGCGGCTGACGTCACGCTATGCTATTAGCTAACTATGCTGAAGAACTGGTAGAACATACAACCACTGGTGTCGTCACAGACGAGAGTTACAGACAGGGTCACGCGTGTGTAATTGCTAGGACGTCAAGGTTGTGAGCAGCTGACATTGAACAGCAGCGGGACTAAGTATAAATATAATCGCTATCTTCTATGCCAATCGAGACTGGTTTATATGAAAAATATTTGGCCAACACATTCTTTCAATGCTAAAAACACAAGTAATCCTCCATGGCATTTGGTTCACATAGGCTGTTTTTGCAAGTCCAGTTTATTATGTCTGGACTAAAACCTACCTGGACAGTCTTCTTGATTCGATGCGAAGGTCCAGGATACTCTGATGAGTACAGATCGGTGAGGAAGAGGGAGTTGATCAGCGTGGATTTGCCCAACCCTGACTCACCTGGAGTAAGAGTAGTAGAGGTTATGAATTTAAAAATCAAGTAGAAATGTAGTACAATATAGTCTACAGGTCGCATACACACAGGCGCGCATATTCATAGTTTTAATAAATTGTTGTTTTTTTGTTCAATATTTAGGGCTTTTTTTTCGTTAATTTTTTTTTTTATATATATATCTCCCGTTTTTTTGTTGTTGTTGTTTTTTTTTTTAATATTTTCAATATTTTCTCCAGCATTTTATTTCTCCTTGCTTTTTTTCCCCCCAATATTATTTTTCCTTTCTTTTTTCCCCTCGGGATTTTACATCTCCCCCGTTTTCCCTCCCGTTATTTACAGAACACTTACATAAAATGTTTTATCAACGTCACAAGGAATTTTTAGGGTTCCAGGTCTATTTAAAAGGAAAAAAAAGCAGTATCTTCTTCTCCATTCATATGTCCATACTTTGTTTGACGCAGTTACTCATGAACGAGGACAGCTTTTAAGTCTCCTTTTACATATTCACATATGTCAAGATCATAATGTGGATGACATCACTCATGTTTGCTACAATCTGAGTTTGAATGAAAACAACTGTTGTTGAGTAATAGTACATACAGAAAGAAGTTCAACAAAAACCTTTAAGAGGATATGCATTTGCAAAGTTGCAAAATAACCCAAATTTTGAAACAATGTAATCAAAAATCTCACTGGATGTCAACAGATCTCATGCGCAGCGCAGTGAGTAAAGGACTTTTTCCCCCTTCATGTAGTACGATTAATAATGAATTAATATAGCAAAGTCAACAAATAACTTTTGCTTTTTTGCTACGCCTCCAGAGGGGGAATGACATCATAAGCTGGTGTCAGTCGGGTCTGCAAATTACATGTGTTGTGATTTTGTAATTTGGATTTCACTGTGTGACGTGATCCATTCAATAAATGGCAAAAAGTACATCGGCTGTGGTGCTCCGATTTGTATTTTTATATTTATTTTATTTAATCAACCATTTGTTAACTCGTTACCCAAGAAACATTGGTAACTAGGGGACGAGTAAGTCAAGGTTTTGCTGCATTTCCTCTATGGGAGCAGCATCCTACAACAGATCGTGTTGGATTAGTTCAGAGTTTCCACAGTGAATAAGTGAATCAAAAAAACGCAACAAAGCAGTACACAAGCATCTGTGTATGTTAATGGTTATTGGACAGCCAACAGAGCATCTCATTGTGCTACTCTGGAGCCTCGTCAATCTGTGGCGCTCCAGCATGGACTCGGTCCAAAGGCTCATGAGCTCACGTGAACATTGATCCTGGTCCTGCCTGGCCAATGTTCAACAGAAAGGGGGTTGAAAATGTGGTTGGGGTTTTGCAAAAATTTTTGCTACAACGCAAGAATAGAAAGATGGACGCTTCTTCACTCACACCTACTCACTTGGTGACGTCCTGTATTGCACTGCGGGCCTCAATGCGAAGCAAAGCCAAGACAAGCACAACACTCAGTGTGTTTTTTTAGTGAGAGTGTGGCAAGGCAACACAAAGAAAACAATCTCTTCACTAAAAAAAGAGCCTCTAAAACATTTTCCATGTCGGCTCACATTCTGCATTCGTGCCCAAAATGAGAAAATTTGTTCCAAACACAACGGGATATCGACATCATGGCAAAATGACTTTTTAGAGCAGCATGGTGGACTAATGCTCATTGTTTATTGTTGTTACATTTATTTAAATTAATTATTTCAGCTTTCAAGTAGCCTGTTTGCATTGAGGCGAGAGTGGGGGGAACCCAGAACCTCAGAACTGTGAGACAACCCCTATCTTACCACGCTGCCATGTCCTAAATATTGGGGGGGTTACTTAATATGACTATTTGCTAGAAAGAAAAAAAAAAAACATGAAAAGAACCTGAAGGTCTCATCTCTGGGCAATGATGCTCTCACTAACACGTTTGGACCATGTCCAGCTGCTTGTTGAGCAAAAGTTCAATGCGAGCGGCAGCGCTATTCTTAGAGACGCGCCTTTACGAAAACTCGCTCCCTGCACAGGAAATGCTTTTGACCCGAGCAAACATTTTCCCTGCAAACTGATGAGCCGGAGAAGAATCTCTGCATTTTTTTTTCCCCCACCAGTGTTTCTGCAAGATGATGTCGCAGATTATTCCGAGCCGCCTCCGCAGATTTTTCACTTGGCATAGACAAAGCGGGGGGCTTGTCCTCAGTGTATAAATACAGCTACAGTACACACACACACACTCACCCAACAAAAAGACGCAATCTTGTCTCAACTAAACAAACCACAGTGAAGAAATTGAAATGCCAAAGTGCCTTTGGGGACACAATGAGACAATTGAAAGAACAACAAGAAGGCAGCCAGCTTGCGCTCTTACCAACGACCATCAGGGTGAACTCAAAGCCCCTCTTGACCGACTTCCTGTACACTTGGTTGGGGAGGCTTGCGAAGCCGACATATCCTTCTAGGTTCTTTTGCTGCTGCAAAACAAACAAACGAAGAGAAATTAGGAATGGTGTCTTCTGAATTACTGTATAAATACTGGAAGCGAAGTACAGCGAACTCCAGCTATATCACGTCATTGGACCGGCCGTTCACAAAACTCAAGAAATCACTGATGGTGTTTGCTCATCTTTTTCACTATCCATTCAATCAACATTGCATACCTTTAAAAACACATTTTGCAACTTGCTGTCGACTGAAAATGACATCACAAGGGCTCAGGTAACCAATCACAGCTCAGCTTGTGAATGTCACATGACCAAACCTAGAAAACAGGTGAGCTGTGATTGGTTACCTGAGCCCTTGTGATGTCATTTTCAATCGACAGCAAGTTACAAAATGTGTTTTTAAAGGTACTAATTGAACGTGAAAAATAATGAAAGTAATTATAGACAAAATATTAACTTTTTATTGTTATAATGGGATAAATAAGTTAAGTATCCCTTTAATTATTTTAAAATAAAAAAAGGTACAAATATACACATTTAAACAACTCAAAATTAGTCTTAATAATCTTTTATTTTTGTTCACGATTATGCCAATTCTATAATTGTGAGTGAGTGTAATAATTAAAATTCTAATTTAATTTTGATTAATTGCATAGCCCTAGAGGAAACACTGCTATTATAATAACATTGATTTAAAATAAACATTTGCAACCAGCTACCCGAGTTAACATGTCTACAGTCGGTGAAATAAATACAGACTCGCTACTGAGGCAGATAAATAGCGAGGTAGCAAGGCTAACCAGTTTGGCTACATTTGACATTACTTCATAACATGGATAAGAGTACAACTTAAATTGCTAATTTTCTTCTTTTTACGTTTACCAACACAGCAAACACAAAAAAAAAAGAAAAAAAAAAAAGTAAAAAATAGATATATATTTTGAAAGTTTTTTTTCTAAATTATATTTCACGTTAACATTGCTCATCCCTACTTCCCATTTACTGACTATATGTTTGAGAAAATATTATACACACATTTAAATTGAGTGCCTGTGGGTGTCCACAGTAGTCCACTCTGCAATTATAATTCATTGTTACGAAGCAGCCACAAAACAAAAGGATGATTTTAATACTTACAGCTGTTGTATGCAGATCAGCGTGGGAAGGAACGTTCCGGCACCAGGAAGCAAATGGAGGAGAGAGGGAAAAAAAAGAAAACAACACAGAAAATGAGTATCAGACCACATGACAAACATACCTCACTGTCTCACAAGATGTCCTATGCTGTAAATCCTCCAGTAGCACGCTCTGTATTTCACAACATTTGCTCCTTTTATGTGATGAAGAAAAAGGCCATTTATTTCCGTGTTTGCCTCAAGCTCGGAGGCGGGAAGAAGAGCATCTTCTCCAGCCCTGTAGCCGCCCACGTGCGCTCGGCAGAATGGTCATTAATACATTTTTCCTATCACACACACGTTAGTTCCCCCAAAGCTAACTGTGTCTGACACATCTGCTAGAAGAAGTGGTGGCCAAGGAAGGCAGCATTCTAGTACACCCACTGCATTTTGATGAACATTGCCTGTTTGGGGGTGATACTATGTGTTTGCTCATTTTGCTGGTTCCCAGATTCATGGAAAAAAGGTTTGAATTTCACCGGGGTCACAGTCTGTAATATAACTGCACAAGCATGCGTACAGTGTTTTTATCGACGAGTTTGCATCCAATGCGCAAAATTGCGCATGTGTGGAACACAAGATTTGCAACACAAAATGTAGCATGAATTAGGACTGAACTATTTAGAAAATTCATCTACTCTAAATTTGACTTTTTTCTCAGTATTGTGATAGATTATGTGATTGTTTTTTTTGCCATATTTTGTCTTCTTCCCATGCATGTTTTTTTTAACACAAGCAATAAATGAATCTGTATTACAATAAACAACAGATTTATTATACATAAATGCTCTTCAAATGAAGTAATGAACCATGAATGACACAATTTTTAATCTACTTTTATCACAATTACAGTGACTCACTAAAACACAGTATTATACGTTTTTATTGCAGAAGCAAACCAGCCTTTGAGTATTTTATATTGCCTGTCTAGTGTCTACATGTGTAATGGAAACATTAGCGCTCAAACATGAATTAACGGTTAAGATGCTAGTCAAGTTATTAGCTCGTTATGTAGTTTGGTTAAACACGCAATAAGTATTTCTCTTTATTTTATGTTTTGTTTGACTGTAATCTGCAACGGGAAGCGGCAAATAAGATTTGTTCACCATCTGCCAAACCGCTGCTTGTGGTGAAGTATATTGGCGTTTGTTGCCACCACCTAGTGTTTGTCAAATTTTTGCAGGTTAAGTCAAAGAAAAAAAAAATGGCCAAGTGACAGCTCGTGTCTTGAGAAACTTGTAAATCAGGTCACTCGTAACCCAAGATGCCATTTACTGTACATTAGGCATTCGTATTACATTACTTTTGCTTCTTTATCCTTCAATGTACTGGTAAAAAAAAAAAAAAACATGCTAATTTGGAGTTTAATTTTAGTCAGTGATAAGTGGGTCTCTGGGGATACCACAGACCCACAATTATAAACATACTGTAATGAAAAGTCAATACTATACTAACTAAATAATGAATCACAAGACACTGAATACGCTCTTCAGACCGCAATACTGTAGTCTGAGACCAGTGATTTTAGAAGTCAAAACATGCCCTCTGAGAGACAAGATCCACTTTAATCCAGATTAGAAAGCAGCAGCCTGCCTTCTTCTCGCTTAAACCTTGACATTACATCCTCCAAGGCTGCCTTGTTTGGAAAAATCATCAGGGCCTTAGTTTGCATACAATTATTATCAGGGTTATTGGAAACACACATGTACGAGAATAATGTGGCATGTATCAAATCGGGTTCAAATGTCTTCTTCGTGGTACCAAACAGCGAGCGAACGTGATCGCAGCTAGGTCGTGACTTCCAACTCATTCAGTTGATAATAAATAAATATAACTATAAAACACATAAGTGGCGAGATCATTCAGTTGATAATAAATAAATATAACTATAAAACACATAAGTGGCGAGATTGCATTTTTGCCACAAACCAGGAACAATCACCGAACGATGTAAATTTATAAACTGACCACGGAATAGCCAATAAATCACATGGCGTGTCACTATTGGCGGCGAAAGCTTGAAATAAAGTGTTAAGAGTCCCGGTGCTTATAAACAAGAATCGTGTTGCAGTTACTTGAATTTTTTTTGGAGGAGTTTGCTAAAGAGCAAGCGACAGGAAATGACACTCCCGCTAGCAGCTAGCCAAAAATGAAGCTAAAGCTAAGCTAGCGAATCCGAGTGGAGGCAGACGACTGGGCGTTGGTTGCTCAGACGACTGTACAAGCTTTTAGAAAGACACCGCGGTCAAATGTATCACAAGCAACGCGAGCACCGATCATAACCGCCGCATTTTTTTACAACCGGCGTGGGCGACCTATCTAAAAGACAGCAGCCGAAGAAGCAAGCTCACTCTCACCCATAACGTTGACGCTCCCTGCCGCCTCAATAGCCGATCATTCACGAGCCGACATTCCCCCAGTCTGAGAGCATTTGCGCGAGTTACGCACTATAAATTACGTAACGCCAAGCATGCTCACGGTAGTTGTGCTGAAATTTTAACGTAACTCTTACGTGAATGCTAAAACTGGGAGGTCTCGCGAGCACGCTGAATTCTTTTCAGACCCAGCGTAGTCTCGCGGCGTTTCACCCCAAAAAGCATGCTTTTTTTTTGCTTTTTTTTTTAACGTCTGCGACTATTCTTTTGCAAATCTTCAAAGAGAATAATAATGAGCAATTATTGCGCGTTGTTTATGCAAATAACACAAATAATTAATATATAGTCACAATTATCCATCTTATAGATCTCAATATTTAATTTTTTAAACACATTCCAACATCAGGAAATATGACGCGTTACTTGTATCCATGGCAACCAAGACTCACTGCTGCTACTACTGGCTCGAGCGTCGTTTAAAAGTCCTCCTATTTAGAAGGACTGTTAACAACAAGGCATATTTTCAAACTAAACACTTTTTGTGTGCCTATTTATGGCAATGGATGAAGGGTAAGCTTTGACTTTTAGGTTAATTTGCTCCTATCTAGCCAAATTACATTTACTGCATAATATCGTAGTTGTCTTGTAGCTAATAAAAGATTAACAACGTTTACCTCCACAGATGACTCAAACAAATTTAAAAATGTCCAAGCAAGTCAAAAAAGACAGCCGCGGATACAAACAAGCCGTGAAAGCTACAGGAACTCATAGCGAGTAAGCAGAGGCGCTTCTTTGTTGTGGTCTATAATGTGTCTGTGACATCAGTAATAACGAATATGCATGACATCATGTAAAAAAAAAAAAAAAATAAAAAAAAAATAAAGACCAACTCCTCTGGCAATGCCAAACATCGTATTTTGTTGTTGTCGCTGACTCTGTTTTGTTTTGTGGATTTCATGACTGGAAGTTGTAACACTGCACTAATTTAACTGTCAGGAATTTCAGTAGCGTCTTCCTGTTTGATCAGACTATTAACAACAAGACATATACCTTTAAAGACTTTTTGAATGAGCTGTGCCTGTTCTGACATAATGGAGGAAAGTTAAGATGTGACTTTGACTAGTAAAAAACAACAACAACATAATTGTTTTTGCAGGACATCATGTAATCTGAGGAGGCTTCAGGCACTGCTTGCTAAAAGCAGCCCCAAAAAAGAGGTGAAGGAAAACAAAGAAGGCTGTTTTGGGGAAGATACAAAGGGGCTCATGTTTCCTCAGGTGTGTCTGCGTCAAACAACAATAAGTGGGTTGCTCCGTTTGTTGCAGGTGTTGGGTCAAACCAAAGCAGGCGGTAGCAGATTCCACAGCCCGCACCCTCCCAACGACAGCTGTGAGGAAGCCGCCGAGCTGGAGAAGTTCAGGTTCAAATGACCACAATTATACAATACCAGATTTAAGTTCAAAACATCTCAAGTAATCCAATTCAATTCCAGCAGTTGTCATGTTATTTTTTTATTTATTTTTTACGACACATTCAAGTACACAGACAATTCAATAAAATACGTACGGTAGTCTCTCTACATTTTATGCTTGCAATTTGTTTGTGTTCAAACCTATTTAGATGTTTAAAATATATATATTGTTTGTTCTAAGCTTTAAAATAACATAACGAGGGTCCATGTCAAAAATAAATCTTACGTTCCTGTTTCAGCGTGACATATGGAGAGCTGAGATGTTTCAGCAGCCACCCGTTACAGAAAGGTTTTGCAAACATTCTCACCTTGCTGGTCAGCAACCGCCTCTGCAGGTAAAACACAATCTGTCTTGTAACAACTCCATGCTCCAGTTCAAATGTCAGAATTTTGTGATATTGTAAAATGTTGGGACTATGGGTCTTTGCTTGGATTGTGTCGGTCCTATGTTTGATTTGGATTGGGTCTGTGTTGGTTCTGCTGCTGAATCACCACCTCTCCAGGTAAAAACAAAACAAAAAAACAAAAAACAAAAAAAAAACACAAAAAAAAACACACAAAAAAAACACAAAAAAAAACACAAAAAACAATACCCTTCCTATACAGTGCTTGGATGGAGCTGGCGCCGCCCAATTGGACCCTCATGGTGCTGCTGTGCCTGCGCTTGCTCATCAGAGATACTCACCATCAGGTGAATACATCGCTTGGTGGAGGTCATCAATTCTTCCACTTTGTTCATTGATGTCTTCTATTTTTCCAGAAAATGTTCTATCACCTCCAAGGCGTTCAATCACTTGCCAGGGTAAAAAAAAGAAAAAAAAATCACCGTAAATTAAACCAGGGATGTCCAAACTCTTTCAGGGCCATACGAGAAGAAGTAGAAGGAAGTGATTCACCCATAATAATAATAATAATAATAATAATAATAATGATAATAATAATAATGATAGAAGCACGGTGGACGAGTGGTTAGCATGTCCGCCTCCCAGTTCTGAGGACTCCGGTTCGAGTCCAGGCTCTGGCCTTCCTGGGTGGAGTTTGCATGTTCTCCCCGTGCCCGCGTGGGTCTTCTCCGGGTACTCCGGTCTCCTCCCACATTCCAAAGACATGCATGGCAGGTTAATTGGGCGCTCCGAATTGTCCATAGGTGTGCGTGTGAGTGTGGATGGTTGTTTGTCTCTGTGTGCCCTGCGATTGGCTGGCAACCAGTCCAGGGTGTCCCCCGCCTACTGCCCAGAGCCAGCTGAGATAGGCGCCAGCACCCCCCGCGACCCTTGTGAGGAATAAGCGGTCAAGAAAATGGATGGATGGATAATGATAGAATTAAAAAAAAAAAAAAAAAAAAACATGTCGCAAGTGGACCCCTTGGCCAGATTTTGGACACCTCTGACATATCAAGTCTTCTGATGAATTGACATGTTGTCATCTTGCCTGCTGTGTCAGTATATGAAATTCATTGCTGACAAATACTTAGCATGCGGCCAACCGGCGCTGGCTGCACAGTCGCTGGTCACCATGACCTGTGAGTACTCGTACACTTTCATTAAAAAATACAATGATCATAATTACAGTGAAAGTGTGTTGTTTTTTTTAATCTGTGCTGTTGCAGACATGTTCCAGAAGCTGTCTGCGGTGGACAATCAAAGGGTTTGGGTTATCGAGAGTGGCGTACACATGGTAAAATAAGATTAAAAATAGAGAATTGTTGAGCCATTTTAAGATTACAAATGGAATTATTGACCAACTTGAAAAAAAAAATGGCTTCAATTGGCAACACACGATCGAATTAAGTTAATGCAAACTGAATATATTAAGTTTAATTAATTATGAGTTCATTAAACTTAATATATTAACTTTTGATAATTTTTCAATTAATTAAATTAATTTGGGGTTAATTAAATTAAATTAATTTAATTAATTTTGGATTAACTTAATTCAAGTGAATATATTAATTTTAATGAACTCATAATTAATGAAACTTAATATATTCACGTTAGATTTACAACCTTGTTACCAATTGAAGCATTTAAAAAAAAAAATGGTCAACCGTTCAATTTATAATCTTAAATTGGTTCAACAATTCTCTTTTTAGAGTACATGTACAGTGGTGCCTTGACTTACAAGTGCTCCAGTGTAAACGTTTTTTTAGTTGCAAGCCGCCGCTTGGTTAGTTTTATGGTGAAGAAGGATAAACCGACTAATGTAAATATGAAATGAGTACACTCAAAAGGAGCAACTCATGCCCATGAGATGCTCACATGCTGACTAACCAGCCAATAGGACTACAGCTCCTGATGTTACTCACTAGGCCACACCCCTTAATGTTTTATTATGTGTGTGTGTGTGTTTTTTTAATACAATATAGTGATTTTTATTTTGTATTTTTTTTATATATATATATGCAAATACTTGCAGGAAAAATTAGGTGTTATTTTTTTTTTTATGGATGAATTTAATTTCAATGATGAAAAAAATCCCGAAAAAATGAAAGATGTCATCTGAGACCTTTTCAAACTTTTTATTCAAATGTTTTTATTTGATTTTTTTATTTATTTTTTTGTCTTGGTAGACGCTGGTGAAGCTGCTGTCCACCACAGACAGCAGCGTGCTGCTTGGAGCCCTCACAGCGCTAACCACTTTGGCTGAAAGGTAAAATCGGTATCCATCATTATTATTATTATTAATAATAATAATATTAGAAGAATTTTTATTAATATGACGTAACAATGGTGGGTGGTCGATCACTTTCTTCCAGTCCACAATGCAGGACTGAGATCGGGGAGCTTCCCATTGTGGAGAACCTTGTGGTCATCCTGCAGGACTACGACCTGTTGTCTAAGAGGTTGGTTCAACTTTTCGAAGAAGTTGCAAATCAATTCATGCCACGTTGTTCCAGGATGGCCGCCGAGCTGCTGAGGCTCCTCTCGCCGGTGCCACGAGTCCGAGACGAGCTGAGGGACGCCGAGGCCGTGCCGGTGCTGCTCAGTCTGTTGCACGCGACCCACCTCAAATTGCTGTGGAGCGTGGCCTGGGTCCTGGTGCAGCTCTGCCAGGACGCCCACGCCAGGGCGGAGGTGCGCAGCTGGGGGGGCGTGCGCATGCTTTTAAGGCTGATCGGCAGGTGAGTGTTGGTGTTTAGTACAGGTACCGAACGTACGTTGTGACAAGTGTATTGAAAGGTACGCAGTTTTGGGCTGATGGCGAATTTGTACTCCAAACCATTAGGGGGCAGCATTTGTCATGGGGTTGTCTTCATTACTTTTCATGCACATGAAAATTTGAATTTGTGGTGTGAATTTAATTTTTAAACAGAATCCAGGATGTTTTAATCTAATTTTTCATTCTTATTTTTGTATTTATTACATTAATTAAAAAGGTGAACGCTTGTTGACAATATACCAATTTTAATATAAAAAGTATACAAATTTCCTGAGATTCCTCTAATTTCAAATGAAATGATTGTAAAATTCCTGGTATTACACGTCTAATAAAATAAAATAAAATAATTATTTTTTTTTAATATAATGCCATTATGAGTATTTATGGCATGCCAAAATATTATGTTCTTTAAAATAAATATGTAATTGTAAAAATGTATACATTTACTGAGATGATAATAAATCAAAATAAAATTAAAACAAACTGTACCAAATTTCTGAGATTATGAAACCTTCCTGGCATTATACAAATTTCAAATAAAAAATACAAACTTCCATAAAAAAAAAACCCCAAAACAAAACACTTAATGAGAATTTCAAATTAGTAAAAGTAAATTACTAATTGTATAAAATAGTAACATTTTTCATAAAGTTCATGATATACACACTTTGAATGGGAAAAGCAACATATTCCATTAAATAAAAAAATATTACATTAAATAAATAAATAGATTAAATAAAAAATACAAATTATACACCATTCATGAGAGTATAAAAACTGTAATTAACAACATTAAATACAATGATAAAATATAAAGACGCTTCCTGAAAGAAAGAGAACGTGTATATCATATTTTTACAGTGACAGACAGTTTGCCTGCGACCGCTTGTCCACCGAGAAGCTGTCGAGTGCCAGCGCCAACGGCCGCGTCCACGGAGAACAAACGAGGGAGGAGCTTGAACCTTGCGTGGTGGCCGACAACGCCGTGGCCCTGCAGTCAGGTCAGGCAACGCGCAACAACAACAGCCTAGACGAGAAAACATTTTCTTCAAGGTTAGAGGTCAAGCTGCAGCGGTTCAATTGAGTGATTTGTTGCAACATCCAAGCTTCCCACAGATGACTTATCAGAGGCCGAGAATGTAAACATGTCATTTCCTGAACGGAGAATCTCTATCACATTGCATAAGATGTGACTTGCAGTAGCTCCAAGCTTGGTCATGCTTGAAAATAAACATATCAACCTCATTCTTCCAATATTGTGCATAATAGCACATCGCTCAACCAATTCAAGCTCAGTTAAAGCAGCAAATGTGTGGATTGTTTACAGTAGGTTAGCTATGACTTTTCTAAGGCCAACGACCTGACGGGTCCAAAATGGTGGCCGTAGCCCCTTCAGACCTATTTTTTTTCTGCTGGGCAAAATTATTATTATTATTATTATCATTATTATTATTATTATTATTATTATTATTATTTGCTGTTTTGTTTGCTGTTTTGACTCTTTTCCCACATACTGTTTTTTTGCGGGCGGAGGGTATCTCACTATTTTAATTGTTGTTGTGGACGCCAACAAGACTATAAGATACTTAGAATTGTAAGCGCTTAAAGTTAGGTTAGGGATTGGGCTAAGCCTATGGTGAGCAGTTGGGATTAGCGGTTCGGAGTTAGGTTTAGGGTTAGCAGATCCTGGCTACTGCTCTCTTGCTCGTACAAATTCGGTAGCGTGCTTGAATGACGTTGGAATTGCCTTGTAGCACTTGTGTTTGGTAGAATATATTTTTTAAACATTTGAAGAGTTCAAGAGTACTGATTAAATTAAATTTCTTAATAATGTGTAGCCTAATAATAACAAACAACATGGGGACAGATCAACAGTATTGATTTGTGAAAAATATGAACTTGACCACATATGGACATATGAAGATTCTACCCAACATATACCTGTTTTGATTTTTGATTTTTTTTTTTTTGCAGCCTGCTGCACAGCTCTAACTGAGCTCAGCCTGGAGGACTCGTGTGCTCATCACATTGTGCAGGTCAGTCTATAACAAAAAAGTATGAATCAAAAACATAATTGAAAGCAGTTGACTTTCTCCTTCAGGAAAACGGAATCTATATCCTTGCCAAACTGATTTTACCGCAAAACTCTGCACGCAAAGTGTCATCTTTACAAGTATGCCTCTTTGTTGATGTGATATATGAGTTCGGATGACACACGTTGTGGAGTAACATGAGCCAATATGTTGGCAGTGTTACGCATTCCGGGCGCTGCGCTTTCTCTTCAGCGTGGAGAGGAACAGACATCACTTCAAGAGGTGCTGATGACATCATGCCAGCCAACTTCTTCGGTGTTAAGTCGCTTGTTTTTTGTCTTTCCAGGCTCTTTCCCACAGACCTTTATGAATTATTTATTGACGTGGGCCATTACGTGCGGGATTTGGAGGCCTACGAGGGTCTTCAAATCAAAGTGTCGCAGTACTCTGTGAGAAATTAATACAAATCCACTTATTTATTAACCCGTTCTTTTGTCTTTATTGACTGACCTTATTTTTGGTCCAGGAGGAGGAGTTGGAGAACCTGCGAGAGAGCATCATGGCTGTGGACCAGAACCGGCCCGCGCTCAAGCTGATCAATGGCTACGCCGTACTGGACCACCTCGGCACCGGTGCCTTTGGAAGTGTATTTAAGGTACAGCAGCATCAGTCCAGAGTTGCGTCTACTGCTGGTACAGAGATTCTCTATCGGTTCTCAATAAGGTTGAGGTCAGGGGATGATGGTGAGTAAATTTATCCAATTGAGTGAGATGGATGGATGGATGGATGGATGGATGGATGGAAGGATGGATGGATGGATGGATGTGTTCCAAAATGTAAACAAGCTGCTTTCATTAATTTACTGTGTACGAGATTATTTTTTCCCGAACAAAACATTTTTTAAAAAGTTTTAAAAATAAGTCTGCTGTATTTTCTTCACGAAATGAACACAATTAAAAAAAAAAAAAAAAACTATTTCGTTAAACATATGGTCGTGAGGACAGAAACAAACTGCAGTTTTTCACTCAAATTAACTGTTGTTGCTAATTGTGTCCACTGGAGGGCGCACTGACAAGTCATGAACACCTCTCAGCAGTAAAAAGTTAATATTTTATCCAGAATGAATTTCATAACTTCATTATTTTTTTATGTACAAACAATTTTTTTCCACTTGCTTTCAACTGACGATGACATCACCTGTGCTAAAGAAGTATAGCTAACGGCCAATCATGGGTCACCTGTTTTCTGGGTTTGGTCAGTAAACTGAGCCATGATTGGTCGTTACCAATCAGCACAGGTGATGCCATTTTTAGTTGACAGCAAGTGGGGAAAAAAAGTAGTTTTAAAAGTATTAATTGCACATGAAAAATAATGACGTTATCAAATTCATTCTGGACAAAATATTAACTTTTAACTGCTGAAAATGGCTCAGTGAGTCAAGTATCCCTTTAAATGACATTTTGAAATTTGCCTGTTACTCAATTTGATGCAATAATTTCGCCCTCATTTCAAATTGAGATCAAATTTGGGTGAACGTGGCCTTTAAATTAAAATGAGTTTGACACCCCTGGCTTCAAAATAATGTTGCGTAAAGACATCATATATCTGATTTCCATCATGCTGTGAGGTTTCAGGTCCGGAAGCAGAGCGGCGGGAATCCGATGGCCCTGAAAGAGGTCAACCTCCACAACCCGGCGTTCGGAAAAGACAAAAAGTCGCGAGACTGCAACGTGGAGAAGATCATCGCAGAGTTGGCCATCATTAAAGAACAGGCCTGAGCTTTTATTGTTATTGTATTCATACATTTCATTTATTTTTTTACATGGTCTCTCTGATGACTTTATTCGACAGATGGCCCACCCGAATATCGTCAAATACTACAAAACCTTCCTGCAAGGTGAGGCTGTCTTGCGATGATCAAGTCGAGGGAGACGGCGCACGAGCTGACCGGCTCGCCCTTGTAGACGACAAGCTGTACATCGTGATGGAGCTGATCGAGGGAGTTCCTCTGCTGGAGCGGTGCAACTCCCTGAAGGAGAAGCAGCAAAGTTTCACCGAGGAACAGATCTGGAACATCTTCATACAGGTCATGAAGATATGTTTAAAATTCTTAGATTTATATTAGGGTTGTCAGGCAATGAAATTGTTTAATCGTAATTAATCGCATGTCTTCAAGAGTTAACTCGCTATTAATCGCAAATTTTATTTCTAAATGTACGATAAAATATATTTTTTCTAAGTTTTCATACTTTTGTTAACATATAACAAATATGGCTGCATCTTTTAGTGATTGATACAGTAATTTATTACAAATTCATAAAATTGAGTTAAAATTAAAAAGATGTACTGTACAGTTAAAAAAAAACAAAAAAAAAACGAGTCTGATATTGATTTGTTTTTGATTGATTTTTCTGCCACTAGATGGCATAATTGCATTTGTACGACATTGGTGACAGCTCAGTGCATTTTTCTTTTCATATTAACTCATTCACTCCTCATATTAACTCATTTTCAGTGAAGCAACCCCCTTTGGTCCCGGCTGTTTTACTGGATTTTGACTGATTTTTCGAGCCCCACAGAATATTGTGTTCAATTGCTATAAAAACATGGAACCTACCAAAATAAATATTAGCATCTCTTCTTTCATCAAGAAAAACTATATTTGCATGTTTCCATTTTGCAGCATTAGAATACAGTTAAATTTCATCAATATTCATTCACATTCACAAAAAAAGCTTACTGCAACATGATCCTGGCTGATCTCTTATACTCTGCTGCGACCTACTAGTCCTTTTTTTTTTTTTTTTTTTTTTTTGTAATAACTACCATTGCTTTAAGCCACCTCTTCATACCAGAAGCTGCATCAAAGCCTTCTGTATGCTCTTGCATAAACAACAACAAGAACAAAACGTATAAATATGTTTTTGGGATTGAAGGACAAAGTGTTAAAAAAAACAACATATTTACATATTTTTGGGTTTGAACGAGTTAAGAGCTATCTAATCGTTAACATGAACTAAATTCTACACATTTTTCAAGTAAGGGGCGGTCATTAATTGTGCGTTAAAAAAAAATTTGTGGCGGTAGCCCGTAGTGTCATGGTTCGGTTCTCAGCCTGTTGTGCTTTTGTGTGTGTGTGTGTTCCAGTGCTGCCAACGAGGGGGGCGTTCCCCAGCCCCGCACCTGCATCGCGTTGACAATCAGGACTTTAAAAGGACTCCGAGCGGCACAGCAAGCCGTCGGATTATTATTTGCTCATCTTCGTGTCCAAGTGTTCTCCGCGTTTCCTTGTTGGTAAAGTTTTTGAATCTGCCGTCGTCTTTAGTTTACTTGTATTCACGTGTGTGTTTCCGCGTCGCCTTTTGTTGTTATTCTCGTGTGTTTGATTCCGTGTACATTTCGTGTCGTCCTTGCCGGGTGCAAGTGATTTAAGTTTTTCTAGTCCTTGCTGTTAGCAAGTGTTTTTTGTTACGTTAGTTCTCCTTGCCGTTTGCAAGCGATTTTGGTTATGTTAGTTTTCCTTGCAGTTGCAAGCGCCTTTTGTTACATTCGTGTTCCCTGCCTTTTGCAGGAGATTTGTGTTTTCCAATTCCTCCTTGCCTTTTGCAAGTGCCTTTTGTTACTTCCGTGTCCCTCGCCTGTGTGCAGGGACACCTCTGTAAATTTCGCCTACTTGCCTGCGAGCAAGCTTTGTTCATTCGGTTCAGCCAAAGTGATTAAACGAGATTGTTTTCCTCCTCTGAGCCTGCCTTTTTGGGATCTCTTCTTTATCGACTCAGCCGAGTCCTTACAGAATAATCCGACCATGGATCCCGCAGACTCGGAGAAGGTGAGACGGGCTTTGACCAGTCAGGGACAACGGGTCGGGCAAACCGAGACCACCTTGGCCGGTCTTCAAGAGGTGGTGGGTAGACTTGCTCTTCGTTGTGAGGAGATGTTCGGGAGACTCGAGCAGCTCAGTTCCCGCGGGGTGCAGACACCGGAACTTCCGCGTTCGGATACTGCCATGTCGGCGCTCCCGGTTACGCAGAGAGAACCCGTTTTGCCCCACCCGTCACGCTACGATGGACATCCTGGAGGTTGCGGTCAGTTTATTCATCAGTGTTCACTCATTTTCGACCAGCAACCATTTACTTACGCTCTAGATCAGTCCAAAGTCGCGTTCGTTATGAGCCTCCTGACTGGTCAAGCCGCTACCTGGGCCATGGTGGTGAGCAACGCGCGACCAGACCTTCGGTCCTCTTTTCCCAATTTTGTTAATGAATTTGAACGCGTGTTCGATCATCCGGTTAGGGGGAGAGAGGCCGGGGGTCGGTTGCTAGATTTAGTACAGGGGGAAAGATCGGTCGCTGAGTATTCCATCGAGTTTCGTATTCTGGCCGCCGAGAGCGGATTTGGAGACAGTGCGTTGCGGAGTGTTTTTCGTCGGGGACTGAATACACAACTCAAGGATGATCTGGCAGTCCGCGACGACACGAGCTCGTTAGAGGGTCTCATTGAACTCACGATCCGTTTGGATAATCGGATACGGGAACGGGACCGAGAACGTGCTGTTGAGCGGCGTGGAGTAGCCGCGAACGAGGACTTGTCCAGACTCTCCCTCCACGACGTCGCTGAAGCACGCACCCTTTCGGGACCTCCGGACAATGGAGGGGAGCCCATGCAAATGGGTGGTGGACGCCTGCACCCAGAGGAGCGTCGTCGCCGGTGGCTCGCCGGAGCCTGCCTGTACTGCGGTCAACCGGGGCATCGAGTGGCGTCATGCCCAGCACGACCGTCTCGCAAGACGCGACCGTCCGCTCGACTGGGAGGCCGGGCCGATCAGCTCCTGAAGGCCGAGCAGGAAGCAGACCAGGGTAAGCATGAACCGGGGGGAACCGAACCAAGCCCACCGTCAGGGTCGTCACTCAGTGATAAACGGCTAGAATTGTCGGGGGAGCTGTCGGGATACGGGTTGAGTGTGAGGGTGTGTGCGTTGATCGATTCCGGGGCAGATGACTGCTTCATAGACCCGTGTGTGGTGGAAGCGTTAGGAAGCCCGGTAGAGACCTTAGAAAAGGTTAAAAAGGTTTTCGACCTCAACGGGCACCTATTGGCGGAGGTACGACAGTCTACCGGTCCTCTGAATTTGAAACTCTCGGGAAATCATGAGGAGAGAAGGAGGTTCTTTATTATGCCTTCCCGTTCCGCGCCCCTAGTGTTGGGCCTCCCATGGCTTAGAACGCATAATCCAGATATCGATTGGGAAAAGCCGGCGTTGGAGAACTGGAGTCCCTTCTGCCATGCCCACTGTTTGAGGTCGGCAGGAGGGACATCGGTGCCAACGAGTTTACCTACAGAATCGGTATGTCTAGATAACGTTCCCGAGGAGTATCATGACTTAAGTAAGGTCTTTAGTAAAGATCGTGCACGAGCATTGCCGCCCCATCGTCCGTATGATTGTGCGATTGACCTGATCCCCGGTGCACCATTGCCGGGTTCACGGTTATATCAGGTGTCCCAGCCGGAGCAAGACGCCTTACGGGAGTATATTACTGAGTCGCTAGCATCTGGTCAGATACGCCCGTCCAAGTCTCCCGTAGGAGCTGGTTTTTTCTTCATCGAGAAAAAAGATAAGACACTCCGTCCTTGTGTCGACTATCGTGGTCTAAACGATATCACTATTAAGAACAAATATCCCCTTCCCTTGCTGGACTCAGCATTTGCTCCGTTGCAATCGGCCCGAATGTTTACTAAGCTAGACCTGCGGAGCGCTTATCATTTGGTGAGAATACGGGAAGGGGACGAGTGGAAGACTGCTTTTAAGACATCACTCGGACACTTTGAATATTGTGTTATGCCCTTTGGTCTGACAAACGCCCCAGCAGTATTCCAATGTTTAATTAATGACGTCCTAAGGGACATGTTGGACACTTTTTGCTTTGTTTACCTCGATGATATCCTGATTTTCTCACGCGATATTCAGGAGCATAGGCAACATGTCCGCCTGGTTCTCCAGCGCCTATTAGAAAACCGGCTCTACGTGAAGGCAGAGAAGTGCGAGTTCCACGCCAAGTCTGTGCAGTTCCTGGGTTTCATTATCGAGGGAGGGCAACTGCGTGCGGATCCGGTAAAGACTCAAGCCGTGGTCGAGTGGCCGACCCCCAAAACCCGTAAACAGCTACAACGATTTTTGGGATTCGCTAATTTTTATCGCCGCTTTATCAAAGACTATAGTTTACGGGCAGCCCCCCTTACTAAACTGACGTCGAGTAAAGTACCCTTTAGGTGGTCACCTGTTGCTGAGGATGCATTTTTGAAATTGAAACAGCAGTTTGTAAACCCGCCAGTGCTCATCCACGCTAATACAGATCTGCCTTTTGTGGTCGAGGTTGACGCGTCGGATTCAGGAGTGGGGGCGGTCCTATCCCAGCGGTCGCCAGAAGACGGGAAGCTCCACCCCTGCGCCTTCTTCTCCCGGCGACTGAGTCCAGCAGAGGCGAACTACGACGTCGGGAATAGGGAACTTCTGGCAATCGTCTTGGCTCTACAGGAATGGCGACACTGGCTGGAGGGCGCCAAGGAACCCTTTAGGGTGCTGACGGACCACAAGAACCTGGCATATCTTCGGTCGGCCAAAAGACTTAACTCGCGGCAAGCACGTTGGGCCTTAATGTTCACAAGGTTCAATTTTGTCGTGGACTACCGCCAGGGATCCCGGAACCAGAAGCCAGACGCTTTGTCCCGGATCCACGATGCGGCCACGCCGGAGGCAGGAACTGAACCAGTCCTACCCACACATTGTTTCGCGGGGGCAGTTCGATGGGAGGTCGAGAAGCGAGTCACTGAAGCCCAGGAAGGGCTCGCTGTGCCGGAGGAGTGCCCGGCAGAGAAACTGTTTGTTCCTGACCCGGTGCGGGCTGAGGTCTTACGGTGGGGGCACACCTCACGAGTGGCATGTCACCCAGGGATCAACCGGACTCTTGCCTTGATCAGCCAGCGGTTTTGGTGGGCCGACATGAAAAAAGACGTCACGGAATTCGTCAAGGCGTGTACCGCTTGTGCGTGCGGGAAATCATCCCACCAGCCGCCGATGGGACTGTTAAGGCCGCTACCCATACCGGCGCGGCCTTGGTCACACATCTCATTAGACTTCATCACCAGCCTCCCCCGGTCAAGGGGGAACACGGTCATTATGACAGTGGTTGACCGGTTTTCGAAGATGACTCACTTTGTTGCCCTCTCCAAATTGCCATCGTCCTGGGAGACTGCTCAACTCCTCGTCCGTCATGTCTTCCGTCTTCACGGCATTCCAGTGGACTTGGTTTCCGACCGGGGTCCCCAGTTCGTCTCCCAGGTATGGAGGAAATTCTGTAAGCTGTTGGGCGCCACAGCCAGTTTGTCATCTGGATATCATCCCCAAACCAACGGCCAGACGGAGAGGGCCAACCAGGACCTTGAAGCTGCTATACGATGTGTTTGCCTGCACAACCCGGAATCCTGGTCTTCGCACCTCCCCTGGATCGAGTACGCCACGAACACTCTGCCGTCCTCTGCGACAGGTCTCTCACCCTTCAAGGCGGCGTATGGCTACCAGCCACCTCTGTTCCCTTCACAAGAAGGTCCCGTCGAACTGCCCACCATCCAACATCACCTCCGGCGGGCCCACAAGGTATGGCGAGAGACACGAGCGGCGCTATCCCGCTCAGCGGCTCGCAATAAGGAGATTGCGGACCGTCGGCGGCGTCCAGAGCCCACTTACCAGCCAGGAGACAAGGTCTGGCTCTCATCCCGGGACATGCGTCTGGCTGGTTGCTCTAAGAAATTGGGTCCGCGCTACATTGGACCTTTTGAAATACTCACCGTCATCAACCCAGTGACTGTTAAACTCCGTCTTCCACCGTCTCTCAAGGTGCATCCAGTGTTCCACGTTTCCCTCCTCAAGCCAGAGACTCCCAGCCCGCTGAACCCGCCTGCACCCGCGCCGCCTCCTCCCCGAGTGATCGAGGGGGATCCTGTCTACACGGTCAAGGAAATCTTGGACTCAAGGTGCAGGGGCCGGGGCTTCCAGTATCTGGTCGACTGGGAAGGTTACGGACCAGAGGAGCGGCAATGGATTCCCCGCTCCTGGATCCTTGACCCGTCTTTGCTCGACACCTTCTATGCTGCGCATCCTGATAAGCCAGGTGGTCCGCCAAGGGGCGTCCGTTAAGGGGGGGGTACTGTCATGGTTCGGTTCTCAGCCTGTTGTGCTTTTGTGTGTGTGTGTGTTCCAGTGCTGCCAACGAGGGGGGCGTTCCCCAGCCCCGCACCTGCATCGCGTTGACAATCAGGACTTTAAAAGGACTCCGAGCGGCACAGCAAGCCGTCGGATTATTATTTGCTCATCTTCGTGTCCAAGTGTTCTCCGCGTTTCCTTGTTGGTAAAGTTTTTGAATCTGCCGTCGTCTTTAGTTTACTTGTATTCACGTGTGTGTTTCCGCGTCGCCTTTTGTTGTTATTCTCGTGTGTTTGATTCCGTGTACATTTCGTGTCGTCCTTGCCGGGTGCAAGTGATTTAAGTTTTTCTAGTCCTTGCTGTTAGCAAGTGTTTTTTGTTACGTTAGTTCTCCTTGCCGTTTGCAAGCGATTTTGGTTATGTTAGTTTTCCTTGCAGTTGCAAGCGCCTTTTGTTACATTCGTGTTCCCTGCCTTTTGCAGGAGATTTGTGTTTTCCAATTCCTCCTTGCCTTTTGCAAGTGCCTTTTGTTACTTCCGTGTCCCTCGCCTGTGTGCAGGGACACCTCTGTAAATTTCGCCTACTTGCCTGCGAGCAAGCTTTGTTCATTCGGTTCAGCCAAAGTGATTAAACGAGATTGTTTTCCTCCTCTGAGCCTGCCTTTTTGGGATCTCTTCTTTATCGACTCAGCCGAGTCCTTACACGTAGAGAGTATTGTGACCCGTTTTGGGCTTTTTGATGGTTCTGACCAAGCCATTTCAAAATAAGATACTGCCTATGGGTTTTAAAGGAACTTTAAATTAAGTCAAAATGAACACTAATTTTGACACCCCTAATTCTATATACATATATATATGTATGGGTTTCATGTCCTCCATAGATGTGCCTTGCTCTGAGGTACCTCCACAAGGACAAGCGTATCGTCCACCGTGACCTGACACCCAACAACATCATGCTGGGCGACAAGGAGAAAGTCACCATCAGTAACATTCCTCTTTGTCATCAATAACGTCACATTTGTCTTCACGTAAAATGTCGACTTTCTTCTCACCCGCCCGCAGCCGACTTCGGCCTGGCCAAACAGAAGCAGGAGAACAGTAAGCTGACTTCAGTGGTGGGCACCATTTTGTACTCTTGGTGAGAACGGGCAAATAATGTTTTTTAGGAGAGTTAATGGCAATGCTTAAGAAAGCGTGTGGTTGTGGTTGTGTTTTTTTTGTGTGTGTGCGTGGGTGGTTGTGTGTCAGTCCAGAGGTGGTGAAGAACGAGCCATACGGTGAGAAGGCGGACATTTGGGCTCTGGGCTGCGTCCTCTATCAGATGGCCGCCTTGGAGCCGCCATTTTACAGCAACAATATGCTGACGCTGGCCAGCAAGGTGACCTAAAAACACGCACGCACACAAACAGACGCGCACACGTGCTGATATCAACATTATCGTGTGTGTTGTTTTTTGTGTTTGCGTAGATTGTTGAGGCCATCTATGAGCCACTGGAAGATGGAATTTACTCGGAAAGGCTGGAGGACATGATCACATGGTGCCAACATTATTAAATTGACACTTTTATGCAACAATCAATCCCCGTTTATTGAGGTCAGCAACCTTTCCTGTCAAAAGAGACATTTTGGGCCAAATAAATAACCAAAAATCTGTCTGTAGCCGCAAAACATTTCAAGATTGTTATGAAGGGCCCAGGTGTTAATTAGTGCTGCCACAGAACAGAAAAATGTGCAGCATCCAATACGTAGAAGATTCATTTTCTTTTATCTTTCGTCTGCCGTTTTTGGATTTGTTTTTGGAATTTTCATACTTTCATACATAAGACATTATTGCCTTCCTGTTAAATTTCTGACATTTTTGGCAGTTGTATGGTCATATTTATGATAATTTTCTGCTTCTCATCTTCCTTTTTTTTGGACATTTTATGGCATCTTTTTTACTTATTTTTTTTTTGTTGCCATTTTTGCTATTAATTTTCTGAAGATTTTGGCAATTTTGTGGACATTTTATGGTAATTTGGGGGATTTCTTCTTTTGTTTTGGGACATTTTATAGATTTTAACATTTTCTTTCCTGCCTTTTTTCTTCAATCAATTTTCTTACTTTTTTGACAGTTTTGTGGTAATTTTCGGATTTCTACTTTTGTGTTTTGATATTTCACAGTTACTTTTTAAATGTTTCTTTCCTGCCTTTTTTTAATTATTAATTTTCTGACTTTGTTTGGCAATTTTTGGCAACATTTTATGGTAATTTTCTGCTTTTCTTTTGTTTTTGGACCATTTATAATTACTTTTTTTCCTTTTTTTCCTTTTTTTAAATTATTAAATTCTCTGACATATTTGGCACTTTCATGTACAATTTATGGCAAATTTCTTCTTTTCCTCTTCCCTTTGAAACATTTCATGGTGACTTTTTTTTGGACATTTTTAGTTTTGAAAACTTTTTCATCCACCTTTTATCTCGCTTTTTCTGACAGTGTCAAATTTTGGACTTGGGACAATTTTAATATTTAATTATTATTTTTTTAATTCTAAATTATTAATTTATTTAATGAATATTTGACCTAAGTAAATAAATGTGTAAAAAAAAAAAAAAATCTAATTGTATTAGAGATCCACGGTGGTCCCACCATCTTGCAACATCTGTAGGCAATTATAAACCATTTTTGGGTGGGGTGTCAATTACTCGTATAGTGTTTTGCTATTCACAGCAAAGCCCGGTCCCACCCTTGACAAATAACGGCCTTTCACTATCAATTTTATCTCCAATTTTCTTTCAATCCAGATCTATTCCAGATTATTTTCCTGTATGGTTGTGTTTGAACTATACAGGTGCTTGAGTCCAGACCCCGAGAGGCGTCCCGACATCATGGCCGTCAGCTCCCGGATCGCCGACCTCATGATGATGCAGATGGACGCTCTGTACGTTTCCCACTATGCACTGGAGAAGCGAGCCGAGCGTGACAGGAAGCGGGCGCAGAAGTACTTCCTGGATGGGCGCCAGAGCGGGAAAAGCTGCCGCTCTGGCTCGGTCCTGACTCAGGTAGTATACACGTTTGTCGGTATGTCTGTATTTGGACTGTCAATATTTTTTTAATCGATTATCCTATTCATTATTGCATCGAATAGTAATAATAATCCACTGATTTAAATTACAAACAAGTGTTTTCAGATATACTTTTTCACTGTTGTTCCAGAAACAAGCCTTCGCAGTAGCTGAACTTGTGCACTTTCCTCCAAGTAACGTTGAAGAGAATCTCAGTTTAGGTAATAACGATATTGGTTTAACATAGAGTGTCACACAATGAGAACATGTCGATATTTTTTTCTTTTCCAGAGGACGCCTCAGATCATGAAGAAACAGAGACTAAAGACGGAAAAGGACAACACTACAGTCAGTTGCAGTTGTTACAGTTTCTTTGACAAGCTTCTCCACACCTAAATAAGTTTTATTTTTATTTTATTTTTTTTACACATTTCAGGGTCAAAATCTGCCACATGTGTTACGCCTCGTCTACCTCTATGTGGGTAAGTCAACCTTTTGACTTAGGCTGTTTTTACAAGTGAAGCAATTCTGGTTCTTTTTTGTTTGTTTTTCATCGCTTTGAAGCTGCACAATTGGGATATGAAGAAAAAAATGGAATTAGATATCAAATGTCAATCAAATTTGGGTACATATCAGATATCTGTTGATAAGTCTGCCTTATGTAATCAATGTAATGTAAATACAAAAATAAATAAAGTCAAATAAAAATAAACCAAAATAATAGTGAAAAAAATACATTAGCAGTGTATATAAGTATGCGTTATTAAATTTGTGTCCATGTATAATAGACATAAATGTGGAGTAATGTAAAGGTTATTATTTTCTGTATTTAGTGATGGACACGCCTGTAATGCATCATATTTATTTATTTATTTATTTATTTATTTATTTATTTATTTATTTTGCCAAAAGATCCCAAGCTGGGCAGTAACTTTGATGCTAATGTTTTGTTTTGTTTTGTTTTTTCTACTTTGATGGCAAAACATGTTTTAAGTTCACTTCAAAAGCTGTACTGAGCTCAAATCAATTCAACATTGCCCTCTGCAGGCATTTGTTAGTCATTACAGTAGATTACAAACCTGGATTTTACAGACAAGCTGGGCGAGGCCCTCTTCAACGTCTACCTGTTGAAAAGTGACAGTAAATGTTTGGATTTCAGTTTATGATTATAAACGTCCATGACATAAAATCAATTCTTATTTGATGTCATCAGTGCTTTTTAAAAATGTATGTATGTGTCCTTTCAGGGAAGATTTAATGACAGTGAGGGCCAACTCAAAATCAGGTACATTTTTAACGTGGATATTTGCTGTCATTTTGAATTTGATGATCTCATTTTGGCCTGTGTTTTGTTGTCATGTCAGGAATCAGCATCTCCCCGAGGAACCTTCGCCAGATCGAGGATCCAATCCAGAGATTGCTGATGCAGCTGCACAAAGTGCTCTTTATCACGCAGGTACACATTCCATTTCACCATTGGATATTTTTCTTCCCACGTGAACTCTTAATTGAAAGTAAAAAAAAATAATGTGATCCTCTTTCTAGCTTCCTCCAACTCCTCGTTACAACGTCAAGAGGCGGCTGGTCGAAAGGTTCAAAAAGTCGCTGTTCCAGTCGGGCAGTGACCCGCACAACCTTAAGACGGAGCTAGGCAAGGTTGGTCATTTGGCCTCCATTTGGACTACAAATATGGCTTCTTGCCTGGTAAAGGACTACAAATCAAAAGGGAAGCGTTTGTGATGTTTTTTCCCTGCAGCTGGTCCAGGCATCATGTGACCTGATGGAATTTGGCTCCAGTAGTCCAGATTGGTGGCCTGTGGTGCTTCCCTTGACCGGAGATGCTGATGAGGACTCGGGTACGAGTTTAGTTTATTTAAAAAAAAAAAAAAAAGATCCCAATCATGAGAATTTACTTTTACCCCCCACAGGTGACAGTCTAAGGGATGGCGTGACATACGAGCAGATGCAGGTATTTTCTGTACTTGCTCACTGATGATATTTGACCAAATTTGACGATCCTTGAGCATCAAATCCTCCGTGTTCGTCCTCAGGCCGTCGTAGAGGAGCTGCTGGACGAGAGCGGCTACTACCAAGATGAGAGTGGCAGGTGCGCGTCACCATGGCGACAAGCTGCTTCCTGTGTGGGCGGAGAGTAGGTTGCACAAACACCACCAGTATGTGAGTGCGTGCGAAACCACAGACCCAAATAGAAGTGAAGAAAAACAAGTTTAGAGAGGAAATGAACTCACACAGTCAGGCCTGTTCAGTCTGCCGCGGCGCACGCTGGCGGATGCCAACTCACAGCCAGGACACAATATTAGGTACACTTCAGTTGTGGTGTTGCATTGGGATTTGATTTTCATGCTTCATTGCAAACTTGTGCATGAAACTGTCGATGTGAAAATATATAAATGTAGAAAATAAAGTTCATATCTATAGGGATACATTATCCTATATTCAATATTTAAAATGGCATGTACAATCCAGAATAAAATTAATGAAATGTTTCAATAATAATACAAATAATCCAGATGTTAATTCAAATTCAAAATAAAATGTAAAAAAAAAATAAAAATCGAGTTTTGTTATTGGTAAATATTTAATATACTAGAAATTAATTTAATGCGCAGTATTCAAACAATTAAAAGTCCATGTAAAAATGTTATTAAATGAAATTTAAATAATGTACAAAAATGATGTGGTAATGTAATTTGCAAAGGGGATTGAATAATTTTTTGTGACCAAATAACTAAAACTATTACATAAAAATATATGATACACAAAATGGTTATTCATGATACTAATATATAATATATATAGTGTATAATACAAGTTTCTGAATATAAAAGTAATCAAAAATATGAAAATATGACGCATAAATATGCAATTGAGGTTGAATATTTTGTATAACTCACCTGTAAACCTATAAAATAATAAATTCAATAAATATTTATTTAAATAAATGTAATAAATAAATGTAATAATTATTATACATAAACATTTGAAAAATATTATGCAACAATCCTAATAATAGTTACATTATGCTTAATTTTGACATTGTCAAGTTTGGTGATCGTTCCTTTATTTGGCCACAAGAGGGAGACAGAAGATTAGAAACATGCAACTCAGTATGACTGAAGTTTGGACGCCTTTATAAACTATCGTGAATCATTTTCTTCTTCCATAAGCTTCATGAAGATTAAAATATTTTTCTGTTGATTTTAGGGAGGCCAAGAAAAGAAGCGAGCGCCGTCCGCATTCATCCTCTTGAGTCACAATTCACCAATGCACATCTACCATTTAATAAGCTCATCGAGCCTTTTTCTTATTTGCACCAATATCACGTGGCCTGTGTTCAGATAAAGATGTGGTTAGACACTTTCTTCAGGCTTGCACTTTAAATGAAAAATCAAAGTTTTGTACACAATGTTCTTTGTAGGACATCTATGATGTGAATCAGAACATTATTAAAATATGTTTTCTGAACCCCCCCAAAATGTAATACGCTATATTTTGTCAAAACCCCAAAATCGAAAAGGATTGTACTTTGTCTTGTAGTGCCTTAAGGCACCTGTAGGGGGCAGTACATTGCACTCAAAAGAACCGCCGGCATATTAATCGGAAAATTTATTAATATAATCAACAGGAGTCAATGAGTGTTAAATAGTTTAATGACAAAAAGTACACATTAATAACATAGCTGCACTGAAATGAGGCTTTATCTGTTGTTAAGAGGTTGCCATGGTGATGCTCGTTTCAACTGAATGAAAGCTTTGCTAGCTAATGCAATGGAAACTTAACAGTCCCAACTCTTAAAAAGTTAAGGTATCAAAAAAAAAAAAAAAAAAAGATTACAACGTTAGGTTATTGTTCCTGAAAATGTGCAGTTCTGACAGTACGGTGCTGCCTCGCTACTTTACGGGTTTTCATTTTCCATCTTTGCAGAAACAGTTGCCAGAATAAAAGGCACAATAATACGAGAATAAAGCTATATTTCTGTCATTCACATGTTAAAATTATGTGACTGTTATTCATTTGTTAACCTTTGATTTCAATATCATACTGATGACTTTGTCTTGGAAAAATACAACTTTATTCTCAATATATTAATTTGTTATTTATTCTAATAGTATTATAACTTCCTAAAAAAAAAAAAAAACAACTCATAACATGACTCCTTAAAATGTGTAACTTTTTAAATTCCTATGATAGGCCCACTCATGGTAGTTATTTTTAATTGCTGTTTGTATTATGAGGAGGCTCAAACAAACAAAAAAATCATCGTCATCCAATAGCTGAGTGTTCTTATTCCGTGTTAGTTCCATGACGTTGAACGGTAGGTTTACACGTGTTTCTGTGGTTCACGTGTGTGCTCACGGGCCCATGTGGCAAGTCAATTATGAACTCACCTCAGAATTTTTTTTTTTTTTGTCCCCTGTTTGGAAAAATCCAATAACTGTACACAGTCTCTATTCAGTTTCTCCAATAACGCAGCATACAAACTAGCGAACCGTATTTGAATGGGATGTAAACGTTTCCAAATAAAAAGTACATTCTTGTAAACCCACAAAAAATATGTTAGGATGAGCTTTGTTGTTTTGACTAGCCCCGCCTTTTTTTTCTGACTGTGCCAAAAAGTGGTACAGCGCAGATGCAAACTGGATTTCAGTACCCAAATGGAATGGAACCTTATTGCTCGCTACCATTTTGTACCTTTTTATACCTGGAGAGGTCGTCAAGTGTTAGCAAGCTAACTCCAACTTTGTACCCTGACATATTCCATGAGTAAGTCTTACCAATCTAAGATACAGTCCGGAACATCTTAGAAAAGGTTAGCTTGTTTTTGTTGTTGTTCCCTGAGATGGTGAAATTGACGACCGCATCCCTCGAGCCTCCGACAAGTCTTTGTTTTCCGGGACCTCGTCCAGCATCTCCTGGATCAGGGGCGGCATGGAACCCGGGATTTCCAGCTTCAGGGTGACCACTCGCTCGGCTCCTGAGCGGGGAAAAACACACACAGGACTTGCGCTTCTCAAATGTATTGTAAGCAGCGTCGTCACCTTGAGCGCTGATGCTGCGCAGGTCTGTGATCTTCATGAGCGCCCTGGGGAACAGGAGTTGCGCGCTGGGACGACGTTTACGCGAATAGATTTTCAGCGCCTCCAGCAGAGGCTCCTGCAGCACTTCCACCTTGGACGGCTCCTTCAAGTCCTGACGATCTGCTCCATCCACAAAAATTTAAATATAAGTGAGGAAAGGTCTCAATTTTGTCTGTCTTGTTTGGGATTTTTTTGTTTTGTTTGTTTGTTTTTTTTTTTTGTTTTTTTTTTTTTACTTTACTAAACAGGGCCAGGGTTTAAGCACAATACATCAATTTGTGAGCAAATTGAGAGGGAAACATCACCATGTCAATTTTGGAAAATGTTTCTTTGGTTGTGTACTGTGAAGATTTTTCTAAAAAAAAAAAAAAAAAAAAAAAAAAAAAAAAAAAAAAATTGCATCTTGAGTTTTCGACTTTTCATTTGTTTAAGTTTTTACTTCATTTTGACTTTTTCTTTTTCATAGACAGTTAGTATTAATTAGTTTTTAGAGCGATTTTTACAGTTTATTTTTAAATGTTTAGTTTTAGTTTACATTTTGTTTTCTTTTTGTAATTAAAAAAAATTCAGTTAATTAAGTCAGTTACTATTAATTAATTTTTAGCTGACAGCTTATATATTTATTTATAAATGTTTAGTTTTAGTTTACATTTGGTTTGGGTTTTTTGTAATTAAAAAAAAAAATTAATTCAGTTAATTAAGTCAGTTAATATTAATTAATTTTTAGAGTGACTTTGACAGTTTTTATTTATTTATTTTTAACTCATTCACTGCCTTTGACAAGTATACTTGTCAATTGTATTTTTTAGAGCGGTGCTAAATGGGGGCGAATCTGAGCATGCTCCACTGTAAATATCAAACTTGGAAACAACTTTACTGATGCCCAACCACCGGTAGATGACATCATTGCCCCATTTTATAGGAAATAAACACAGTTTCAGAGTCCATGGGAGAAATGGCTGTATTTTGGCAAACCTACATTTTTCTGCTGTCAATTATAAAAGAACGGGACGGGACAAAAAGTAGGGAGTCTATTCTGTTATTTGGTAGATTCGGTTTATATATAATTATTGAATGTAATATCACGTGAGTATTGGAAATGTAAAAATGTTCTATAATGACTGGCAGTGAATGAGTTTTTAAATGTTTAGTTTTAGTTTACACTTTTTCTTTTTTTTTTTTCTTTTTTAAATTTAATTCAGTTAATTAACTCAGTATTAATTAATTTTTAGAGTGACTTTTGACAGTTTTTATTTATTTTTAAACGTTTAATTTTAGTTTACATTTTGTTTTCTTTTTTTGTCATTTAAAAAATGTAATTCAGTTAATTAAGTCAGTATTAATTAGCTTTTAGAGTAACTGACAATATTTATTTTTTTATTTTTAACTCATTCACTACCATTGATGGAAAAAGACGTCAAATGATGCATTTTTGCCGGGCTGGCAGTATTTTTAAATGTTTAGTTTTAGTTTACATTATGTTTTCTTTGTTTTGTAATTTTTTAAAGTTTAATTCAGTTAATTTGATTCAGTTAAGACAGATGAACCAGCATAGCCAAAATAATTAGCTAAGAATAAAAGGACATTTTTGCTGTGGTTATACTTTATTTTAGGGTTAGTTAGTGAACAAGCACTACCATTAGTTAGTTACTGAATTTTATTCTTAGTTCAGTTAACAAAAATGTTTTACAATTCTTATTCTTGTCGTTCAATTTTGTTAACTTAAAATAAACCTAGTTTGGCACACACTGATTTTAAATTTTACATTGTTTGGGGTATGAGGGCATTATTTGCAAGTATTTGAATAGGCAACGATAGACAGCTTTATTTCTATATCACATTTCATTCACAACTCAATGTGCTAAATACAAATAATAGTACAAAATCATTTACAAACAAAAGAGTGAAAAACATTCAAAACTTAAGCAAAGTAAAGAAACAAAAAGTAAGTTACTAAAATTACTACAAATAAGGGGTGAACGTGAACATGCGTTACCCCCGGAGACCAGACAGATGGCGCTGAGGAGTCCGCTCTCCGCGTCGTCCATCTGCAGAGGCAGCATCTGTCCGGCGAAGGTGAAAACCGGATCGGTGAGCGGCCCAAAGCCGGCGTTGTGGATCTGAGTTCGCGTCAGCGTCAGGCCGTCCGAGAAGGTCATGGTGTCCTTGTCCGGAGTGTAGCGAGCGCTAATCCTCAGAATCTCAACAGCCAGGAGACAAACAATGTCTAACGTAGCGCAAAAACTCAAATGGATTCCAGCGAAGTTGATTTGATGGCGCAAAAGCACTTCAAAAGCGGCTTCTCACCAGCATGTCCAGGCAGGCGGCCCTGAGCAGGGTGATCTGGTCGGCCATGTTGAGGCCGGTGAATCCGGGCACTCTCTTGGCAAACTCCACCACCTTGACGATGCACCTGGTGGCCAGCTCGCTGAACTTGTCCCACAGACCCAAGTCCAACTGGACCCTCTGCTCAGAGCTGGACATCTGCATGGGGACGAAGACATACCGTTTTTCCTTCCTAATATTTACTCTACGATATGCGATGAAAAAAAAACAAAAAAAAAACAAAAAACAGCAAAATAACAGCATACGACTGTGAAATTCACAATATACATATAACAAAATAAAGCTCTACTTTTGTCTAAATGAAGCTCTTCAACTTAATTTTAACATAGCGCCTAGGCACAAAGATGCCACAAGAGGGCACCAAGCAATACTTGTTTATTTTGACTCACCCGTCCACCAACACTCACTGTAGTGTATTGTCCGAGTTGGCGCAAAGGAGGGAAGGTGTCCCTGTGCGCCCTGCAGATCTTCTCCACGATGGCGTCCAGCTCGGCCGTCATCTCGTACGTGTCGCCGATGGCCAACTTTGGAACGTCCTCCTCTTTCTTGACATTCTTCTGACTTGTTCTGTCGTTCCTCAAAGCTGAAAACATGTCAAATTTTATTTGTGATTTAAATGCGAATTTTTCATGTAATTTATTATTGTAATTTTGATACTTTTTTTCTTGTAAAGTTTTTATGTTGAATTTAAATGAAAAGCTTTTATTGTAAAATTTCAAACTTAATTGTAATGTTGACTGGAAATTTTTTTACTAGCCTTTTAATGTTCTATTTTAATATAGAATTGAAATTTATTAATTTTTTTAAATATTTTATTTTAATGCTAAATATCAATATAAGATGTTAATTCGATTTTTTAAATTCTAATGGTAATTTTAAAGCAAATTTTTAATTATAATTACTAATAAATTTTTATGTAAAATGTTAATAACAATTTTATTTAAAAGTTTCATGCAAAATTGTAACGTTTATTATATTTTTTTATTGGAATTTCAATGTTAAATTTGTATGTAAATTGTATATTCTAATTGCAATTTTAATTTAACATTTTAGTAATTTTACTTAATTTATTTCAACAAGATAAGTTAGTTTAAAAAAAAAAAAAAAAGAACAAGGACCAATAAGCTGGTATAATAAATATCTCATAATAAGTCACTAATAGAATTCCCAATATTCAATCCTCAAACATGAGTGTAAATCAGATATGTTTGCAACTCGCATTATTTTAAACCTCAAATACATTCTTAATCTTCAAACATTTTTGTAACACAAAAATGTTTGTAACTCAAAAATTCAAACACGAGTAACTCAAATTTTAACTCAAACATGTGACAAACAAGTTTTTAAAACTCAAACAAGTTTGTAACTCAAACATCTTTAACTCAAGCATGTTTGAATTTCAAATACATTTGTGACTCAAACAAATTTTAACTGAAAAACTTTTGTGACTAAAACATTTTTTTAACCCTCAAATAAGTTTGTAACTCAAAAATCTTCAACTCAAGCTATGTTTGAGACGGAAACACATTTGTAACTCAAACATCAGACATGTTTGTAACTCAAATTCATTTGCGCCTCAATTTTTTTAAACTTAACCCTCAAACATGATTGAAACAGGTCAAATGTTTGCAACTCAAACATGTTTGAATTTCAAATACATTTGTAACTCAAACAAATTATAACTCAAAAATTGTGACTAAAACATTTGAACTCTCAATCAACTTTGTAACTCAAACACATCTTTAACTCAAGCATGTTTGAAACTTAAACACAATTGTAACTCAAACATGTTTTTCAACTTCAGACATGTTTGTAACTCAAACTCATTTGCATCTTGTTTTCTTTTTTTCTTTTTCTTTTTAACTTAATCCTGAAACATAATTGAAACTCAAACAGGTCAAATGTTTGTAACTCAAACATGTTTGAATTTCAAACACATTTGTAACTCAAATTATAACTCAAAAACCTTTGTGACTAAAACGTGTTTTTAACTCTCAAACATTTTTGTAACTCAAACATGTTTGTAACTCTCAAACATGTTTAAACACGTTCTTAACCACTTTAAAATGTTTTCAACTGAAACAGATTTGTAGCTCACATTCATAGCTCAATCCTCAAACACATTTATAACTCAAACAAATAACACAATCCCATTTTTAACTCAAACATGTTTGTAACTCAAACACAATCATAGTACTAAGTTAACCAACCTGAAAACGTTCTGTTTGAAGTCCAACATGTTAGCAAACCTCAAACTTGTTTGTCACTTGACACATTGAGCTCCAACACTTTTGTAACTCAAACATAATACTAGCGTTTGTAACGCAAACCCATTTCCCCATGTTGTCCTACTGACTGGTGCACATGTGTTCGGATGCGATTACGCAACAGGCCACGCTGCCCTTCTTCTTTTGGCGTGTGTAAAGAGTCCAATGTGAGGGAGCTCATGTTACGTCTTTATTCCATCTTCCTGTCAGTGTGTGTGCGTGAATTACGTAGAAGCCAGGCCCTGCCATTGGCCAAGCCGTGGCCACATGTCGCGGAGGCGGGCAGGCTGTGGTGCATTACGTAAGAGCGGCGTCACATGGCGCGCACACACACACATGCGCGCACCGGGCTATGTGGGTCACTAACACTTCTTTGCAAGCACATGCGCTGACGTTTTTTTGGGGCAGATGCTCAACGGCAGTAATTGAGATTGGTGCCAGTGCACGTCTGACGGGTGGCAAAAAAAAACACGTGTGCACACTTAATAAGCCTTATAACAGCCAATATATGCCACGGCACATGCACACACACGGTTACAAACGACATTAAAGCAGGTATACAGTCTTCCAAAAGTATTGGAACAGCAAGGTCAATTGTTTTGGTTGTACAAGACAAAAGTTGAGAATTCCAGCTTTTATTTTATGGTATACATCTAGATGAGTTCAACAATTCAGTAAAGTGCACCTTTTGTTTTCGTAAATGTTGGTCCAGGTAGCCACAGAACACTTTGGTAGTAGTGCTGCTAATCCTAATGTTAATGCTAATGCTAACGCTAAGCATAAAGGTGTGAGTGTTAGCGCTTACATTGTTGGGACATGCCGACAGCAAAGCACTTGTGTAGCCTGCAGTACTGACACGTGTTCCTGGTCACTTTGGTGATGACACACTTCCTGTCTCGCTGACACGTGTACGACATTTTCTTCTGGACGCTGCGGCGGAAGAAACCCTGACCGAGGGAGGGAAAGGTTGGGTGGTTAAACGGCTAGCATGCTAACATCAACGCAGCATCTACACAGTAACATAATAGTTGACAAATTAAAATGGCAAGAATTGGGGATTCCACAAAATCCAAAACTTCACTCGTGACATTTTTTTTCAAGAAAATAACAACATACTATAATAACACAGCAAAACAAAGTAAAAGAGAATGTAAAGAAATCAACATATTTTACAAAGCGAAATCACTGTACTTATTACCCTGATGCCACAAAATGGAGGAAGACTTGTACTACTTTTGTCTAAAATAATCACCTCAACCCACTCCAACATACTTCCTTGGTGCTAAGGAGCCACAAAATGGTGGCAAAGCACCCATTTTGTCTAAATGAAGCTCCTCAACTCACTACAATGTACTCCGTTGGCACCAAGATGCTACAAAATGGTAGCAAGATACTACTTCGGTTTAAATGAGACCCTTCAATTGACTTCAACATGCTTCTTTGGTGCCAAGCAGCCATAAAATGGTCAAATTAAGATCCTCAAATCACTTCAACGTATTTCCTTGGCACCAAGATGCCACAAAATGGTGGCCACGCTCAATGAAGCTTCTCAACTCACTTCAATGTACTTTCTTAGCACCAAGATGCCACAAATTGGCTGCTATGAATTACTTTTGTCTAAATGAAGCACCTCATCTCACTTTAACAGACTTCCTTGGCAACAAGATGCTACACAATGGTGGCAAAGCACTACTTTTCTCTAAATGATGCACCTCAACTCATTATAATGGACTTCTTTGACACCGAGATGCCACAAGATGGTGTCTAAGCACTACTTTTGCCCAAATGAAGCTCCTCAACTCACTTCAACATACTTTGTTGGCATCAAGATGCCACAAAATGTCAAAAAAAATGAGTCAAAGCACTACTTTTGTCGAAATAAAGCTTCTCAACTGACGTCAACATACTTCCTGTCCACCAAGAAAAAAAAAATCAGCAAGACACTACTTTTATCTAAATAAAGCCCTTCGACTCATTTCAACGTACTTCCTTGCATCAACATGTCACAAAAAGGTGTCAAAGGAGGATAGTTTGAGTACAATTTTTAGCCACCTCTGCGTCACGTTGCGTTACCTTGCAGCCCTCGCAGGCGCTGACTCCGTAGTGGTAACCTGACGACTTGTCCTGGCAGATGAAGCACGGTTTGTAGGTGCGAGGTGACGCAGATGCATGCTCGCAACTGGAAGAACTGCTGGGGCTTACCACGGCTGTGAAACAGTTAGGTTTAGGGTTTCAAATTAGGGAATAAAGCCGGAGTTAGGGTTTCAAATATGGCCTTTTAAACTTTTTTTTTACACATTCATTTCCATATTAAAGTTTTACATATTAAAGAATCGTCATTAGCCTCAAAGAATCCATAGCAGTCGGGCCCCAGTTTTAAACCTGGGTTAGGATTTTATATTAGGGTTGAGACCGGAGTTTGCAGCCAAGGGTATGGTTTCAAGACATGGCAAGGGAGTAAGGTTTCATTTACGGGATTTCACATTAGGGTTTCATAATTAGGGTTTTGAGACCAGGTTAGCATTTACAGGTGGGGATTACAAATTAGAGAATAGGGTGTGAATTTAGAATTTTACGGCATTTGGTGTTTCAAATTAGGGCTTCAAAACATGGCAAGGTTTTCAAATTAGGGTTTGAGGACAAGGTTAGCGTTTAACAACAGGGAATTAAAAAGTTAGACTCTGAAATTAGGGTTTCAAACAATGGTTGGTGTTTAGGTGTGTATTTGAAGTGATATACAGTCAGTCAACATTTCAACAGAACGTGCGCACATTTAGATTTCGTGACTTTCATTATATCCATCATATAACCAGTCCGGTTCGGTACCATACGTGTCCGCTCCGCTGTGCTGCGCTAGTGGTGCACTTACACTGCCAGTGTCCGGGGAAGAGCTGCGGGAGGTCGGCCGCACTGCTCCGCTGGCCCAGGCGGTACTCCGAGTGGCACTCCCGGCGGCGCCGCCGAGTGCAGTCCAGGCTGCCGGTCGTCACCTTCACCGCGAACGGGCTCGCCGGCTCCGCGCTGCCGAACGCCGCCAGGTCCATGTAGTCGAACATATTTCTTATTCTTATTTTTACTCCAGCTCTTGTTGTTGTTGTTGATAATGATGGTTGTCAGCGCGCCATGGAGCTCAAATGGAAGAGTTTGTTTTGGACCATTCCAAAAAGTTGGACGGGTCCACTTGAGGCAGACAAACAGAAGGAGAAAAAGAAAGAGACCAAGTTGTCAGCTCGCATTCGGCCTGAACTCTGCGTGAACCGCCTCCGCGCTTTGACCTTCAAATGACCCACTGTGACGTCACAGCACATTCTGTGAACAGCTTTTGAATCCCTTTTCTTTCATTCTTTTTTTTGTGCTTTGTTTTTTTTATTCACAGTAAGCAACTACTACAAAGCATGACACATTCAACACTAATATTACCAAGAAAAAAAGAGGTAGCCCTAATATTTAAATAATATCGATGTAACTAAATGTTTTCAGCAATATGACTTCTGCTACATTTATTACGACGCTTTTCTTGGAATAGAATGTCTTTATTATTATTATTATTATTATTATTATTTTATTATTATTATTTTTTCGTTTTTTTTTTTTTTTTAGACGTTTGTTAATGACTTAACGGGCATAAAATTATGACTTTTCTCTCACAAAAGTATAACATAACATGTATTGTACCATTTTTTTTTTGTTCTTGTTTGAAATAGTCCTGTAATATTATGACTTCAGCTCTTGGGAAAATATTGCATTATTCTATTAATACTTTATTGAAAATGTGGAATTTATTCTCATAATTTTTCATATATATATGTATGTATGTATGTATGTATGTATGTATGTATGTATGTATGTATGTATGTATGTATGTATGTAAGATGTGCATGTGAAATTTGGAGACAATTCATAGCATTTTTTGTGTCATTAAACGCCGTTTAACTTTTATACATTTACAGTTGTGCTAATAAGTTTACACAACCCAAGGGTATGTAAACTTTCAGGCACTTTATATTCATAACTTTACATATGCAGATGACATTTAAAATATGACTATTATTTTTTCAAAAAGAATGAAAATTGAATGGGCTTTCTATTTTATGCTTTTATTTGTAAAATGTAAATTTCCGATTAAAAAAAAAAAAAAATTCTAAAAAAGAAACTCTCATCGTAGGGTAATTTTCTGTTTAAAAATCCTGAGCACGTCACCCTGGGATTGGACTTCATGAAAGCATAACTTTCCACATGCACCATTTAATAATTCTTCAATCCGTCATTGTTATGGAAATCCCAATGAAAGAAGGCTTATCTTTTCAAAGGCCATTTGAGGATGGAAAGCATGTGGCCTTTTTACACAATCAACTGCAGGCCTCCTTTGTCTTCATCCACGACGTCTCCTCTTCCTCACACTTAGACTTTAACAGAGACATATTTGGGCTCGTGATGAGCCCTAATTCAATCTGCCGCAACATAATTAAAGCCTCTTTAAGATGGGGGAGGAAATGTGTTTCCACTTCAATATGAAGGCAGAAGGAAACAATTTTGTCACAATTTAGCATTGTTCATATGTTCTTTGAATTTATAGATTGTACAAAATCTCAAGGACAAGATTGTTTGAAGGACCCCTGAAAATTGACAAATGTATCTGAAAAAAGGTAGTTTCAATCCAAAATGGCGGACTTGGGGCATAGCTTCTTGAGACTTTTTTTGTGGGTCTACTCATGATAGATATGGATATCAAATTTCATGTTGCTAAGTGAAAGGTGTCGTTGGGAGCTGAATTTCCAGTAATGGTGGTGATCCTCCTCAATGGTGCCCAGTGAAGGAGGCTAATTACACCCTGTGTGGATCACCCCTTTGTGCTGTGCGTATGTGTGTTAGGTCATCCAGAGGACACGAGTGTGAAACATTCCTACAGCTCTTCCCTTCCATAACATTCCCTCCCACCAAAAGACGAAAACCACATCCCAAACATTCCTCCAAAGTCCACCTTGACTTTGACGCTTGTTTTCTCTCTGTTGTGACAAAATTAAGCACAACAGTCGTCAAAAAATTGTTGATATTATTGATTATTGAATGACTATTCTGAGTGACAACCAAAAACGAGTTTTGTTATTTTTCAGGCTAATTTTATGAAGATTATGGAGGTGGCTCTTTAAATGTTCATAAGATAAAATTTTATTTGTCTTGTTGGAAAGATTTCTTTTGCCATCTTAAAGGTCAATTATGTTAATTATGCATGAGATAGATTTGATGCAAACGTAAATGAGCATTTGGGGCAGACTAAAAAGAATGACATTTACTAGACTGTAAACTGTCTTTGACAATTAAAATCATATTCATCTGAAAATTAATTTTAAAAAATTAATTTTCAGATAAATATGATTTTTTGTGATGACAAAAAATGTTTTTTTCTACCGAAAAACTTTTTTTCTTTTAGCTAAAGCATTATTTTCTTTTTTCCGAGGAAAAAAAAAATGCCATGCATTTTGAGATTTTTTTTTTTCAAATTATTTAGTGTACCAAGAAATATGTCATTTTTTTTTAGAAAGAGTTTAAAAAAAATATATAAAAAAAGTCTTTCAAGAATTTTGAGAATATAGACCTATTTTGTGCATTTAAGTACAAAACGTTTTTATGAGAATAGTCATTTTTGCTTCTTTAGAGAAAAAACGTTTTTTTTAAGCTAATTTGGACAAGAAAGCCAGTTTGAGATTAAAAAAATATATATATTTCCCCTTTAATTAGAACAAAGACATAATTCTCAAGACATTATTTCTGGAACAAAAGTACTGTATATATTAATAAAAGGTATGATAATTAAAAATGTGGTCATGTGGATCATCTGTGGGCTGTGCATGCATCCTAAGAATAAAAACCATACACATAACTGGTCATTTTCTTCTTCTCCCATATTTATTCATTTATACTATACATATTTGTCTATGTCCAAGAGATATTTATATATATATTTATGTATAGATATTTACAATTGACAGTGTTGCCAAGTACAAGAAACAAAAAATTGAACGACACTTTTTTTTTCCATGTTCAGTGCCGTGCAGAAAGCACGTTTGATTGAAAAACAAGAAAAATCATACAAAGAAAAAGTGGAAAAACAGAAAAACATGACGTTTGGGCCTCGGCCTGGCGCCACCTGGCACAGGTGGACTCAGCCCAACTTGTGTGAATGTTCCGGAAACCTTCAGGCGATGCGATTAAGGGGGCGAGGCGGCTTGAAAAAACAAAGTAACATAAGAAAAAAACAGTACAACAACAGGAACACTAGTATTAAACACGCACACGGTCGGCGGAGAGGAGGAGGAGGAAGTGGCCACGAGCACGTTTAGCCATGCAATAGCATTCGCAATAGCAATAAGCAGCACATTGGTCACATTAGCTTTTTGTCGCTATCAACATGCATCAAAACGGCTTGCAAAAGGAAACAAAGAAAATACAAAATGAGCATCGTTTGCATATAGCCGGTCAAGTTTTCAAGTGCCTCCGTGTTGGTTTGCAACAATCCTCTCCACAAATACAGTACGATTTTTCTCCTTGTCTTTGAGTTCATAAGGATTTTTGGGGTCCCATGCGTCCGTCAGGGGTGCACCTTGAAGGAAAGCAGCTCCTCCGAGTGCATGTTGTTGAGGGATCGGAGCTCGGGCAGCTTGAGCAGCAGTTTGGTGAAGGTGGTGGCCGCCTCGTCGCCGTGGTTCTGCATCAGCAGCTGGCGCAGGGCCCGGATCAGCTTGTCTTGCAGGGCCTCCACTGCCGTCAGGTCCTGCAGACCTGACCGGTCTGTACGCATGCCAGGTAGAGGGGGGAAAAATATTTTGATTATTATTTTTCATCAAAATGGGACTTTTGCTGTGTAAAATGAACTTTTTTTCCTGTGTATGTAATGTGACACAGTTTTTTAATTATTTAAAATTTATTTTTATTTTTTTTATTACAATAAAACAAATCTAATGTTGTGACTTTCCCCTTAAAAATATCTATTATTGATTATAATAATAATTTAAAAAAAAAACAACTTAAAAAAAATCTGTCATGAGTTAGATTATTTTTATTAAGTAAAAAAAATATACAACTTTTACCCCATTTCCTGAAAAGTACTCCCTATTTTTTTCCGTAATATATATACACTGCAGCTTTACTATGTCATAAATTAAAAAACAATTCTCCAAAAATATTAAGTCAGATTTGTCTTTTCTTTTCTCTTTAAATTAGGAGTATCCTCAATGTAAAAAAATATTCTGCACTTTTAGTAATATGACCATTATTGTTTTCTAAAATAATGTGTCTGTCTGACTGCGTTGTTGTTGTATTCTTACCGGCGGAGACAAGGACGACGGCGGTGAAGAGGCTCATTTCGTCGCGGTCGAGCCTGAGCGCGGTGAGCTTCTCGCTGAAGTCGCACATGGACGCCAGCAGTTCTCCGGCCCCCAGCGCCCGCAGAGTGTCCAGGCTGTAGTGCTTGCCGCTCAGGAAGGTCACCGTGCGCTCCGCCATGTTGAAGAGCGACGCGAAGCGCACCATCAACACCTGAGGCCACAAACGCGACACGAGCGTGACACGAGCTGCCGTGCGGACATTTTTTCATGATGACGTTATTAGCGAGGACGTACCTCGAAGGTCCCGGCCTTGAGCAGCCCCACTTGGTCATGCTCCGGGAGGTCTTTGAAGCCCGGGATCCTCTTGGCAAACTCCACCACCTCGCGTACTGCGGGGGTGAAGCTCATGGAGAATTCCTCCCAGATTTCTTGGCTGGGCTTGTTGGGGTCAACGTACGGGGACGTGTTCATGGGACACACCTGACAAGGAGGAACGTTGTCTTTAACAAATATCTGATCAATTTGAACATTATGATAAATGATGAAGAGTGGAAATTGGCACAAAACTGATAATAAAACTGTATTATAATAAATGAAAAGAGTGATCTTATGACAGTGTACTCACCAGGTGAGCTCTGCCATTGGCGTAGGCCCGCTGTTGCTCTTGCTGTTGTGTATCCATCGGACAGGTGGGGGCGCTGCTGAGCTGCGGCGGCGTGTGCTGGTTAAAGTGCGCATACATGTGCGGAGCTTCCCGGTATCCCGGCATGGCCGCGTCGTTATCGTCGCTGCTGTTGTTCCAGCAGTTCCAGCTCTGCTGCATGGCCTCCACGCGGACGTTGGCGCCGCTTTCCGCCGATGACTGCGACGCGGTCGCCGCCGTCTGCCTGACGACGGCGACGTCATCCTCGCCGCTGTCGGAGCCGCAGGACGAGGACGAGCTGGAGTTGGTGTCCATGGAGACTACTGACTCGACGTCCTGCAGGGGGCACTGCGGAGACGAGGGGTTGGAGCAGGACGGCGACTCCGAGGAGGAGGAAGACAACGAAGAGGAGGAGGATGATGATGATGAAGGCGAGGGGCTGGTGTCGTTGGGCAGTGGCGGGCTCTGGTGGCCGTGCAGCATATTGTGCAGCTGGCTGTTGTTGCTCATCATGTTGTTCATGGCGTTCTGCATCTCCAGGAGCATTCGCTGCTTCTCGCGCTTGGGGATGCGCCCGAATCGCACAGCTGAGGACGCACAATGATGATATTATTAATTCAATGTTTTCTTTTACAAAATCTACATATGATTCTTATATGAAATAAAAATGTATTTGTTATTTCCTCTTCATTTTGGTTGAACATCTTAAAAATATGTTTTAATTAAGTATCCATGGTATATAAAAATGTTAAGCAAACATTCAGTTTCTATTTATCACCTTGTACAAATTTATTTTGAATTATTTTGAATATTTTTTAATGTTTGACTTTGGCTCCACCTAGGGGCCTAGCTATGTTACTACAGTGTTCCCCACCTATTAACTGATATTTTTCTGGAACCTAATCTCCATTATTCACTGACTAACTCACTTACTGACTTTTTTTTTTTTTTTTTTAATAAAATGGAATAGCGGTGTCAGTAACTGACCATCTCGGGACATCCCAACGGCCAAGCACTTCTTGAAGCGACACTGCTGGCATCGGTTTCTGTTGATCCTCATGATGGTACAGTTCTCCATCTTGAGACACTTTTTGTACTGAATGTTCTGCTGGATGCTCCTGCGGAAGAAGCCCTGCACAACCACACCACGAGACAAAGTCACGTTTGGCATCAACATTTTGATGGCATCATTTTGTCAATTTTTTTTTTTTTTTTTTTTTTTTTTGAGTCTCTCACCTTGCAGCCTTCGCACGCGTGGACGCCGTAATGGAAGCCTGAGGCGACATCTCCACACACTTTACATAGCAGCACCATGCCGTTAATTTCTACAACAAACAAGAGTTTTAGTACAAAGCCACATGACATTAATGACGACATTTAGTAGGACTTGACGTACTGGTAATGCTGCTCTTGGCGGAGGTGGACGAGCGTCCTGCCTTCTCCACGCCGTTTCCCCCTCTGGGTCCGCTCTTGCTAGGCGGCGCTATATCCACCACCATGCCCACTGCCCTACTGGGAAGCGAGGGGCGGGTAGATGTGGGCGACGTGGACAGGAAGCCGCCTCCCACTCCGCCACTGGGGCTGGTGCTCATGCACGACTCCGGGCTAGAGGCGGCGCCCGACGAGATGTAGGCGATGACTCCGCCTGAGGAGACCACATGGGGAGGTGTTAGTGAAAGGGTGGCAAACATATGGAACATATTGGATCACATGGATGGTGGGTGTTGATGACTGGGTATTTGGTGGTACCAAACATTTTATGATATCATTTAAAAGCAACTTCTTTCATGGATTTTTTTTGAGAGGGTGGAATTTGGCATCAAAAAACATTCATGGCAGGGCTTTTTATGGCATTTTTCAAGGATGATTAAGTTCTGCATTTGAAGGAACATCTTTCATAACTGCCTGTGAATTTAGGCATCATTTTATGAAATGTTTGAAGGGTGATCCTGGGAGATGTGGTTGGTTCTGGGGATATTAATGTAATTAATTTTTAAGACATTATTAAAGCATGATTCAGTTGTGAGTTTTTTTTTTGCATTTATTTGAAGGACAATCTTTTGAATTAATTTTTGGAATAACTTTGATAGTGTTGAAGGTCATTTTTTTCTTTGGAAATTTTGGTATGATTTTTATTGACTATTGAATAAATACTAATGGCTTTATGAGCTTCAAGGATGAATTGAATAGTGAATTTTTGCGTTTTTTTTTAAATGTTTTTTTTTGAGGGATGTGAGATTTAACTCAACTCAAGTTTATTTATATAGCGCTTATAAACAGCCTGAACTGTCACAAAGCACTTTACAGAACACAAAAAACCCCAAACATAACATAAAACATTAACACCAATACAATCACAACATTCTTCCATTCCTACAAACGCTTTGATGTTTGTTCTCCTTTCAGCAGTTGATCAGAGACGTGATCTCAGCATGCATGACGTCACACGTTTGCTACAAGCTAAGTTTGCTCATAAGCTAGCTCATAAACAAGCAGTCGCTGTGTTCGCGATGAGCACCATACACACAAAAACTACCACTAAGTGGTTTTAAAGAAAGATTTATATACCACCAATCTTACATTTTCCTTAAAATTGCATACAATTAGTGGCAATTTACTATTCTTCTAATTTCCAGTTCCTGATTGTAAAATGGCCGCCACCTATACCTTGAAATAAGGCCTGGTATCGATACTCGCCCATTTTATTTATTTATTTATGTATTTATTGCTGAAATTTGGTTTAACTTTTTACAACATTCTATGAGTTGTTTCAATGTTTTTATTTGCTTGTAAATGTTGGCATAAGTTTAAAGGCATTCTTGAAAGTAGTTTTATGGCATGATCAAAGGTTTTTTTTTTTGTCGTGTGTTTTGGTGGGCAGGGTTGGTGCTGAACTTTGACTTCACATTTTACAACTATGGTTAAAAAATATATATATATATATATATATATATATATATATATATATATATATATATATATATATATATATATAGTTTCTGTTATAATCTGCAACAGGTTTATGCCAAGTCGAATATAGCTTAAAATCTAGTTTTTCATGTAGCATCCATTTTAATTTAAACATCAGCTTTTTCTCCCGTACCTTTTAAATTTAAAGGTTTTGATGGCTGAATGGGTTGGGCCGTACAATGTGTGTGTGTGTATGTGTGACCTGCTTTATCACCTCCAGCCTGCCGGTTGGATAACAAGTGTTACGTAAGAGGCCATGTGCATGTATGCATGTGAATTCATTGCATGGGTACTGACTGCATGATCAGACCAGGTCACTAAAGCAGTGGAGCAAGACACTCGCCAAAGATGCCAAAAAGCACACGCACGCACACACCTAACCCACACCAAGCTTGGCAACTGATAACACCAAATAAGTTTTTCTAGGACATGCTTTTTTGGGGGGGAATTTTTACAACTTTTTTTCCATCCATTTCAGGGCTAAATATTTTTTAGGGAATTTGATATAAAACATGATACGAAGAACAATTTTACTACACTTTGTGTGATGGTTAATTTTTTTTCTTTATTTGGTGTGAATTTTAACATAGTATTTTGAATGGCATTATTCAAGAAAAGTCTCATTTAAAATAACACTTTATGACAAAGTATTGTATTCTTTTTCTGTATTTTTGTGGAGAATTGAATGAATAAATTATTGAATTAATGAATGAAAATTAAAACCAAACTTAAAAATAACCATGAGTCATTTTACAACGTGTTTTTAAAAAGGCTGACAGTTGTACACATGGAAAATGTTATCCGAATCAAATGAAATGCTAATAAGTGTTTTTTTTTTTTTTCATTGTTGATGGCGGACACGTTGATTACCTAACGCGCACCGTGACTGCCGTGTTTCTGGCCCCACGCACACGTGTCGCGCGCGTCCCGGCCGTGGGTGGCCGCCAAGCCAGGGAGAATGTGGGTCATCCGGACTCACGTGTACCTCACACTGATGTCCACTGTTGGATTATGCAATGCGCTGCGTCACTGGCTCGCCGGCAGCCAATGAGAGCGCGGAACCGCCGCGATTGAGCATCCACTACACCACGCCCACCGAGCACACAGCAGCCAATCAGAGGTCGCTCGGAGAAAAGCGTGTACACAGAGGCACATGGCTAGGCTGCCGTGTCCATGTGAGCCCGGCCGAGGAAGTGGAACACGGTTGTTGTGTCAAGTGGAAAGTGAATGAAGCAACAGACTAATAACCCATATTTTGACACCAAAACGTGGATACATTAGACTTTTTATCACCACGCAAGCACCGACCGAACACATTAAGTATTTTAAAGCCATCTTTGAAACGTCACGGCTTTAAAAAGACGTTTTTAGGTCGAGGGAAGTGGATTGTTGTGTCAACTGTGAGTGAATGAAACGAGGGTACACTGGCACTCCTAACCCCATTTTAAACACAAAAATTCATACATATTCCACTTTTCAAACCGTATAACCGCTGGTGGGAAACACATCCAACCTTTAAAGCGCTCTTTTAAACGCCAGCAACATTTTTTTTTCGGTCGAGTAAGTGGAACAGGGTTGTGTCAGTCTTAACGCCGATTTTAACACGGATAAACTCGACTTTTAGCAGCATATAATGAACGGAGGAACACATTTTAAGCTTTATTTTCGACGCCATTTCCTTATAAACACATTTTTAGCTTCGAGCAGTCCTGACAGTCGAGATGATTATCGCCCAAAACATAATAAAACAAACTTATTTGTGACTTAAAAGTCACGAAAGCGAGACCTAAAACGAACAATTTATTCGCATTTGTCAACATTTACGTGACATTTTCCAGTCAAGTTGTCGGCTACTTACCAGGTTTGGCTGGTCCGACGTCCTCGGGCATGTCGACGAGGGAAAAAAAGAAGAAGCGAGAAATCAACTACAAAAAAAAAAAAGAGGCGAAAATGGTGACCGAAGCAGAAGGAAGAAACGAATGCGCTTTAACGGGTCATGTATGCTCCCCAGGTCCGCTCCGGTGACTCACGCCTTGTGTATGAGAGGTAGGGAGAGCTCGAGGGGAGGTTTGGGAAAAAAAAAAAAGAGAGCAAACCCGCCCCCCTCTTCTTCTCTGGCTTGTCGTGCGACAAGAACTGAATGTTCCACCGTCTGCCGCTCATGGGCTGACCCCTCCGCCATGTGACCGAGCTCCAACCCCCTCCCCCGGCCACGCCTCTCCGGCCGGCCCCACTGCAGCCACTTTAACCCAGTGACACACTTTCGGGGCACCGGGCGTGGGCGGAGCTTGGTCGACGTGAGTGACGTAACGGACGCAATCGAGGCGGCGTACGCGGCGGTCACGTTGCAGCCACAGAAAGCTGCGTGACGCGGCGCAGAACAGCAGCAGTAGCCTCACCCAAGCTCATTTGTTTTAAATGCTCAAACAATACTCTTACTTGTATGAACATGAAATAACACAAAACGCTAAACAAAAGTATGTAATAGAAGGAATTAGCTGATTGGAAGTAATTTATTTCAGTCAAACTGAAACAGAATAAATGACAAAACATTTTTTTTTAAAACTCCTTTTTTTTTTTTTTTTTTTTTTTTTGCCAAAACACAGTAGAACACGTTGACTGGTACTTATTTCTAAACAAATCAGAGTCATTATGCAGTGCTAAAGTATTTTTAATAAAATGTCATCTTCAAGATGGATCGTTCGTAGGAAGAGGCACATAAAGTGGATTTAAAAAGTCTACACAACCATTTCAGATGCTAGATTTTGTGACCCCCCCCCCACACACACACACAATTATAATAATTCCAAATCTTTTTTCATTAATACGAATTATACCGGTAGGTACAACTTAAAAATACCTTTGATTAACCCAAAATAAAGTTCAGCTGTTCTAATAGGCTCCATGAGTTGTTTTTTTATTTTATTTTTTTCCTGGTAGGTTTTGTGCTAAAACTAACTGACATGGATAATGACCCTAAGCATAAGTGAAAGAAAACATTCCCCCCCTAAAGAAGTCAAATGTTAAGCAATGGTTAAGTCAAACACCTGACCTGAATATGATTGATTGAGTGTGCATTTCAGTTATTTTTTGCTGAAGACCAAACTTGCAAACATAGATTAAAAAGTGAAAGCTTAATTTAGGATTCTTAATATGCCCCATTAATTTTGGTTCTTTAAAAAATTGGTTGGCATACATACAAATTGTTGTAACACTGTCCCCTGATTTAGAATACTCTAAAATTAAAACTGAAAGTCTGCATCTTGTTCATTTCATTTCAACTCCAATGTTGTAGCATTTACAGCCAAAAAGATGAGAGTTGTCCATGTCCCAATATTCGTGGACTTGGAAGACGAAATGAGAGATTGTTGTCACAGAAATTCATGCAATTCCGCATCTTCTTCAGTGATGCTGTCGGCCTCTTTGGTATCCTCCCTGACCTATTTCTATTTTCCTTTTATCAATTTTGGTGAGGAAAAAATGCCAGTAAAAGCGTACTAGAACCCCCTAAACTTAATTTAGATCAGACACATTTTAAATGGAGGCAGGTGTGTATTGACTCCAAATTATCATGATTTTGAATGTGATTGTTTCATTCTGAACACAGACACACTTATAACAGGGTGTGCACACTTGTGCAACCTCATGACATAAAAAAGCATACCCTTTAAGCAGAAGCTTGAACTGAAACAACACATGTAGAAAGAACATAAGGAGTTGATAGATTCTTTATCCTCTGCAAAGAACTAAGAAAAAGCGCAGCACAATGGCAATTTAACTGATGCAGTGAACCCTAAAATTCTGCCTAGCAACAAGTGACCAGTGGGAAAATCTGTACCAGCTTTCTAACGTTTCTTTTTTTTGCTGTATAGCTAATCATTTGTTTACATTGAACATTCAGATTTTGAACTGAAAACAAGTGTATGAGACAGGAAGCAAAGACACCCAAATGTCTGGTATGTGTCCTTGCTCAATGTTTTGTACATACAAAAAAAACAAAACTGCTAGTGCGTACACACTCAACTATATTTAAACACAACAGTGGCAGCAGCCAACAACACACCAAGTGAGACATTTCCCCCCCCCCTAAGGAGGTTTCCAGTGAGCGTTTCCTGCAGGCTCCGGGAACATTGTGTACGCACAACAGCTGAGAGGCACGCAGTGTTTGCACGTGACACCAGTGCTGCACGGGACATATACACACACAGAAATGCCTGGTGAAAATCTGCACTATACAGAGACCATATAAAAGTCAAATCCCTCTCACGTGGTTTAAACACATTTAGGAAAGGGAAAAACATGCTTAATTAAACTTATTAAGACACTTTTAAATATATCCCTTCTACACTTGTTTTCTCTCTCTTGCAGTCAAGAAATGAGAGACTATCATATAACAAGAAGAATGTCGCTCATGCAGTTTGCTATTTGTCAGTCATTCAAGTTTACTGTATGCCTGACACAAAGAAAAATATTTATTGCAGATGTAAGTTTTACATAAAAAAAAAACAATAAACTCCCCCCCCTCTCTGATCGTGTAATTGGATAGCATGTGTAAAAAAATAAAAATAAAATAAAATAAATAATAATTCCTAATTCCAAAAAATGGAGATACCAAATTGAAGATAATTTTCAAACGTTCTCCAAATTTATAGTTTGTTTTATGTGAAAATAAAATGACCACAGACAATAATGTCAACAAGCCTGCCAAGTATGAATGAATACAAAAACTTGTAATGCTCCAAAATCATGAAAAGGGAGACCACCTCTCAGCTGTCGGATGCTGTGGGCATGTCCGCCGAGTGAGCTGACAGGCTGAAGAAAATGTGCCGTGCTGTTGTGTGATAAACAGTTCACTTTCCCTGAAGTGTCTGTTATGCGGACCCCCACACGCAACTCAAAACCCAGTGAGGTGGTGCCTTTTTGAACGACGATGATACCAGTCCGCAGGCTTGTTAGCCCGCACCCCCAAAATAAAAATTGTTTGGAGGGGTTAAAATAGCTCTCCATAAACGTATTACTTACGTTGCTATGAATTTCACTCGAGCTCAAATGGGTTCAGCAGCCAATCATACTGCAGTGGGAGTGGGTCATGTGTTTTGCCTACATCTCAAGTGGTATTCATAACACTTCATTGAGATGTTGCAACTCTCTAATGACCCCTGATGTATGCTAATTTACTTGAGCACATATATGACATTTCACATTATATGCTAGCATAAAGCTAGCAGGCTTTCATTGGTGAAATTATGAACAATACTACATGCGTGGGTCTCCTTAAAGGTGCTTAAAATAAATAATTTTTGTGTCTGTAGATCAGGTTTTGTGTACGTAGATCACACGTTTTGTGTACGTAGATCAGGTTTTGTGTACGTAAATCAAGTTCCGTGATTGTAATTCAGGTTATGTGCACGTAGATCACGTTTTGTGTACGTGGATCACGTTTTTGTGTTTACGGGGTTTTGGCATGATTCTAACTCCATACAAAAGATTCTAAAAGTACACGCGCATGCACTCAAACAACCCCATGTATCAGTTAGCAGTAACATTTGAAAATGGAACAAATTTAAAAACCTAAAAAAAAAAAAAAAAAAGGCTCAAATCTAAAATCCTAAACTGAAAAATGCTAGGACTTGTGTTTTTACAATTTCATTGATTAGCATTAGTAAATCTAGCTAACTTGTTAACCATTACAACCAGTTTGTCCACCAAGTGATACTGTAAACACGTTTCCTTGGTGTATTATTACATAATGGTTGAAAGAAAAATGGAATATTAACAGCTATTGTGGTTAAAATGCTTTGTTCCAAGTCTACTGGGGCACGTGTTGTTGCATGCGGAATGTTGCATGAATGAGTTGAAACCAAGGTGAATAAAATTTCCATATCTTCCTCCTCAAAAGTCACACCTACGCAGGTTTCTCAACTTCTCACGAATACCGTACATGAATGAATCACTGCCTATAATTACACTTCAGTTGTAAAGTAAATTCGCATTTCATCTTTTAGAACTTTTTGTTTTCAAATGTACGCTACATGTTAATAGTTTTATTGCTACTACAGTTTTAGGCGGCACCAACTTTGACAACTGCTCTGAACCATAATTGTGGTCACGGTTCTGACTGTGGCGGTAACAGTCTGACGTGGCATTATTGATGCTCGTAACCAAACTTCAGTATTCAAATCAAACCTGTTTTTCAGTTTTGGATATTTGAACCTAAAATAGGAAGTATGAAAAATGATGGAATTTTTCTGTTTTTTTTAATTTATTTATTTATTTTTTAAGTTTTTCAATTGAAATTTGATAATGACAGACTACACCAGCCAGGCTCAAAAGCAACATTAGAAGAATAATTGTAAAAAATTACACAGACGCTACTTACTTTCTGTTGTGTGTTCTTTTATTTCCATATTTGCGCAGATAACTTAATCAGGAAGCAAAAAATATACCAGACAATAAAGTACTAAAAATCTGAGATAAAAATCAACCCCCCCAACATAGACCACCAGGAGCCCCCACCACTCCTTCCACTTCCTCCTCCCCTTCTCCTCCTCCTCAGCCCACTGTCGCCCCCTGCAGGTTTATGTGGCGTATCGCTTGGTCCACTGTTTGGCTGTTCGATCATGTTCGACTCTGTTAGTCGTGTACTGGGTAGCGATGCTTCCCACCAGAGGGTCGGCTGCACGGAAAGTTGACTTCATTAGCCACTCATCAGACTAAGACTGCCATGTTGTGCCCCAATGAAACTCAATTTTCTCTCACATTTTAGCAAAATCTATACAGTGTTCCCTCATTTATCGCGCGAGTGTTACGTTCCAAAAACTACCCGCAATAATGGAAATCCGCATTAATTTAAAAAAAAAAAAAAAAAATCCCGTTAATGATATCTATTTTTTTTTTTTTTTTTAATATATGTTTTTTAGTTTTGGTATGATTTTTAGTTTATTATAAATCCATTTTCATTCATGATATATGTTCTTTTTTCATTTACATCCATTTTTTTACCATTAAAGGTATGTTTTTTTTAATTTACTTATTACAGTATACAGCAGAGTCAAAAATTTTTTTTCATTTATTAAAAATATTTTTTTTCTTTTTTGGCATGATTTTTAGTTTATTATGAATGTTTTTTTATTCATAATTTGTTTGTTTTTTTTCATTTACAGCCATTCAAAATATGCTTTTTTTAAATGTACTTGTTATACAGCACCGTATATATATTTCTATCTCCGGAATGCAATGTCGTGGAGAGACGGGACAGATACTGTTGGAAAGGTCTCGTTGAGACGAATCCGCGGATTCCCGTATGTCCCCGGTCAGATGTAGGGTTTGAGAGATACACCCGTGCAAAGACCAAAAAAATAAACCAAAAAGCACGTTGTAAAAAGAAAGCATGCTGTATAAAATCCGCAAAACAGAGAGGCCATGAAAGATGAACCCGCGATAAACGAGGGAACACTGTACATCTAGCATATATGGGTCAAATTTGGTAGCAATCTGACAAAATTTCTCAAATTAATCTTTGAGGGACCACTGGAAATGGGGGAAACGGAACCTAAAATGGTTGCTTCAAACCAAAATGGCCAGGCTTCCTGTCTTTTTTGGACTTGTCATTTTCAAACTTTTTTTTTTTTTTTTGGTGGATCTACTCATGATAGACATACCTACCAAATTTCCGGCTGCCAAATCAAACATGCTTCGAGGGCTGAATTTTCTCAAAATAGCGACAATGCTGCGTCCATGTGTGTTAAAGTGGGTCACCTCCTAATCGTAATAATAAACAGTAGGAGCGTGTTACCTGGGTTACAGTCTGTGAGCAGGGAGCAGATGGACAGCAGCACCTTGGAGATGGTGAGGGCGGGGCTCCAATTATCCTTCAGGATGTCCAGGCAGATCACGCCCTGGCTGTTGATGTTGCAATGGTAGATCCGAGTACGGAAAGTCACCTATAAAGGCAAACACACGAGCAAAAAAACACTTGATAAATAAGGCGTTTCCGATTAATCTTTGCCCCTATCAGATGATCACTTCTACGACTACACCATTCTTAGAAATTCACAATGTCCCATCATTGGTGAGCTATTTTTAGAAGAGGCACGTGGGCTACTCAAGATGGTGAGTTCTGGGGGCCTGCTTGCACCAAGTTGGTGAAATGAAATATTTATAACTCACACGGGGAGAAATAATAAACGTGTTTAATCCAGTCACTGCTGCTGTTTATGTTGAGTTTGAGGGCAGCCCATTCACCACTATGCACTTTTAGACAGTACTTGGACGCCACCTAGAGGCCACTTGTGTTATGTGCTCCACTGTTCATTCTTCTGTTGTCTCATCCCACTGAGCCAAGTCACTTATTTTACAAAAAGCAAAAATTGAACAAAAATTGAGTTTGATTCATTCCTTGAGCAAACTTGCAACTCAACTTTATTTAAAAAAATAAATAAAAAATCTCCATTATAATAAACTGTAACATCCATCAGTTTTACAAACCCATTTCTAGAAACCTCGGTAGGTTCTGCTGTTCTGGTTAGCAAACAGAGTATGAATCTGCTCAGCATGTATTATCCACTTGCTTGTTTCATTTTTTCCTCCTGGAGGGAAAAAAAGTGAGGTATCTATTTGAGGGAGGTGTTTAAGTGCATGACGCACCCGGCTACTAATCACATTAGCATTGGGCTAAATCTGGTGTATTCACAGCAAAGCTTTGCACGACCATTAATATGCACATTCAAATTCTGTGAAAATTCAAGAACTAGGTGGCAATGCAAGAACGAGTCCATTTAAAAATATATTTTCAGTAACAGATGTACCCTTCCCACACATTAAGACACATTTTAAATAATTCCTTAGTGCCTTTTCTCACTCTGTTATTTTATAGTTTGAGGCGTCGCAAAAGTGAAACATATTTGTGTCAAAGTCACTGTTCTGCTTGACATGTTTCTTTTCACAAAAGCTTGTTTTCTTTTTGGTCAGACAGAGTGCTTTTGGTTTTGGGGAAAAAGAAAAAGAAAGTGTCTACTCTTTTGGTAGGTTTGGTTTAGTTGTGGACCTGCTAATTACACTGCATCTCATCCAGTTGACCTCAGTGCAGCCCAGCAACTCTTGGACTTTCCTATGTATTGTGCACAAAAGCAAAACAAAAAAACAATCCCGCACAAAAATCGTCACTATAGCCAGGGCGCAAACGCTGAACCACAATATAGTGGTGGTGATCAAACTCCATACTCGTTTCATACTGTGGCCGATTGCTTTTATTATATGCAGGGCCTCTTTGCTAGTATTGGTAAAATAATGACTTATACTACCTGTATATGTTTTATTCATGGTGCTTCTGAGGCCTTGTAGGAATGAACAGTGCCTTTTCATAGTGTCAAAATGCTGATGGTTGTACACCAGTATATTCTGTGTGCAGCTTTTCATTGGCCCATTTTTCTAGATGCCTACATGACTCAACTTTTTTTTTTTTTTTCACTTGTCCTTCAGTCGTACCAATTAGGTGGCAGGATTAACTCGTTCATTCCCAGCCATGTTCACAGAACCAATCACCTTCATTCCCGGCTGTTTTACTGGATTTTGACTGATTTTTCAAGGCCCACAGAATATTGTGTTGTATTGCTATAAAGACATGGAACATACCAAAAGAAAGATTAAAGTCTCTTCTTTCATCAGGAAAAAAAGTATATTTCTATCTGCTTCCGATTTGAAGCATTACAATACAGCTAAGTTTTATAATTTCTCACAAATCTATTTAGAATTCTTAGTAATAGAGCTTTTTTTCCAACATGTCTCTGGTTGATTTCCTTTGCTCTGCTGCCAACTGCTGACCGTTTGTGTAATAACTACCATTTCTTCAACTGTTCTTTGCAGCCGAGAGGCTGCATCAAAGCCTTCTGTATGCTGTAGCGTAATAACAAACAAACAAACAAACGTATAAATACGTCTTTGGGACACTTAAAACATTTAAAATAAAACGTACATATACGTTTTTGGGAGCAAATTAGTTCAGAATAAATGATTGTAACCAAGGTGAATGAGTTCCACTGGAACCCTTAAATATTGCGCTTAAACGACCAGTCACAAGCGTAAAGCTAGCAGGATGTTCTTGGTTTGTTTAATTGTGAACACAGCCAACATACCCATTGTATGCGAGGTTAACATTTTAGTATTTAAATATGCTTCGTTGAATTCTTTTTGTTGTACGTGTCAGTCTTGCAGTAATGTCAACTGAGTGACAAAACAGCTTGAAGCAAGCACGCTCGACCTCACAGTCTACTTTTTACTTCTTCAAAGTGAAGTTACACAATAGCCTCACAATTCTTGATAGCGAGCGAGAACACGTACTAAAGAATACACATACTTGGAATTTTTGAGTGACCAAGCACGGAACTTATATTATCATTCCCCACACAAATAAACGGAAATGCCATTAATCACATGTTAACTCAAGACAAACAAAATAGTCTTATATTAAACTCCAAAATATGATGGGTCACTGGGGATAACGTACCTTGGGTGGCTTGAAGGGGTAGTCGGGCGTGAAGGCGATGTCCAGGAAGAAGACTCCTCCCTCGTACACGGAGCCTGGCGGTCCCAAGATGGTGGACCTCCACTCATAGATGTTGTCTCCTTTGGGGCCGGCACTGTGCGTGCGCACAAAGAGAGAGAGAAGAAAAAAAAAACCTAGACGTGTGAGTGCCACATAAAAACCACATCCTGACAACACTCAAATGAAAACTTCAGCCAATAAGGCAAATATTGCTGCAACATTACGACAATCACTACGTTATGACAAAATCAATAATACTTTTTTTTTTTTTTTTAATTAAAAATGAAGTGGATCAACACAAATTGCTAATGTGATTCATTTGGCATGACCTTAAAGATATATTTTTTTTTCTATTACTCTCACAGAAGACAAAACAAAATTCCACATACAATGTCATGTGTGACTACAGTAAAAATTCTTTCAAATTCGACAGCTTTTCTAGAATAATTTCCTAAATAAATCCAGCCATTCTCTGAACCACTAATCCTCACTGGGGTTGTGTTGGAGCCTACCCGGATGCCATTGGGCAAGAGAGGCACAGTACACCCTGAACTGGTTGCCAGCTAATTGCAAGGCACAAACAGGATAAAGAACAATAAAACATTCACAATCACAACAAATATTTGCCTCAATTTGATCAATCAGTACCAATAAAGAATGTCTGTATTAATGTTAGAGATATTTGGATTCACCCAATTTAATTAACAGTCAACACAAATCAAGTTTAACAAGTTTGTAAATCGGGGAAGTCGGAATCACGGTTCGGCTATATCAGGATGAAACTGCCCAACACGACTGCGTTGTGCCTTTTTGCTGACTTGAAGACCGTCACTAGCCTGCTTGAGACATTAACGCTAAACCGTAAAGGCATCAAAGCTGCTTGTGACTGACCTGCAGTTTGGTGGCGGGTCCAGTGTGATGTCAGCCAGCTCTTTCTGAATCCTACACAAACACATACACATAATAAATAATAATAAAAAAAAAAAAGGGGATCCATAGTCTGGAAATGAAAATTTGTTTCAGTTGTTTTCTTATGCTGGGTCTCAAAACTCAGCTCTGGTGTAGCCACTATAGAGCGCCTCATTGTGGGCCTTGAGTCACAGTGAAAGTAGTAAGCGAGGAGAAGGGAAAAAATAAAATAAAAAATTGAGCAGGGGCCATGCGATTGTATGGCCGCTTTAGACTAAGAATCTTTAGTGTGCCTCGTTGTCTGCTGTGAGTGCATGCACATCTCTAAAAATATGAAGGCCAACAGGACAGCCAGTGTCAGTGTTATTTTAGTTAATTCAAACTAACGAAAAAACAAAATAACTTAAAAAATTGAATTAATGAAATAAAATAAAAACGAAAATGCTTTTAAAAAAAACAAACAAAAAAACCCCATGAAACTACATTTGACATGGTTGTTCACACCATTCTCGCCTGTGCTGTGACACATTTATTTTCACTTTGAGACTTAAAAAAACAATAACCAAAATCAACATATTGACATGAAATAATAGCAATGATTTGACCTCTTGGCGCTGGTAGAAAGCAGCTTGGAGGTCTTGCTCATGCTGGCTTTGCTCTCACGCTTCTTCTTGCAAGACGTGTCCTTCTGTCTGCTCTGGCTGGACGACGGCGGTGATGACGAAGAGCTGGTGCTGGCACGAGAATCCTCATCCGACATTCCGGTTTGGATTGGAGAAGAACCCGGACCTGGACAACACAACAGCTTTTTTTTTTTTTATAAATTACATTACAAACACACAATTCAGTTGAATGGGAGGCATTCTTCCAGGAAAGGAGCACTGCGATCTCTTGTACTTGCAGCATTCAGGATATAAAAAAATAAAATAAAATGTAGTGCTGAGAATGCTCAGTTGGGAAGAAAATGCCAGACTCTTAATATAAACAGTCCTCAATTGACTTAATTTGGCCAAATAAAACAAGTGCTCAACGGATTTCTTTGATCATATCATATAACAAAGTAATTTCAATGAGTACTGGTATTTCTTCTGTTGTTTTAATTATCATGCTTACATACATACTAATGATGTAAAGAAGAAAAATGAAGAAAAAAAATCATTATACTGTATTTTGCAGTATTTTCCAATCTGTAAATTGTATGTCAGAGGCATCCAAGACCGGTCTTCGAGAGCCCCTATCAAGCGTGTTTTCCGAGTTTCCCTCCTCCAACACCCCTGAATCAAATAATAGGATCGTTATCAGGCTTCTATAGTTTGCTGATGATATGCTCATTGGATTCAGGTGTGTTGGAGGGAGGAAGGTTGTCGGTGACCGGACTTGGAGAACCCTGCTGTTATGTTGTTTTTTTGGGTGCTGTTAGCATGCGGCTCTTTAAACGCAATTACATCACTAGTCTCTCTAGTTCGACGGAGAACTGGTTGAGCGAGTGGCATTGTTATTCTCACTTCTACATTAAAATGCAAATGATATCGATTGTTGTGATAGTTTAATGAGCTTGATGGCGAGAGAGGAGTCACTTATTTTCAACGTTAGCATCACCGTTAGCCTACGAGCTAATAGTGCTTCCATCTCATCTCGCGCAATTTCTTTTGTGTTAAAACGCCGCAAACTGATGTTAAATTGGACTCCAAGCGCATAATGTGTTGGATAAATGTTGTCAAAATGAAACAAAAATATTATGGCAGAAAAAACGGTTATAGGCAACGATTATTCATCAGGCCCATCCAGGGACATGACTACTTCCTGGAACAGCGTGGTTGCGACGGACCTTTAAACTTGAAGCTAACCTTCGCTTTCGATACATGTAAAGTCTTCAAAGGCACCCGTGAAAGCGTAAAACAAAGTTTCGAAGCACAGACAAAATTACATACTAAAGCGTAATAAACGGGTCCGTGCCAGCACATAGTCATAGCCGCTTTTCCGATACCGTCTATTATGTTTTGTCTCGGCTTCTTTTTTTTCCTTTTTTTTTTTTAAACGCCGCTCGGCGATCAAAACAAATCAGTCAACAACAATGGAGTCGTAGTAGTCAAAAAGCTGTTAAAGACATCATGAAAGCTCGTTCCCCATTCCTGACTCGATCACCTGGATCCGCACTCACCCAGTCTTTTGTGTCTGGACCTCCGCCGGCTAGCTGGCTGCTGCCTTGTCGCCCTCTGCGGAACGGAAGTAGCTCTCCTCGGCCGCAGTGGGCTGGACTGCGCCGGTGCCTGGCGGTGGAGGTGAGGTGGAGATGCCGCAACCGCAACGTCAACGTCCTTCTTCGCCTACACCCGCGCACGCGCGCACAATAAACAACAAAGTCAAGCGGAGCCACGAGAAATGCCTTTGGTAAATATTTTTGGAGCATCCGATTAGAATTCAATGAAACAGCAAACGTGTTCACTTTGGGGGCACCAAGAGCAAAAAGTGCTTGCTAAACAATGACGTCATGGAGTCAAAACAGAAAGGAATTGCTGTGATTTTTTTTTCAACCAAATTTCTAAGTCAAAGATTTCTTTGGTCCAATTTCGATAAAATGCAAATTCTTTTTTTTTTTCATTGTAGTTTATGAAACGCGCACAGCCTATTTTGGCAGCAAGAATGTAAAAGTTTTTACACACGTCAAGAGTCCTTTGGGTGAACAGTCCACAAAGATTTCTTTAGTCATAACTTCTGAGTGAATTGGAATTTAATTTTTTTTTTTTGGTCCTGACGTCTTTGGGATGAACAATCCTTGATTGATTTAATTCAGCAGCATTTATTTGGGCAAAAATCGAAATGGAGATTGATTTCTGATCATAGCAAATTTCTGCTCTTGATGTTTGATGAAGAAAATGCCTCTTTTGGTTTGAAATCTTTCATTAATTTATTGTGTTCAAATTTCTTTGGCCCTAAATTTCCAGTGAAACCAGAGTTGTTTTTTTTTTCCAATCTGGCAATGGCAATCAACAGATAGGAAAAAAGCTCTCTTTTGAGGTATGGTTCAGAAAATCCTGAATTGGTTTCCTTGGTCGTAACTTAAGGAGTGGTAATTTTATTTTTTTTATTTTTTTTTGGGCACGTATGGTAGCATTGGCAACGTTCAATTGACTGTAAAGTTTACAGTTTTTAAATGTATTTTAAGGAAATTGTTTTATAAAAAAAAAATGCAATTAATTTCAACTTCATTAAAATGCTATGCAACTGTAACGCATGTAGCAGTAAAACAATAACCGCTTAAATGGAGTGGCATTAGCTCATGTTTGTGTGCTGCGATGAAGTGGAGCATAGCAACATTGCAAACTGGACTGGAGTTGTTGACTCACGTGCACACACTTCCACACGTTACCTGTAATCTGTTGCTATCTTTCTAGAGGGGAGGTTTTCGGTTTTTTTTTTGGATGAGACGCTTTACTCCCTAGGAGGACATCTAGTGGCCGTCAATGGCACTGACCTGCAGGATGAGAACAAAGGGGCACTGCTGTTTCTCTCAGCACTTGCCAGAATTTGGAGGCCTACTCAACGCAACACAGATGTGAAGCAGTTGTCTGCTATGGCGCTTATACAGAAAATATACGCTGCATAATGCTGCAATGAGAGTGTACGGGACAAAAGGGAGATTGGCCAATCCCAACATGCCATAGCAGAATACGAGTGTTTCTAGTTGTGTCGTTGATGGACCAATATCAGGAGTCTCTCTGGGCCCCCAACTAACAGCTAGTCAGGGATCTTATGTGGGAGATTATCAACATGTTATTGCAACTCAGCAACCCGAGTGACAGCCTGGCTTGACTCAATGCAGCTCAAACGAAGCGATGTTGATACAATTGGCCAGAATGAAACAATATTCATTGTTTTGGTTCTCTTTCCAGACAGAAATGACAAGAAAAGTCTTACCTGCCGAAAGATTACTCAATCACTTTTTCTGCACTCACAGACAAACGTTGAAACAAGAGGAAATGTGGCAAAAAAAAATAGAAAGCAACGAGAGCGAGAACAGATTCGTTTTCTCACAAGCCAACCACAGTGTGTTTTTATTGGGTGTTTTCAGTAATACAAGTGCACAACAGCAGCGGCGCGGGTAGCCAGTCAAATATACAAGTCCTGCCCTCTTTTCGCAGGCAGACCTCGACGCACTCACGCATACACACACACACGCAACACATACGCGCACACAATTGTTTTTTCCTGTCGTGTGGTCTGCCTGGAAAAAAAAGTCTTTGAAAAAATACATACAGTACAAAGAAAAAGCGGAGGAAGTTAAAAAGCATGAAGGCTCCGGTTCCATGCACGTCGAGACAAACACAACAAAAAATAAAAGAGGAGAAAGTAAAAAGCGCACATTTTCTTCCAGATGCCAAATAGAAAATAAGAATGACATATATTCATGTGTGTGTAGTGGGAGGATAATGCGTATGATGTGTATAATCAGGGGTGCACGTTTATTTTGCTCTGGTTCTCACCGGTGGTTGCTGCTTGATGATAACATTTTTCCCGACCCACTGACCTCACTGTATGAACTGAAAAGAGTAATAACAGTCAGTGGCGGTTTCTGGCATGCGTGAAATGTGCAGTGGAACGGGGCGGCATGGCTGGCAGCGCAAAATTGATCTCAACCTTCCTGTCACCGTGGATAAATATTTATTTATTATTATTTATAGTTTGACGTCTCTTTGTACCACTGCAATTTGGAAGTTGGCCAACATTGGTTGGTTATGCTAGCAGCTGTCGCTAGCAACCTTTTGTTTACTGTTTGTTTCGCAGTCATATTTGTTAGTTGTAAGGTGCATAGGCTTATTTTAAAAAAAATGTGTCAGCAAGGGTAAATAAAAAGGGTTCGAGAAGGGAAATCCATCAAGAGGCGCCATTCGAGCTAGTCCCCTGCAGTCTATTTTGCAGCACCGGTTTCCGTAAACACATTTTGACAGACCGTAATGGCCGTGGCGCTGTGACACCAACGAAGCCTGCCGCTCGCTCACCCACTGTTGCCACATTGCAGCTCAGCTTAACCGAACTGAGAAAGGAACACATCAGTTCAACTTGGAACGGTCGCGCAATATGAGCCTCGTGTACTGCTCCTCCCCCTCTCAAAAAAAAAAAAAAAAAAAAAAAAAGAAAAAAAAGAAAAAAACGTAAGATACTAGCTACATAAACACGCAGCGATTTGCATCACTTGAATCTGGCGCACCCGGCCACCAACTTATGTGCACCCCTGATTATAACGATGGGTGTGTGTCTTTTATTTCCAATACAATACTTCCAAGTTCCAACATTCACATATTGGAAAATAAAAATCCCCAAATTTACTACTCTTTGTATAAAAAAGAAGCTTTCAAGTCAACAAGGAACAAAACAAAAAAAAGAGGATTTTTTTTTGTGTTTAATATATTTTTTTGTGTGTTTTTAATTTTTTAAACACATAAAATGTTTGGGGAGGAGGAAGAAGAGGAGGGTTGGGTACAGCGATGCACTTAGTGAGTGTGCTTTGACGGACCAAGGGGAGAAAGAGGTAGAGTGGTAGAGTGAGGAGGAAGAGGAGAAGGAGGAGGAGGAAGAGCGTGGCTCCAATGTATGTGTGCATGTGTGTGTCTATGTGGCGTATCTCTTGGTCCACTGCTTGGCTATCCTGTCATGCTCGGTTCTGTTGGTCAGGTATTGTGTGGCGATACTTCCCACCAGGGGGTCGGCTGAAGAAAAAGTGGGACAAAGTATCATTAGTGGCAATATGTGGTAAAAGGTGAAACTTTTTTTTGGGCTTTGTGCCCATCCACTTCTTCCTTGACAATCCCACCATGTTTTTGTGGTTCAACACAAAGCCCAATGCCAGGTTGCCGTTTAACTAAAAAAAATTTCTGCGACAGTCCATCTCAGTTGACTTTCTGTCATAAACATTGTGACTGTTTGTGCCTTACCTGGGTTACAGTCTGTGAGCAGGGAGCAGATGGACAGCAGCACCTTGGAGATGGTGAGGGCGGGGCTCCAATTATCTTTCAGGATATCCAGACAGATCACACCCTGACTGTTGATGTTGCAATGGTAGATTCGAGTGCGGAAAGTCACCTAACAAACAAACATCAACACTGTTTAAGTAAAAGTCAGACGAGCTAATGACCTACCTTTGCAGGGTTCTGTGTGAAAGGTACAGTTCAAAATTGACTGACTGTGGAAGTTTTATATACGCTGCACTGCATCTTATTCTAAAAATTATTTTGCATTATTCAACATAATAATGTGCAAGGGAGGTGCAGGCAGTTTTTTGTTGTCCACTTGGAGTCCCGTGCTCACATTCTACTGTAGTATCTGTGACTGAGTATGGTTTTAAAAGCAGAGCCTGGCCCGGTGAGTAACGTGGGTGTCAGCAAATGCGAGCGTAGAATCGGCATCAGTTATGGCCATCAGCAGCTCGTGTTTGTCTTCTTAGCGTTGGTTCAATAAAGGGACTGAAAGTGCACTGGCGGCTGTGTTAGCTTGAATTAGATAACAACAATACCTTATGTTGGAGATCGTAGAAGTGCTGTTGTGGTGCACATCGCACTTGATCTTCCTCTAAGTGTGAAATGATCCTAAACATTGGGCATTTTTTTTTACGGACTATTTCCTCTTGGCTCGCTGCCATCGCAGCAGCTTATTGCCACACAGAGTGGTGCGTGCGTCTGCCCGTGTGGAAAAATGATCCCTGTGAAGCTTCGCGGCAGATATTCTGCTTTGACCTTTTTTACTATTTGAATTATTGAAACTATTTGATTAATCATTGCAGCTTTAGTTTCAAGGTTTACTGGAGAATACTCGAGGGAGGACATTGGCTGTGTGAAAGGGAATCGCACAAAGTAAAGATGAACCTTTGCTGGGTGCTGTGTGAAAGGCACAGGCGATTACATGGGACATTAGTCTCGCTGTGTGACACCAAAGTGTAGAAGTCACTTAAACTCTGCGGCCCCCGCTTTCCAAAACATCTTAAGGGGTCTGGACATCCATTTGGATTTAACACACACTCCAGTGTTTTTCCTCAGTTCCCCCACCACTAACATCTGGTCCTTCTGACCTTGCACCCGAGCCCCCCCCCCACCTCCCCACACACATAGAGGAAATCTCTAATAGGCCCTGGCATTCTCCAAACTCCCACAAGACAGGACGTTATAAATAACTCCAAACCTTCTATAAGCCTGTTTGGTGTTTGCAGGCTCATAAGATTGACTTTAGAAATAAACACAACCACAAGAAATGATCCAGAATCCAAAAGACACACACGCCAATAGAATGCTTTTTGACTAATGTGATGGCTTCTCTTGCTGGTTTATGAAGCATGACCACCACCTCCTTGCACAATAGAAATGAACAAAAACACTAGAATAAGCCACAGAGAGAAAAAAGCAAAAAAAAAAAAAAAACCGTCATCCACAATGCAGTAATTGTCATGATTGGAAGAAATGAACTCATTCAATGGCAGTTGTTTCCAAAGCGTTGTTTCCCACATTGCCAGCTTACAGCACTTAAGACTGATCTTTCAAGAATATCGCATTCTGTGACAATGTAATTACCACACCTAACAAAAGAAAAGTAGACTTCTTTCATCTTTCATAAAAAAAGTGGAGAAAACAAGCAAAACACTGACTTTGATACATTAAAAAAAACAAAACAAAACTTTGACACACAAACAATAAACAACAACAAAAACATGATTGAGAAAGGGCTTTTGATGGCAAAATATTTTACGCAGCGACTAAATGAGCCATGTTGACTCACCACAATGGCGTTTGCCATTCACTTCATAAACTGAGTCATCTTTTCTCACAATTGTAACACAGGCTTTCTACGACGTGCTGCGACACATACTCCGTTGATGCCATAAACATACCTGCACTCTGTGGAAGTGTGAGATGCGGATGGTATTTCGCTCCCTCATAATCGACATGACAAGCCAATATTCACCACCGAATCTTTACCTCCTACTCGAAAGCTGTGCTGATGGAAAACCCAGAGTGATGCAAGGCTGCCATCTACTGGGATTTTTTTCCGTTATTACAGTAGGGCAGCAACTAACAATTTTCTGTAATTTTTAAAATCGATAAAAAAACTAAAAATAAAAAAATAAAAAAGTACATTAGTATATTTTATACTGACAGTGCAGAAAACAGAAATGAACATGTCAGAAAATAGGCAAAAATGTTGATCAGTGTTTTCCAAAGAAAAAAAAAAAGATGTTTGCAAATGCCTTATTTTGATTCAATACATGATAATTGGTCAGCTTTCATTGAGGACTACAGAAATCTTGACAATAAATATTTATTCCTAATGCTTCTGTTGAAAAGCCGGAATTCTGACTGTTTGGAGAATTGTAAGGTAGTTTGTCCATTAATTTGCTAATTGATCAATTGTAGCTTAATTGCAACCCTTGTCAGGAATAAGCGGTTTGGAAAATGGACAGATGGACGATTAACTATTGTACCCACCGTTAGAAAAACCTACTTGACTAATGTATACGCTACGTTGGTGGCAGTGAATAAGTTATCCATCACTACTTTCAAAAGAATCACTAGAAATAACCCAAACTTGTCTGTAGAATTCACACCACCAGGGAGTGCTGAGCAGCTGTGGACTACAGAGGAGGCCGACGTGTGAGAAAATAGGTTTTGGCTGCACATCACAGCTTGGTGAAGGGGTTGAAGGGGGGCGGGGCAGGAGGAGCTTAGGCGGAAACACCCGAGCCCCTCTGGAGAGGGGAAATATGGGCGGGGTCTGGTGAGCTGGTTTGACAGCACAGCACAAAGACGGAGAGACGAGCGTCAGCAGGGTGATGGGGTGCACTGCGGTAAAACATCGTGCTTGCAATGGGATGTGTCAGGTGCTTGCCCCTTTCACACACAACAGTTATATTGTCCGCCTGTGCCTATACACTGACAACTTGCTTGTAAACCTTCGCAGCGCGGGTGCTATTCCCTTTCACACCGCCACCATCCGGCCTCTGTTACTACCTCGGAAGCCGACAACCGCCTTCAAATCCCAATTTTAAATTCTTCAAACATAGAATAGTTGACTGTGACAAATGCACACAACAGCGTGACAACAGTGAGACGTTAGGTGTTAAAACTTCTCACCTAGTCTTGCCGGCAAATTCAGGGGTCACCAGGATGGGATTAGTACCAGTCAGAAGGAAAATGCCGGAAAAATGTGGACTGAATCAAAGAGCGATCTACCTTGGGGGGTTTGAAGGGGTAGTCTGGCGTGAAGGCAATGTCCAGAAAGAAGACACCTCCTTCATACACGGAGCCCGGCGGTCCCAAGATGGTGGACCTCCACTCGTAGATGTTGTCTCCTTTGGGGCCGGCACTGTCACATGGAAACAAAAAGACATGTTAGTACTGTCAAAATGAAAGCGTTAACTCTGGAGATTAATTTACCGTAAATCTTTGACTGCCAACGACGATTAATAATGATTAATAAAATTCCGATGAATGGAATGCGATCTTTCATTTAGTAGCCACATTGTATATGTAGTAAAGGCAAACAATATTCTTTTTGCCTAGAAAGATGAGTTAAAATGCTCGAAAGCGGCTGGCACTGTGGATTTTTTTGTTTTGTTTTTATAACGTGTGGCAGTCAAAGAGTTAAGTGTTAAAATAAATAAATAAATAAATAACTCAGTCACTCAGCCAAACTTGGCGGAATCACTGGCGGGATATTTTAAATTTCTGATTTACTTGCTTGATGCTTGTTGGAGAACTCCAAAGTAATTTGAGTACTTTGCAGAGCCAAATTCAAATGGCAAATTATTTGTACGCCTTTGGCGTATCATCTCAGAGCAAAATTCCCTGCTCAAGTTAACTTCTCGGGGCCTTGCAAACATACTGCTGGAGTGAGCTGAACTAAAACTGTAAGTGAGAAGTTCTGAGAATTGTTTCGAGTCCATCTCGATCGTTTTGTTTATCAGTAAGAGAAGTATTCCATTCAAGGTTCAAAAAATGCTATTGAAACAGTCCTGGATTCTAAATACGCAGTACTTTCTATTTGATGATTTTACATTAATTCAAAAATTTGACTAAAGTAAAAATCTGTTACAAGCTTTGATGACAAGAGTAGAAGAAAAAGCAGAAACAATGTGATTAATCAAAATTAACTAATTCACTCTCAGCCGTTTTCACCGAATCAACCCCCTTCGCTCCCGGCTGTTTTACTGGTTTTTGCCGATTTTGCAAGGCCCACAGAATATTGTGCTCTATCGTTATAAAAATAATGGAACCTACCAAAATAAAGATTAGAGTCTCTTCTTTCATCAGGAAAAAAAGTACTTTTGTATTAGAATATAGCTAAGTTTCATCATTGTTCACAAACCTGTCGAAAACACTGGGGAAAAGAGCTTGTTGCAGCATGGCCCTGGTTGATCTGGCCGTTTTTTTGTAATAACTACCATTGCTTTAAGTAACCTCTTCAGGTCAGAGGCTGCATCAAAGCCTTTAGTATGCCTAGCATAAAAAACAAAACGTATAAATGTTTTTGGCACCGTGGCAATATTTAAAATAGAACGCATTTATACATTTTTTGGAGCAAATGAGTTAATCACGATTACTTATGGAAAAATTGTGTGATTAATTAGTTTAAAAAATTGTAATCGTTTGACAGCACTAGTTTACATGCATGTTTAAAACAAAACTAATACATCACATTTGGCAGTATATTGCAGATGTTCACTTATTGCGGGTTGTTCTGGAATGTGTCCTTCTCAATAAACGGGCGGTTTACAGTAATGAGAAATGACTTTAGATCTCATGCAGGTTCCATGTTGACCAGATGCTGCTTGAATGCCGACGGTCACGTCTGTTGCAGTTAATACCATTTCCATATCCAGACCCCCCCCCCCCCCCCCCCCTTCAGTGTTGTTTGCGATAAGACCCTGAGCTGGAACGCTGCCAGCGAGACACCAGGACAATGTCCACATCACAAAGCCGGGGAACAATGAACAATCCCTGTGATTTCATGTAATTACCGGCAAGGGTGTTCGATGCCAAGCCTTCCCCTGCTGTTGCACAAATTGTGAGTGTGTGTAAGTATGTGTGCGCCCCACACTTGCTTTCCCTCCAGGCTGTGATATCGCCGCTTGTCTTTTTTTATTTGGACAAAAACCAACAGAGACTTCCTGAAAGCAGATCCCCACAATAAGATCATTCTCCACAAATAGGAATCGCTTGAGTCCTCTTCCGGTGTCAAGGCGTAATCTACTTTGCCACCTCTCTTCAAGGAGGCCCCCGCTGACTAAGCCTTACTTAATTAGCTCATTAAGGGCCGCCTCATCTCCGGAGAGTCTGAGAGAAAACGTCGGCCCGGCTGGGACACGCTTTTGTTTCCTCCTGTACACAAAACAAACGTTGGGATTTTCCTTTTTGTCAAGAGGGAGAAGATAGGAAAAACAAGAAAAGAGGCGATCGCGTTACAGCGGCCGTCGTCACGCTTTTGACCTTCTCTGGAAGATGAAAGCTAAAGGGTATTACTTGTCTGTTGGATTGCAAAACGACAGTGTTTTCCATGGCACTTTGCGGAAGGTCGACGCATGTGTCGAGTGCAAGGTCACAGAATTTCAGAGATAGTGTTTGCTTTTGTGGTTGTGGCCCCCAATCGCATCAAGCAAGACAGACGTGGATTGACGGATGATATAAAGTTGATGCATAGAGATGGCAAGGTGGATAGACAGATTCATTGATTGATGGTGGATGGATAGACGTCAAGTTGTATGTGTCTTTCTAACAGGCATTGCGGTTTCAAGTCGCCCCTCTTTTTCATATTTCCATAATTTCCACATTGTGTGTACACAGACCGGTTTGGCCTTCTTGTGGTTCCATTCATATTACATTTCAGGGTTTACTTTGGGGCAAGTGTTCCACGCATGCGCATTGGTCCACACATCTCTGCCAGTCAACATGCTGCTCGTATGCACATTTGTAATCCAAATGAGAAGAGAGAAAAGAAACAGAACTACTGTTTTTGTTGTAATGTTGGATTGGAATACAAGCTCATCTCCCCTTACAAAAACTCTTCGAAGCAGGCATCCATTGTTGCTGTTTTTTGTGTCTCTAGTCTGGCACATCCGTGGTCGCACCAACCTTGGATGATATGTTCAGCTTGTGAAGACTAAAGATAAAACTGTCTTTGCTCTCTACATATAATTGATGAACAATGAAGACACAGATGTTGCCACAAAAGAGTAAGAGATTATGTGTATGCCTGCTCTACTGAGAATGGAGGACCATCCAATATCCTAATTGGCTAAAATTTTTCCACCAACAAGTCCAGGAACTTGGAGTTCTGGGTAAAGGGAGTTCTTGGTGGTAAGAGTTCCGCAGGGAATTTATGATTTGTGTTTTCACAGCGTCTTGCAGTTCTCGGTAATTAATTCAAATGACTTTGATTGAGTCCAGCCGATGTAAAAACAACGCCTCCAAACTTGACCAATCAGCCATGGTCATTGCAGCCCACCCCCTCAAAGTTCCTGCCTGGGTCAGCACGACCCTGCTGCCGAAATAGTACTTGGATGTCCCCTGGGGAATTTAATTACCCTGGTAATTGTTGTTAGTGGAAAAAAGCGCAAACTGAATTTTAACAAGATAAACTGAAAAGTTCTCCAAAAGTTCCGGAGGTGGAAAAACGCCTATTGAGGTTGAACATGCCTTTGTAGAAGTACAGTGTGTTTCTATTTCAGAATATAATACCAACAACAATGGTAATGACAAATTCTGTCAACTATATTTAGAATTTGATGTACATTTGAATAAATGCTGCAATTATGAAAGCCTTTGCTAAGCGTCAGTCAATCATTGTTGAGAGGCCAGAATTGATGGATTATGATGCCAGGCAGGATTAAGCTGTGGTCCCCCAGGGGAAGAAGGTTAGGAGGCCCCACTTTTAAGACCTATAATACATAAAATAGTGAGGCCGAAACACCAAGTACCACACACACGCTTGCTCACTTCCTTGCAACCAGAATTTATGTGTTGCAGAACGTAGAAACAGGAGCACTCAAAGTAACACGTTTGCTACAACCATCAAAGTTGAATGTACATCCGAGCTGTCTTCATTCTTAATTTGCGCATACCTTAAAGAAGGTGTAAACTAATAACGGTTATATAAGAGCAGCTGCTTGCGATAAGCTGCAATTGCCATATGATCTGATTAGTCGACTAATTGCGTCTACTATCAGTGACTAGTTGACTAGCAAAATCATTGCTTGTGGCCGCCCTAATAGATAGACAGACAGAGAGATAACAGAGAGGTGCCGATAGATTATGAGAGAGATACATTGAGAGGACAATAGCGTGAAACAGAAATATTCTGAGAGAGAGATACAATGATGGAGATAGCAATAGAGAGCGAGCATGAGAGAGCTAGACAGATACTGTAATGACAGAAGATAATGGATTGAGACAGACTACAAAATTAATGATAGGCATAGGCAGATATAAACATGGTTAGACGGGTGGATGATAGGTGCTAGATGGATGGATTATACAGACAGACTGATACGTGGGTTGATGGACAGACAACGTAGATAGATGGACAGGTGGATAGACACACTGATGGCTGGATGGATAGACAGATAACAGGTAGATAGATGTTTAGATGGATGGACAGAGACAGACAGACAAACAGATAAAAGGCATAAGAATAATTAATGAAGTTCTGGTTGTCAGTAATCCATAATTATGAGGATCATAGTGGTGATGATGACGACTGCAAACATGCAAACATTTTCCTCACAGCCAATGCGTCGAGTTAACTTCAACTGAAGGCCAGAGTGTGTGTTGTTTGCAGTGGAATGAAAGAGGCAGTGTGTTTGTCATGAGGCACTATTGATCTTGAAGCTAGAGGGCACTCATACATTTGGCTGTTTGGATGGGAGCTGTTGTCATCCTCCAGGACAAATCACAAGTGAAACTACACAAGTTCAAAAAAGGGAATCATTTGCCACATTGGACACAGCACAGAGTAAATTTTCATGCTCATTACGTGAAAGGTCGTGTTCAGTCCTGGTTCAACCATTTACAAACAAAAGATTTAAACGAAGTGAAGAAATAAAATTTGCTTTCTGGAAACCCTAACATTAAACACTAACCTTGTCTTAAAAAAAAAAAATAAATCTAGAGTATCTTTATAAAATCAGAGCTTGTGATTTATGTCTTGTATGCCTGGCCCCAGGCGTACCTAATGAAGTGTCCTGTGGGTGTAAATCTTTCCTAGGGTGCAGCTGGCGTCCTCCCACCGCGGACGCCTGTGAGAAGCTTCTGAGCAAGCAGCTCTGCATCTGCGCTGCTGCCGTCAGCCAAATGCCTTGATTCACTGACTATTTGGGTCATTTGTTTCAAGGGTCTGGGATGCATTAGCAGGCGGGGTTCTCGCCGAGGTCTTGTCCGCCGCCATTACGCTCAGGCGGGAAGGTGGGCCGACAGCCGGGGTCCACCACAGGCCACCAACAAAGCTAGGATTTTTTTGGTCCTACACCATAAATAAGCGTTGATATTGTGGTAAACATAAACCTTCATACAACTGTTCCAGTTAATTTTGTTAAAACTAATTAATACATTACTTATTTTATTTATTTTTTCTTTTTAGGTCTAGATTCTGCAGTGTGGACAATATAAGGTAGCTGGGAAGAGACAAATGAGGTGTGCAGGATCCACGTTTCGCCTCTCGTGCATCTTAGACTTCCTCTTGGCGTTAGGAATATTACCGTAACAACAACCATTTCAGATCAATTGCACAGCATTTTTTTTTTTTGTCTGAGTGGGAACAAATGTGTTTTGAAGATGGTACGTGTCACAAAAAGCAAAGCAAATGTTTAGAATTATGAAGCCGAGAGCGTTTCCAGGAATTATCTGGAGAACCACATCAAACCAGAGCAACTACAACATTATGCTGTTACGCTAGCCTGCTTCTTTGTGGACGGTCATGAGATGTTTATTCACGAATCACGCTTTTGACACTGTGTGTGTGCGCGCGTGTATGAGAGCGAGTCACGATGTGCTGATGTCTGCGTAGGGTAATGATAGGCGCCCGGCATTATTCAGCTCGAGCCAGAGGCCGGCGTTTGCACCGCGTCAGACGGCGGCCCAGATGCTGAGGAGGAACAAAAATGCTTATTTCGCCGGAATCTTTGTTGTAGCTTGCTGAAAAAAGGAGGACAAGGAGGGTTCATAAACAACACCCCCACCACTACCGCTCTATGAACGATAAACCAGTACAAAGGATGCATCAACAGAGATGTAAAATATACCAGTTAGCAGTCAACATGAAAAATGTCTTCAATAAATGAGTATTCACTTTTTGAGTACTCACTTGTACAAAGTACTGATAGTGATTAACACGATGAAAAAATTGTGAACAGAACTTTCCTTCTGAAGCAGATGATGATTCGAAGATCGTTTATTAAATATGAATAATCACAACCAATGATCAAAATAATCATGATTATCATTTTAGCCAAAATCATGTACCGCTAGCATGAAATACATTTGCTTTAATGATATTTCATGAGTGACTGTATAGAATGCAGTCATTTTGCAATTTGCATATAGGCTACCGTAAAATGGTCAAACCTTAAAGCGGAAGTCAAGGCCCCCCATTTTTTTTTTTTTTTGACAATAATATGTTCTATGCAGCCCCATTAGTCTAAATATGGCATTCTGGTTGATATTGTGTTAGTGGAATATGAGTTAAGCAGCAAATGCTTTCTCGGGGCGGCCTGAAGATGACATCAATGTTGCTCAGGGCTCAAGTAACAACCAATCACAGCTCAGCTTCAGAAAACAGGCCAGCTGTGATTGGTCGTTACCAGAGCCCTAAGCAACATTTCTGTCATCGTCAGTCGACAGCAAGTGGCAAAATGGCCGCCTACTAAGATTGATAAAATGGCTGGATTTTGCTTCATAACTCATATTCTACAAATGTAATATTAATCAGAATGTCATATTTAGACTAGTGAGGTCACATATAAAATATTATTGTCAAGAAATGTTTCTGGTTGACTTACACTTTAAAACTGGACGTCCGTGGCACAAGCCCCATTGCAAAACCGGGGGGGGGGGACAACAACAAAACAATTAACAAGCGCATACTGTTGGTAAAACAGTGTACCATCCCATCCAGTTCATTCAAACTGTTGAGAGTGAAGCCATATTACTGTATGCACTGTGTAAAGAAGTTCAAATTAACATCAGCATTGTAATAAAAGTCTATGTAATCAGTTTAACATTGATGCTAACAAAAAGCAGGTTAGCAATGTGCATGTTTGATCAGTAAGTAACAGCAGCCACCATTTTAGCAATAAATGGCACGCTAAACAAAGCAAAACAAAACAAAACAAATGGCGTCAAACGCGTCACCTCTGCCAACATAGCCACACGCTAATTGGCGACAGGGCTCTTTCACGGTCAGCGGCGAAGAAGATTGCTTCATTAAAGCTCTTCTCCTGTTAGCGTCAATGCTGCAAAAGGAGATGTGAAGCGAGCGTCGGCGCCATTAGGAGACGGCGCGCCAACGGTGGGGGGAAACGAGTCGGAAGAGTAAATAATGCAGATAATGGCTTTATTTGTGCGTGGCTGTACTCAAAAAGCTCCGCGCGCACACACATTCACATTCAATTACTGCTGCTCCAAAAAGGCAGGCTTTAATTTCACTGAAAAGCGAATTATTTTACAACATTGAATAATTGTTGTTCCAACTGGGATCACATGTGGCATCATTACACAAAGTGTCACGTGACTGAATTTGTTTGAAATGCATGAAAAGGAGCTATTATTTGTACTACTACTGCTACACTCGACTTTCAAAGGTGCATTAAAAGGGAAATTGAGGCGAAATCATGTGGGGTAAAAGCCAAGGTTACTTTTCGAAGGCCAACCTAATCTCCCAGGATTGCAACTACCACAGCAATTTTACGAACCACAAATACACGGCAAAGCTCTATGATGTAACATATTGATCAGGTGTCGTGCTATCACTATCGGACATTTTTAGAATCAATTAATCTATTGATTATTCCATTGATTAATCAGTTTCATTTTGCATTAAAGTGTATTCCAAAAGCATTTTCCCCTGATTACTAATCAGTGATTGTTGTTTATTTCGTACTTTGTAATTGTATTGTGATTAAAAAAAATGGACATTGATGTACTATTACCGGTTCAGTCATTGTTTTCCAAAGTAAAAACAGATGAGTGCAAATCAGTCTTCTTTCATGAAGGTCTACAGAAATCAGCGAACAATTACTGTTGATATGCTGAAATCAGAGGATTTGGACAATTTTGATGAAAAAAAATGGCTCCAAACGATTATGATTATTAAAATAGTTGTCAATTAATTTGATAATCGATTACTTGTTAATTAATTTTGACAGCTCTAGTCAGGTGTTTTGGCAATTTAGCTGAACGTGAACATAAACATTGTACAGGGAGTCCTTGAGTTACGTCGTACGCGATCTACATCGTTTTGACTTTACGGCGCCCGTGCCTCATCCATAGCACCTTCTTTTTTTGTTAATTTCCCACAATAATCACGTCATTTTAAAGTTATTTAAAGTTGTGTTGTTACCTCCAGCAACAGACGCCCATCGAGCAGGTCGGCTCACCATCAGGCGCGTCACATTTCCGTGTTTAAGTTTGAAAAAGCTTTGCTGTCCGTCAGCAATGAATGCCCGTGTGGAAACACGAAATATTGGTTCCGGTTCTACTGGGTTGGGCAAATGTGCGTGTGTGTGTTTTTTTTTTTAATTACTGTACAAAGTATTTGGATGTAAATATTGACTTTAGACAGTGAAATCTGACTAAGTCGAAATTTGGGTTGCATCGCCAGAGTAAGAACGGAACTCATCTGTAACTCAAGGACTCCCTGTATATATAAACAGTAATGTTCCACCAAACAATAATTCCGTCTAACGAAAGTCCACTAGCTTAATGCTGAAATAATGCCACAGATGAGCTAACGGAAATTAGCATAGATGTTACATGACTTTAAAACACATGGAGCAGCAAAATAGCATCCAATAACACTCACAGGCATATATTCAATCTGCCAGAACGATGACTATTATGTTGCTATGTTGAATTTTTGTTGAACCAATCAGAGGATAGAGATAGGCTGATGTCAGAGGGCCAGCCCCTGGGAGGATTAAACTCAAATCTTGGAAAGTCCTACTGCTAAAGCCCATTTTTCTTGCGCTCTTTCTTTATTACACCATGTCAGTGTAAATATGCTTTCAAAAGATGCATTTGTACCCTGGAGACCAACAGAATGTGATACTAATTTGACCTGCATGGTGATGATGATAGCATGAATGGTCTCAATGCGGCCGTAACGGTATAAGATGTGAACGCAGATTAGCTTGGCTCACCAGTTTATCTTTTGACATTTGCGTCAAGAAAATGAGCGGCCGCTCGCCATTAAACTGCCGAATAGGACGGCTGCAATGCATCCTGGGAAGAAAAAGGTCAATCCATATATATGGAAATGATCACTGCTGCCGCTTGGCTATTTCTCGGGAACTTTGGCGCAAAAACCATCAGCTTGGCAAAAAGAAAATGTTCCTCCACTGCTGAGTTTTTTTTTTAATGCCGTCCTATTTCAACGAGCAGACTCTGAAGGGGGCAAGGTCGGCGCGAGATGGTGGTTACGACGGCACGTACGACCAACGCTATGTTTTACGAGAGAATGCTGCGAGTGTTGATAACAATTTTAGTGCCATCGCTCACTTTTAAAGACAGCCTATATCACACAAAGATGCACTTATTTTTTTAAAGACAGGTTATATATCGCGCAAACTTTGACATTACAGGGTGATAAGCGTGTCTGTCCAATTACCAACAGGAAGTGACTGTTTGCCAGTTGGGTATCATAAAAACTGTAAACAGTAAAGACTGTTATTAAAACCAGCACTTAAACACCAATTCACTGTCATAGTGTGTCCTATTATTGCGATGATCATAGCATCTAGTATGTCTTTAAAAGTCAAGTCAAGTGATTTTGATCCAATTCAGATTTTCTTATCCCCCAAAGCAAGCTTCAGAGCAAGATTTACTGAGAATTAGGCGCTTGGACCTGCAATGCAAATCCAGACTATAGAGCCGCATTTGCCTTTGGTTTAAACAATGAGTTTAATTAAGTCATGCCTTCTCTTCTGGGACTTAAGATTTAATAGTGAAATAACACTTATTTTATCCTGACGAGTTTTTTTTTTTTTTTGGCCTAATAAGTCTGGATTTTATTTGCACACTTGATGTTAATGACATTTCACACAGACAAATGAGGGAAAAAGTCTTTAAAGAGCCATTCCAAAGGCTGTAGACGCGTCTCTCTCGTACAATTTATTCTCTCATTGTGCGGCAAGACCTCAGACAAAAGAGCGACGGCGTTTACCTGGTCGAAGTTACCGTGTTTATTCACCTGACAGAAAATGGCTTTTGTCAACGACCTCACCTGCTACTACAGTGAAGGTTGTGATGGCAAAACGTCCACAGCGCTCCTGTGTTTCACGCTCCGAGCGAGGCCATCAATTACAGCCTGGGACAAATGTTTACCGCTAAAGTACCTCCACAACGAGAATGCTGAGGATTCAATGACACACATGAATCAGGCACGAGTGGCGCAGTGGAAAACATTAGGGATAAATTAAACTCAGGCTGGTGTCAGGAGAAGGGTGGGGTAGTGGTGGGAGGGAGCAGTGGCTCCTTTCAACACATGCTAATGTTTTCTTTCCCAAGCAAAGAGAAAATTATTTTCCTGAATGCGTGTGGAAAATTAGGAACTGGACAAGTTAGAAAGACACGGTCCCTCTCTGTGAAATAGTCCAAGTTGACCATATGTTTAGCACCGTTTTAAGCAGGGTTTTTTTCCCCAACCTTTTTCTGGGCCAGAATTACTGACCGGCATGGGTGGTAAGGAGTCTTCACGCTAATATTCGCCTAGTAACAGAGTTGTAACACCTGCATAAAGGTATGTTTGACACAATCACATATTTGTTAAATATATCTATCAAGCCTGCTTTGAATTCATTTCCATTTCAGTTGGCCATTTTTTGGCTATTAGTATTTTTCAACATTTTTTGTGTTTCTGCTACTTTACTGCATGAAGCTTTTGTCTGACAGCTCTTGTCATTAAAACATCCATTCATTTTTATTTTTAACTAATGTTCTACTGCTGATTACTAAAGGACAGACACTTTTTTTTCAATATTCTGTGGGTCTTGAAAAACAGTCAAAATGCACTAAAATATTCTCCAATATGGGAACCTCTAATTTTAAAACAGCTGGCAGTGAATTGGTCAATGACGTCCTACCTTAAAGTCGACTAAGAAAAATCTTTTATTGTTCAACATCCCTTTTCTGGGTTCTATGTGAAATATAAATATAAAGGCAGCCTATTCTTAGTTTAGACTGTATTCAACTTTGTCATATAGTATGTACAAGGCAACAAAACACAGATTGCTTCCATTCAACAATTTTGTAGGACCTCTAAGTAAAAAGAAACTTTTGACACTTTTGTACAATTCCAAGATTTCAATTACAAAACCACTTTCCCCCTCTTCAGGTTCACCTTGATAGAAGCGCTTCTGATTCCGAAGCATGCTTCTTTTTAAGGCTCTCATTGTGCAGTCAAAGGGTAAAAGCACTAAAAAGGTCAATGTCACGTGGGGGATCACACAGACTGAAGGGTGGATATGATTCATCAATATTCATAAGGACGTGAGGGCAACTACAGAACAGCAATCGATCACCAGAGGTCAAACACAATGAGTGTTGGCTTGTTTTTTCACATCTTTCAGCCAACAATCACTGCAAGTTGAGCCGCACGGGTCGACGAACACCGCTGAATACCCGGGAGCTTTTCCTGAAACTCACACCCGCTCCCCCCCAAACCCATTCCTCCCTGTCATGAATATTGATAATGCCGCCTGCTGCGTGTAATGGCAACGCCGTTGAAGAGTAAACGCTAGCTGTGACACTCACAAGGTCCCCCCTTGGACCAACATGGAGCAATCATAGTGTGGCGATGATGAGTTAGAGGACATGCGGAAAGGTAGCTTATTTGGAGATAAAAGATATCAAGTGGAGTATGTATGACATCATTAGCATCTTCTCACATCATGTTAAGCAGCCGCTGACAACACATTTAACCCTTGAGTCTTGTTGGATTTTAAGTCATCTACATTTTAAGCTTGTTTGTGGCCAAATTGTATTCTATAATCAATGCATCCATCCATACATTTTCTTATCCCTTTATTTCTCACAAGGGTCACGGGGGTGCTGGAGCCTATCCCAGACGGCTCCGGGCAGTAGGCGGGGTACACGCTGAACTGGTGTGCCAGCCAATTGCAGCGGTATTCTATAAGTTTTAAGAATTTTCATGTTTTTGCTTTTTACTATTTCTTTTTAACCAACCTTTTTTTTTAACCTCTTGTCATAAGTTAAAAATAACTTGTAATACAAATGAAAAACTCATATTGTCAGATTTGTGTATTTTTTCTTACATTGCTAAAAGCATTGTCTTTCTACAGGCAGCAAACTAGGGAGCTTTCACATCTTAAATTTAAAAAGCAATCCTTCTCTGTGGTCAGCAGAGGATATTTCCACTTCTTAGAATAAAAACTGCTCCTGTCATTTGTTCATTCAGTGCAGTAAGGCCATTCAATGCCTCTTTTGGAGAGTAGACATTACAGGAAATTGGTCTCCTGTATGCAAAGTGATAAATAATGGAATCTGGTAGAAAACATTATAAATATTCAATTTAAGTGTTACTGCTACAATAAATCCCAAGGGTTGAACCAACTACTCCACATTAACTTTTAAAGTCGACTAATTGCTAAATGAGTATTTTTGGCACTTCATCTTTCAAACAGCCAATTTAACGAGGACTTTTGTCTCGTCTGTCAGCTGTCATCACCCGACTAGCACGCTCTGGGGAGCAGCGACATGTCCAGCCAACAAGTTGACACCATCTTCATACATCTGCTCGGGTCGGAGAGAATGAAAATAAGATGGTTGAGGATGAGAATAGTGGTTAGCCTCGGGTCACTTGCTTCCAGCTAGTACGATCGCCTCTAGTCTTAAAATATTCATACCAACGGGAAGCGTGGGACAGGCGGCGAGGAACGAGGGCAGCAGCGTAAAGTGAAGCTCCATCTTTGTTACCAAATTTTTTTTTCCAATAACAAGTCAACAACTGTGTGATAACAAGAACTTTATTCATATCACGATCACGCTTGTCGCTTTTTGACAAAACGGCTATACTATGCTGCAAACGTGTAGAAATATTTGACAAAAAATGACACCGGTGTGGTATGCTTACTTGCAAAATATACAAGTCTCTCCTCAAAGGGAATAAAAGCACATGTACAATAGAGTAAAATGTGCTCTCATCATAGCCAAAAATTGCTTCCTTTTTTTTGGCTATGATGTCCCATCTCACAACAAGCTACACTACAGAACACAAACTGAGACCAGTTGACTCATTTAACAGAAAAACATGCTAAGGGCTTTCACAAATTACAAATACCACATACAGTGTCATGGTGAGACGTATTAATCTTTTTTTTTTTTCATTTGAACCTGTGGCTCAAAAACTGACCACTATAGAGACAAGAGGAACAATCTGATATCTGTCTATTACTAATTTATCACAAGAGCTAAAGCTAGAAATGTCAAACTAGTACTAATGCTGTCACAACATTGTGTGTATGTCACGCTTGGAAAGTAAGCCAAAACAAATGTATACCCCGCACCCTCGCTTCATCAAAAAAATCAAGTATGTACTGCTTATCAGAAGCAAACACTAGTCTGTCCATCTATAAAACTCAGTGCTTTCATTATGGTTTTGACATGATAATGTTGAACAGTGTAGTCCGGCTGTGGAACAGCTTACAAACACATTCAAAAGTAGGCCGATAAGAATTACTTGTTTAATATCACACTTGATGGGTGGGCGGGCATTGTTAGGGACATAATTATACTTACGAAAGTCAAATTTTCCATAATATGTGTCCTTTAAAGTGTGTTCTAAGAAAAATCTAACCCTTTTTTTTTTTTTGGCATATCAATTATTCACTACATTTTTTTTTTTTTTTTAAACCAACGACCATATTTCCATCTTCCTCTGGGGGATAAAAACCTTTCAGCGATGTTTCAAGGATTTTTTTTTCCGGTTCCAATTCAAAAAGCACATTAAAAACACCTAAAGACACTAATATCACTATGCAAGAGAAACAACTCTTTCAAGAGTGAAATACCTCGACTAACGTTACACCACCGCCTCAACGGAGGCAGACGGCGCAGAGTGTTCCGGCTGTGTCTTTGACGTGATGAACGAGGAAAACTAACGACTTAAATCCAAGGCGTCCTTCTGATAAACGCAGCAGGAGAAGGAGGAGGAGGGGACGTGACAAGTGAGTTGATAACAAATGAGGAGACAGGACAGCAGATGTGGGAGATAAATGAAATCCCCCTGACTGGAATCTAAAATACAGAGCAGTGTCTTATGTTTTCAAATGCATGTCAAGCTGAAAATTGTTCGCATTTTAAGCTAGTATCAGAGCTGTAACAGGGGTCGGATGCACCCTGTGAGTGCGGGAATGCTGGACCTAAGTGTGAAGTTTAACACCCGGCACTTAATCCACACCAGACGGCCGTGTCATGTAATTATCTGTCTCTGGCAAATTTTGCGGGGTCTCTGTGTGAAATAGCCTCCAGTTTCATTGAGCAATGGACTAAAAATAACATTCAAAACAGATGGGAGCATACAAGCACAATAATAAACCTTAATAGCACTCTGTGGTAGTGTCAATCAAAAGCTACCACCATCTCCAGGGGGAGTACATGTAGATGGAGTGACTCATGTCTTCATTAGAACCGGATTAGTGGGATACGAGTTGGGTTATTACTCAAGTATTGCGTTTTGACGCCTACTACAGTTTAATTGGCTCCTTCTGCTTTGACGTAATGTCTGTTAATCTGTTACTCTGCTGTCGCGTTCTATGACGTCACTTGATCTACTTCACTCGAATCACACGACGACTCCTTTCACTCATAGAATGAGACCCCCGGTAGAATAAGACTATAATACAAAAGAGGTGATGACACGGCCCGCTGAATGTCAGCTCCGCTTTGTCGCAGGGGTGTTTAATTAACACTAAAACGACAGCGACGCACGTGCAGGTGGGAGCTCTGTACAAATGCAGCTTCATTTGCATCAGTACGTGTGGCAATAGAGAATAATGACCATATCAAGTCGTCTCAGGTTTCCTCCTGTCGCTGTTTAAAGAACATCAGCTTTAATAATGACAATCAGATCGAGTAAAGGCTCGCCATATGTTGGGGATGGAAACCTGCTGCAAATACAGAAAAACTGCGAGTAATTGATGCAAATGTTTACAATTACTTATATAAACACTTTCAACCACAAACTCATCTTACATCACCCTTAAAAATAAATGGCTTACACATGATTTGATTAAAGGAAAAAAAAAAAAAAAAAAAAGTACCTCAATAAGCGCACAATTAGGTAGCATAGCTGGGCATAGATGTTACGCTAACTGTGACTTAACAACTGCTACTTAACCCACGCATGGAGCAGCAACACATACAAACAGAGCATACAACAATATCCACAGGCATACATTGGCTCTACTCTGTGGGGATGACAACAATTACTGGAGTTTAGTTGTCAACCTTCTCTGCCTCTTCTTTCCTGCTAATAATTTACTCTTTGTCTTCTAGTAGAGCTCGGTGGTGCCCCGCATGTGGCACAATGTTAAACTAAATGCTAGGAACGTAGTATTTGGACTTGCCTGTATATTTGTTGACCCGCACTATTTATGGGGGACAGGATCAGGTTGGGGTAAAAAAAACAACAAAAAAACAACAACAACAAAAAAACAACAACACAACAAGATTAAAGAGGTATTTCCACTAAGAATGGGAGATATGTTCCCCGCTTCCAAAATAAAATCACCAATATGTGGGGGTTTACTATACTGCAAAAACCCATAAAAAACAATTGCTTACAAATATGCGGGGGTGCCAAAGATCAGTTGCAATAAAGCAGGTTTTATTGTACTACATAACATAAGTCTTCCAAAAGCTATTTTCACAAAATACATTTTCTTTTATTGTTTTTAACTTAGGATTGTGTCTTTTGCAACAATGGAAAAATACGAAACCACTGAATTAGCACATCCACTTAATTAAATAACGATACATCAGCGCAACAAGGCAAAGTGAAACTCTCCGCAGATTAAACTAAAGACGATTTGGTAAGAAGGTGGCGTGCAAGGGAGTGGAGATGACATAAATCAACTGGCCCCCGCCCTGGACTCTCCCACCGTCCCACCCTCCCAGCCGGTGCCGCGTTTGTGGAACGATCCCAAGTGGATGTCTTTAGCGCCGCTCTCCTTCCTGCCTCCTGAAGAAGGCCAACAGCCTGTGACTCCATTTGTCGCAGCCGCTCAAATGAATAACCTTTCAAGCGAGCTCGGTCCGGGGGAAAAGCGGGAAGCGAGCAGCATACCAAACGAGCGCCTGAGAAAATGTCGCTTCTCCGCGTCACCGCTGCTGTTGCCATATATATCACCGCAGAGTAATTATTAGATGAAGGTATCCCCCCCCTCTTACCCCCACACACACACACACACACACACACACACACACACACACACACACACACACACACACACACACACACACACACACACACACGCACACGTTGTAAAGGGATTATCTTGAGGAAGCTTAATTGTTTCCCGGGCAACTCGTCCCCCCCACCAAGACTGCAAAATCTCCCCTGGCGATTATTTTACTTTCAAATTACTTCCTCCAGCCAACTCCTCCATGTGAGCCAACCTAGTTTTATTTTTCAAAAAAGGGGAGGGGTAGGGGGTCTAAAATAGATTAGAGTCCTCGAGGAAAACAACATGTCTTTTAGCCTTGGGTATCATAACACACTGGCCTGGCAGCTGCAGTGAAAAGGTTCGCTCCGTGTTTAGCGCACATGACGGCGGGTGGGATTTCTCTGTAATAAAATGCCGAGGTATCGGCTCGGGACTCGGAATCGGCCGATCTCAAAATGAGGTGACTCGGACGCTGACTCGGGTCCAAAAAAAAGTGTGATCGGGACATCCCTAGTCTTAGATGACTCAAGTGTTCACCAAACCTAACAACACACATGAAACATTCAACCAACAGCAAAATGTCTTTGAGAGACCTAACATATACATTGTCGTGTCTTTGAAGAAGCTGTTTGACACCGTAAACAAGACAGTCAATGGCCAGACAACTGTTAACTGGCACCACAGGTAAAAAGCTAGAAAACATCAACATACTTTTCACCTCTGACACAACAACCTCCTAAAATAGTGACAGTGTCTTTGATGCACCTAGCAAATGTGTTCAAGAACCTAATTGACATTTTTTTATCGACATTGAAGACTAATTAAGAATTAAATTAAAATTCGAGCGATCTAATCATGTATTGTGAAATCGTTAGCTTTGTGCTTTATTTCCCGCTATAAAAGAGGCAGTCAACGGCCAGACGACAGCAAACTGGCGCCCTAGGAACAAAGCCAGAAAACAACAATAACACCACCATCACCTCCTCAAACTACAATCAACAAAGGCGGCATCAATGACGGCGTCACGGAAGCTGATAAAAAGCTCCGTCCTGCGCGGCATCCCCGAGGGGGATGACGGACGCGCCGCATGTGGCTCGCCGGCAACATCTCTCGTCCTCAAAAGGCCCGAGAGAGTTAGTGAGAGAGAAAACATCACACAATAAGCATTGACTGCAGCACACAGAGTGGGAGGGGGTGTGTGTGTGTTGGAAAAATCATACAAGAATGGAAACGGCTTTTAAAAGGTGACACCACAGCTCTTTTTTACGCTCTCACTGCAGCCATAACTGTGAAAAAGGTGCGCACACACGCAAACAGCACCATTGCACATCAGCAAAGCAATCATCGGGGGAGCAGATAAGAGCGTCTCACCTGCAGTTTGGAGGAGGGTCTAATGTAATTTCAGCCAGCTCCTTCTGAATCCTGAAAGAAAAACAGAAGAGACATTTTAAGTGTTAGTTTTAGTGGCTTCCATCAGGGATGCACTTAACACTGAATACAGTCTTTAGAAAAGCTAAACAAATAAATGTGCTGTGTTTGAGGTTGTTTTGCTGACAACAACGCAAAGCAAATATAATCATAGATGGCTGATAGATGGATACTTTAGTCATTACATGAGCAAAACTAAAAGGATTGATAGATTTCAAGGACCTTTGGAACAATCTCAGTTGTTTTGTGACAGGGATAGATGGATGGATAGTATTTTGGCAAGGTGAGGCAAATATATACTTGTACAACACCACTCACACTTAAGGCCAAGCCACAGGGCTTAACAAAGAAATGATTATAAAATGAAGGTTGAATGAAAAGCCATTCGAGAAAAATAATAGTAAAACAGCAAACATAGCTTATCAAATTTCAAATCACAAAATAAAAGCAAAATGGTGAAAACAAGGCTCACGTTCAAAGACCGCAGTCTCACCATGTAAAAGTCATCCTTGTTATCCAAGTTTAAAGTACTCTTTAGTTTTATTACTGTTTGCACAAACAGCAGTTAACCTGTTATGACACTACAAACGTGAAAAACTGAGGCGAAAACCGCATAATGGGCTACCTTGTCAAATATTGCGTCATGATGCAATTTTTCTGTCACGATAAAACCTCAAATTCAAACCACGTCCATCTGCTGACGTGTAGTTTCCAAACAGATGTCAGATCAACTGGTCAGGCAGTCCTTGTCACTTTATCTTAACAGAGAACACTTTAATTTGTGCTGAAACTGCTGGTGATGACGACAATGTGATGTGAACATCATTCAATAATGCACATGAAGTTGCTTGATATCTCAACTGAAATGCAGCCTAATGTCTCCGCATCGAAGGCCACTCAAAGCTTTCAAACCTGGTGGACCGATTTTCAGCTTTCAAGTCTGGTAAATAAAAAAATAATTTTGCACACAATTCCACCATTGTGGTTGTCTTGAGGGAAGCACAGAAGAGTTGTGTTCCCTTGTATTCATTATATTGCAGATCATCCTTGGCATCGCTGCTGCACCATTGATCTTTAGTGCCACTTACATATGTTCACCTTACAAACATACGAACACTTCAATGTTAGATTAAAAAAAATAAAAAAATAAAAATAAAAATAAATAACTTCCGCCAGTCTTACTTTAAGAGCTGCACGCCACATCACCACTGAGGTCTACTGGAAGAAATTAAAAGCAAAAAGGTCTACTGGGCTCCAGTACTAGTCGTTCTTCCCACAGAAGCAGAGACAATACATGCATGCTAGTACTCTAATTTCTATTTGTATGCGCTTCTTGTCCATGTGTGTTAAAAGTCGCTACTGTTTGAAGGTTTATATGTAAAATCTACGATAAGCCCATCAATGGCATTCCTGGAATAGTAAAAATTCACGAATAACTGAGCAAACAGGCTTAAAATTGCTGACAGAAGCCACAAGACAGCTGCAAGGCACTACACGAAGCTCCTCAACTTACTCCAACATCATTCCCTGGCACGAAGCTGCCGCAAGAGGTGGAACTAATTTAAAACACAAGAGTGACTACATTTTTGTGAGCAAAAAAAAAATAATGATCTGTCAATAGGTGAATCTGTGAGAAGCAAATGGTGATTATGCGACGAAACACTGTGTATGTTCACATTAAGTTAGCAGAGATCATCAGGTCTTCAAAGCAAGAGAATGAGAACAGAAGATGTTAAGGAATACTTAAAAAAAATGTTTTAATCAGTTTGTTTAAAGCGTGCAGGACAGGTAAAACGATTATCGCAGAATTTTATCCATTACGGATGGGTCTCTGGAACTTATCCCCTGAGATAAACAGAGGTTCACTGTAAATCCATTGTAGCGACAAATATGTTTCCATTGAGGGTAATGAAGCTCCACTGATGTCTGTGTATTATTTCCTTTCAAAATAAGGTTCACAGTCCCGCTGAATAGCAGGCATGTTTGAAATGACAATACCTTTGGGACTATGGTGGTTTTTACACAGCTTCACACCCTTAGGGCACCACATTAACAAACAACCCAGTGTACCCGCCACACTTGAGGAGCAGGGGTGGGGGGGGTTAGGAAGAGGTGCCGGTAAGGGGGCTGTGTTACCTCTTGGCACTCGTCGACAATTTAGCAGCGGTTTTACTGGAGATCTTTGTCTCCTTCTTTTTGGGCTGCGCTTGCTCGCGCTCCTGCTCGGTCGGTACCGACGACTCGCGCTGCTCGATGTCCGAGCTGCCGCCGCTGGTGCTGGGGCTGTCGTCCGGTCTCTGTACTTCACTGGACATCTTTGGCCCTGCATGAAGGAGAGAAAGAAATCAACAACACTAAATCATCAAGTCGCGTGACTCCTGTCACGCCAGTGTGCTTGTACGCAACATCATTAATATCACTGTGAGGTTTTTGTTAAAAATTGTCAAATGTACACTGACATTTCTTTACTACACTATATTTTGACATGAATGGCTCTGATTGGTCAAAGGCCTGAGTGGGGTTCCTGTCTCGCTACACCCCCTTTTGTGTCTTTTCACAAAGTTTTCATTCTGTTTAGCCATTGGAAATAAGCTGTTACCGATGTGACCAACCTAGACCTAACCATAACCCTTAGAGCAAAGTGTTATCAGGCAGTAGCACACACTTTGTGTCTTTTGAAATGCAGAAATTGTGTCTCCTACTTCTTTAAATGTGGAAAGTTCGATAACTGTTTCATTCTTCAAAAAGCACGTGAAACAAAACAGCTCGTTTGCAACTCATCACAACGCTGCAAGAAATTGTAGTTAAAAAAATAAATAAATTTAGACAGTGAGATTTGAACCCGAGACCTTGCACTTTAGAGGAAACCATTTCAACCAGTCTACCATGAGCTAGTACACTTCTAGCACGATTCATGGCAAAATTGTGCTAAGTGGCGAGTTGCCGGTTATGGCAAACTATCCACTTATTTTTTTTCTTATTTCTCTCAAGTGGCAGCATATCTGGAGCTCACTCGTGCCTCAGAATTTAGCTTGGAACACAAAGTAAAAATAAATAAATAAACAAATGAATAAATAAATATTTTTTTTTAAAAATGCTATCAACCTAAAATAAATAAATAAATAAATAAATAAATAAATAAATAAATAAATAAATCATAAACTGAGGCACTCCAAAAATCAAGGTAGCCAACCATTCCTTGCGTGACATCTAGCTGTTTTAGTCAGAATTGTGCTCAAAATCAATTTCCCCCACCTTTGTTACGTTATAAAACGTGAAAGTTGTAAAACTCCTCATTTATTCCCACGCATTCCGTTAAATACCCAAGAAAAGTTTGTAACTTTAAAAATCCACATGATTTTGCCTCCTTTGTGAACGGGATGGCTTCGTAAACAGTTCTTATAATAGACTATTTTTTCTTTCTTTCTTTAGGTAGTGTTGGGGTTATTTTAGCGCAACAGGCAGATGTAATCTAAAAAGCTAAAACAAAGCATTCGTGACACATTAGCGAAGCCACCGTGATGGCGTCATTTCATTAACGCCAATCTCAGCCCCTTAGCGGGCGACAAAAACATGGCTAAATGACGACATGTGTCAAATGAATTCCAAAAGGGGGGTGAAAACACAGCCGTATTTGTATATTTACATAGAAAAAAAATTATAGTATATTCACGTGAGTTGAAGCTATCTGGATGGCGAAGTGGACAAACAAGCTCGCCTTTCGACGGGCTACCGAAGGGGGCGTTTCATGGCGGTGGTAGACGTCGGCACTCAAATGGCACGATAACCGTGCCGATGCACGTTCAATGGGTTACGATACCCAAAAACAAGCACCGAGGTCGGGCAATCGTCGCAACAGTCACCTACGCCGTTCACGAGCGCCGAGCCGCCGCATTGTGGGGGCACAACACACAATAGGGGTCGAGCGGGGGCTGGAAACCGAGCCGTCCCTGAACGTCACAGGGGAGCTAGCTGCGAGGCTAAAAGTAGGGTGCGTTACAACATCGCCGCCGGGGGGTTTAAAACACAGACGGGGGAGGAGGGGGTAAGACCAGGCCTCGGAGTTGGAAACTTGACGAAAAGCCGCATAAAAGAAGGCGTTTCTGTTGTGGAGACGACGGCGGCCGCAAGAGGAAGACGGTCGACGGTGGGGCTGGCTGAGGCGACCAACCGTCGAGCGTCCACATTGTGACCCTGGCTCCTCCGCACAAAGGGAGGCTCGTCCCCCGTACATCCACCTCCACCTCCTCCCCGTCTCTCCTCTTCCGCGGCGGTAATTGGGGGAAAAAAAGAAACACTTTCCACGGGACATTCGCTTAGACTTCATCGTGTTTACCTGCTGGTGCTCGGCCGTCAACGCTGCGATTCGGCGTGATTTTTAATCCCCCCAAAAATCGAAGAGACGGTCACGGGGACCCTCAAGTAACACGGCCGCCTTTTCGCTCTCTCCCGCTCGTCCTTTTGCTCTTTAAACTCGCGTGGTGGTGGCAGCGATAAACCAGCAGCAAGCAAAGCAGCACTGAGAGGAAGAACAAGAACAAGAAGAAGAAACGAGGAGAGGAGGTAAGCCTCCGGACCGGACCGCCCCCGCTTGCGCGCTCCCGACACGATGCGTGCACGCGGGACCGCGCACGACTGCCGAAGCCCACTGCGCGTGCGTGATAATAGATCAATTAAAACAGTGAGAACAAAAGATTCTTCTTGGCCATGCCAGTTACCCATTTTTCTGTTTAATTCTTTGGCTACTTTTGTCTGTGGATCAGTAGTTAGCATACAAGTGTTGTCTTGGAAATTATACAGGCATTCCCTACTCCCTTAGCAGTATAAAGACGATTTCTGAATGTTTGTAAAGATGACAGGAAGAATGTTTGTAAACATGACAGGATGGTAGAACTGAAATGATGACAAAAACCCTTATGTGTTATGTTTGGGATTGTGCTGTCAGGTATACTGTATACCCCTAAACGTTTAGGATTTTTCTTTCGAAATGAATCCAACCGGCAAATTTGTAAGGAGAATAAATCAAGTGGGTTTTGTGTATAGTTGGACAGATAAAATCGCAAGACTGTCTGATAGTGTATTAGCTACTTCTAACCCCGGGTTTTCACCGGATGCGGTTGCGGTGCGGTTGCGGTGCGGTGCGTCTTGACTGCGTGCTCCGGACGGGTCAATTTTTTTGTCAATCCACACCGGCTCCGCACAGCTGCGGTCCGGCAGCACCGTCGCCGCCCACTTCCCAACGTGTCTCGCGGGACCGCGCGCGCGCGATCATGTGGCATTTCACAACGAGAGGTGGACTTCTTTTTATTTAACATTTTCTTCTTCTTCTGCTATGAGATTCCATGCAGCATCATTTTTTTGGTTGTCCTTGTAAAGTATATTAATAACGAGAGTCGGGTCAGTGCGGGTCCACTCTTTATTTCTGTCTTCCGCGTCCGGCTGCCGCTCAGTACGGCAAGCGAGACGGGCACAACAAGCAATCGCGAACATCAAACTCACAATACATTACAGTCCTTATAAAAAGGATGTGCCGTGTCATATATTATTTTGTGGTTTTCCACCTCCAATATAAACCTCTCCTCGTCCATGTTCGCTGGTGTCTAAACCGTGAATGAGCACATGGACCGGCGACGCCACGTCACGTTTTGCTGAAAAACTTGCGAAATAGGAGCTGGCGAGTGTTTTATTCTGAAAGGTAACCGGAAATTTATTTTGAAACTGCCTCGGTCTTCCTGTCCCGCTCGATGTGTTTTTTGCTAGCTTGCCATTTGCCGGAGGCCTACCGCTGCGGCGTCCGGCAAAAATAGAAAATAGGTCTATCCTTGCGGAAGGCTTGCGGCACGCCGCAGGCCTTCCGCAGTCGACACGCAACGCACCCGCAAGCGGTGTAAACTGCACCATTCGAATGAATGGAATCTAATTGCTTGCGTCGCCGGACCGCACCGCAACCGCACCGCAACCGCAACCGGTGAAAACCCGGGGTAAAGAGACAGACTGTGAACTAACCAAACCGCCATATTTAGGTTTGTGAATGGTGTTTTCTTTTTCTAATTTAGCAAATAATTAGGAATAATTTCACCATTGTAATTACACGAAAAATATTTATTACTGTTAAATTTTAAAATAGAATATCTGTCATTTCAAATGCAAAGCAATGCTCAATTAATATTCCTCCAAATTATACCAAACAAGCTCTCCTTCGCATCTTCCCCATTCAGTTGATTGACAGGCTACTTGTTAGCATTTGTAGAGATTAAGCCTATCTTGTTTGCTGTATTTTATTATTATTTTTTTGGTTTTATTTCATCTTATTCTTTTACATTTTAGTTTTTTCTGTGTATGTTTGTTTTTGAGCTTTAGAGAGGGCAGGGATAGGTCACCGCACTCACATGCACACAAATCAAACTTGTATGCTGCAAAATAAAAAATGCATGTTCTGTATTGGTTTTTACCGGGCTTTCCATAAACCACAGAAAAACATTGCAGACAAGTGTAAAAAAAATAAAATAAAAAAATATGCGAAAAAAAATCTAGCCCGCTATAAATCATTAATCAAAAATTTTGTGGTACACATTACACTAATACACAAAATTAACATATACATTGCATTATCCATTGTTATATGCATTTATGTAGACAACAGATTTTATACTCAAATGTAATTTATTACATATTATCCCAGGATTTTAACTTTTTGCAATGTTTTTTCTAAATTTCCACCATGTCTATGTTTGGATTGTCTTACTTGTTAAAATGTAAATTACAGCCAGTGTTCCGTATACTATTTTTGTTTTTGTTTTGTGTTTTACTAGTCAATCTTGGCTGATCTTGGCAGCAAAAAGTTTTCTCTGGCCATCCAATCAGAGAATGAAGAAATGCTGATGTCATTGTGGGCCCTGCGGCATGAAATCAAAATCTGATTGGTTAAAAGAAACAGTGCCAATGCTAATTTAGTAACTTGTGATGGCAGATTAAATTGACATGGCAACACATGGAGGCTGAAATCTCATTGGACAAAAAAAAACAACAAACAAACAAAACAAAACAAAACAGATGTTCACAAACGCATATTAGTAGAAATACAGCCAAGAAATACGCCAACGAACAAAATAGATGATTGATAATAAATACACTTTTATATACAATTTCATGGAGAAAATATTGAAATTTAGGTTGTAAATGTAGGTCAGTGTTTTTGACAGTGTTAAGACCAGCAGAGAAGGCATCTCTTGCCCTGATATTTTTGTCTTTGGACTTGCGTTTCACACACAGCATCAGTGTATTGTGAGCTTGCGGTAGTCCATTGTACACGATGTGACACACATTCAGAAGCCTTGTTAATCGCAGTAAAATCATCCAAAAGTACTCCAGGCCTCCTCGTCCTTCTCCTTGGTTCACATTTTTCCAAAAACAAGCGGGCCACCCAGCTAAGACGTGTTATGTCACCGCGTCTGCATACAGGAGAGTTTGATGGCCCAACTTTCATGTCATGGGATGTGCAACACTCGACCAAGTAAAGAAGAATTTACTTAATTAGAATTTTCCCATTAGAGAATACATGTACAGTTCAAATTGAGAGAGCTCAACTCTGGATAAAGCTATGCGGCTGTCCGCATAGTGATTTGAATTAGGTTTACATGGTGGAGATGTTGAAGGGAATTTTTATTTTTATTTTTTTTTCAATTATTCCCTATGGGTACAAATGTTTCCAAGTCCAAACAAAATGGAGGTCGACCAGATTGGCTGTTGAAAAGATTGTCATATTGATCCATAAATCATCATCATAAATATTCAAAGCAACGACGAATGGCAAGTTCTGGTAATGATCATCCAACGTTGATGAGATGCTTCATCCCCACAAGATGATGGCATAGTTAAAAAAATAAATACATAAATAAAACATCGCAATTTAGCATCAACCATTTTCTGAGTGTTCATGTTTCAGATTGGGTGAATTCGCTAGTCAGAGTTTGCCAAAATATGCAAGCTCTGAGATTTAGTCAAAATAGCTGCTCCAGACTATATTGGCAGTCTTTCGTGTCGTTTTTGGGCATGAGATCTTGACACTTTTTGACATTTCCTGTTCTGATAGAAATGTCCATCCAATTTCATGTTGATCAGTGAAGCTGGTGTTCAAGGCTGACCTCTTTTCTAACTTTAAGACCTGGAATTTTTCCCCATTTGGCTGCTTCAAGCTAAAATGGACGACTTCTTTTTCAATTTCGGATATGGGCTCTTAGACTCTTTGTTGTGTTCTTTTATTTAGACGTGTCCCTCCAAGTTTGTGTTGATTATTTGTTTTCTGACTTTTTCTCACTTTCTAATACGGCACGGGCCAAAGCATTTGCCCGGAGATTTATTGGTGCGGTCTGTTATGATAGACATGTCCACCCAATTTCATGCTCATCGGTGAAACTAGTATCCGGGGCCAATTCTTTTCCCCAACATTCAAGGGGACACCACTGACTCAAGAGTCAAGTGTTGGGGGGTCACATACTCACTGCTGCATTGACTCACCCCGCAGGGACGAGCTGATGTTTCAACTTTTACATCCCCGCATTTCCATTTTAATTGCGACCGCTGCTCCGCGGAAAGGCCTCCGGGGGGGTCAACGCAAGGCGTGGAGGCTTGACGAGGCCCTGATTACATTTAATGCGTGGCAGCTAAAGCGCAGGCAGATAATTGCAAGCACATGACTGTCGTTTTGGATCATGTTGAGACCTCTTAACGGTGTTGTAAATGTTTGTAAGTGTGCTTTTATTGCAAGGTAATGCAGATTTATTACAGTCTAACCCCGGGTTTCTAGCTGGATCAATGCTAATATGCTAACCAATTATGTTTCATAAATTATTAAATGTATATTACTTGAATTCTGAGCATTTATTTTTGGGGCGAATGCAGCTGAAACTTGCAGGTTGATTGTAATCTATCCACGTGCACGTCAATACATCCGATCCCATCACATAACCAAAACATAGCAACTTTTAAATTGGGGATAGTTGTGTGTTTATGGGTCATATTGACCCACTGCATGTTGTTTATCCGAACCCAAAAAGAAAAAGGAATCCACAATAAACACATTTGTGTGCTAAATTGAGGTAAATTGTATGTGTGTGGTTGTGCTCTTGGGTCAGTGTGACCTGATGCATTTTACCCATACAAATAGAAATAAACACATTTGTTTGTGCGCCAGTTCCTAGGAAATTATGTATGTGTGATTGTGTTCATGGGTCAATGTGATTCGCTTCATGTTTAACAATCAAAAAAGGGAAAAGAAAAAAACTGAGCATTGTTATTTGTGTGTTAAATTGGCTAAATTGTGTTTGTTGTGAACTTAATGAGATAGAAGAATGGAGGTTGGATGGGTCAATTTGACCCGCAACATAACAGGAGGGTTTAAGAACTGGTAGATAGGTGTCACTGATTTATCATAATTTTTCATCCCGTAGTTTTTAAGCCATGCACCAACTCTGTGGTGTGTTAAAAGGGGGTTTTAACACACCACATAGTTGGTGCAATCCACCCTCCAAAGAATTCAAAATCAAGTTTACAGTGAAGAAAAAAAAGTTTAATTATTTTCAGTTTGCATTTCACACAATCCTGGAGCGCACTTGCACATTTCCAAAAGGCAAACGAGCAAAGAAACTGTGACCAAAATATTTTGTCAGAAGTGATTAAAAATGAATAAAGATCAGAGTAGACCTTAATTTACAATAACAGCAATTAACATGACCTTGAGATGTTCTACTGGTCGTGGATCTTTCATAAGTGAGCTATTGTGCTTCATTTGTACGAGTGGGGATTAGTAGGCGTGCAAGTCAGAGGAAACGCTTTACCGGGATGCTTTTTATTCCACTCTCTTCATCAGGATTTCCTTCCAAAATCCTCCGAGAGTTGCGGGAGCGCTTGAGGGGAAGATTTAAAAACTATGAGGAATAAATTGCTCAATGGCTGGCTTCAATCCACACGACCAAATAAGGCCTGTTACTCAATGACTCTCAAAAAACAAAAAACAAAAAATCAAACATAATAAATGAGATGTCATGCTTCACCGTACCTAATAAAACACATTTCATGAAACCGTTTCATGATTCATTGTTACATTAGGATTTATGGGATATATTTCTGCTGACCGGTTAAACAATGTGCTTAGGTCGAAATGATTACATTTTCCAGTGGTTTGATACCTGGACCTTCAGACTTGCCTAACTAAATCTACATCTTACTACCACCGCTGTCACATCGCAATTGTACAAACCATCAATACTATACAAAATTGGAATGTAAAACAATGAAATGAAATACATAATAATCTGAATGGACAACGAATTTACTCATGGTTCATTACTCAGGCCCGTGCTATGTCTAATAGAAAGATATTGCTATGGTACCATCTGGTGCCATCTTCAGTCCAATCAACCATGTTGACCTAAGGGAAGCGTCATTTAGTCAGGCCATAGCCTCGTCTAATCGAGAAAGTGCTTTGCTACCATCTTGTGACATTTAAAGGTAATTGCAAACATTTTGGGTGGGCGTCAATTACTTGCAGATTTTCGCTGCAGCAGGGTTTGGTTCTTATCACCCGCCAATAGTGGTGCTTCACTTTATTTTAGCCACTACTACTGTATACAATGGTGGCTTGACTTGGCTTGCGTTTATTCCGCTCCATGGCCATGTTCATCACTCAAAATGCTCTTATTTATTTATTTAAAAAAAAAAAGAAGCTCTTATTTTAAATAATCTTTACTAGGGATGTCACGATAACTGCAATATCGTGATATCGCGATATTAAAACTGCCACAATATATCGTCACCGTCATGTCACAATATTAAAAGCAGCACATCTGTTTAAAAAAAAGGAGGTTGATTTCCATTTGTGCAGTTATAGCACCCTCTGGTGGCGAGCTTTTTAGTGCAATTTAATTTTCGCAAGGCATGTTTTGGTCCTTATATGTTTGAAATCCACGCTAATGGTCAGATGAACGGGCACGTAATATGCTTATGAACCGAGTCAATATGTGGAGGAACTCAATGTGTGCTTGCATTAGCAAGTAAGTGACTCAATATTAAGTGTTATTGAGGCCACATATTAGAGATTGTAGGTTGTATATTATAAAGCATTGCTGTAGTGATGCACAATAATATCGGTGGCCAATAATTATCAGCACATATCGACCAATTTGACGTCAAACAGATAAACCAGATAATAGAGAAATCTGCCGATAATTATCGGCAGTTTGATTTCATACAGATAAACCAGATAATAAAGAAATCCAGCAATAATTATAGACATGCCACATTGGTCCATATGTTGTGGTTGTGGCTCATATCAATAAAATTCAGCTTCATGATGCTTTACATACATTGAAACATTGTGCAAAGTTTATACAACGTTTCAATTTATTTGTTAGACTTATAGTAGGACTCGAAAGCATATTTGTATTCAAGTTAATTTTGCAAACAATTATCGGCTTACTTATCAGTTATCGATATCGGCACTTCTAAATTATTGGTTTATCGCTATCGGTTGAAACGGCATTATCGCGCATCCCTACATTGCTGTAATGTACAAAAGAACAATATTGTTTTGTTTTGTTTTTTTTGTGTGTTTTTTTTAAATACAATATTGTGACCTTTTTCGTATCGCCAACCTCCCTCCCCACAATATCGTGATAATTATCATATTGTGACCTTCATATAGTGGTAACAGCCTATCATTTGGATATCGTTACATCCCTTATCTTTACCCATTGAAATGAAGGCTAATGATATTATTTCAATGAGGAGGTGTAATACAAACACAAATGAAGAGTTTCACAACTACACGAAGTGACTCGGTAAATAACTCAGTCTGCACAGTATAAAGAATAAATGCCAGCTAGTATTGTTATATTGTCTGTCTACATGCGTTGCTATCATTTGCGTTCAAATAGCTGTTGTTTCAAGGTTTGTAAGTACTGCGTTATCGATACTAGTCCTAGTCGATACTAGTATGCCGTTTCGCATTGTAAGTTGCATTAAGTTAGTAAACAATCCTAAGGCAACGTTATGCAGTTGTTTTGAATACACATCTTTGCTTTGTTTACAAGGAAACTTCAACTGAGAGTGGGAATAAACACCTTGAAACCTCTTCATTGGACATTTATTGACTCGCTGTCAAATTTCTACTTGCTGTGAAGTGGCTTTAGGCTGACTTCACGGCCACCCTCAAGCACTTTTATCTTATCTTGTTTGCTGGCAAGTCAAAGCCAAAGATGGCCGAGCAACAACTTGTATCTCGAAAAACTAAACTAGACCTCTAAAAACTAATTTGGGTCACTCAAAAGTGAAGGTGCCTGTATCCTGTATGTGATTCCAATCATAGCCGTTGAATCCTTTGTCCGAATAATATTTAGAACGGGTAAAATAAAAAAATAAATAAAAAAAAACAGATTCATAAATCATAAGTTCACTTCAGTTCATCCTGTGTGTGCTGCCTTATAGCCGATTAGCCTCAGGCGTGATTATATCAACATGATTAAGCGGCACGGGTGTGATGGACGGTGACCTACACGAGAAAAGGGGGTGCGCTACTCTTGAACCCCCATCTTAGGGGGCCCCAAGGTTACGCCTGCTCGGCTTTGTCATAGAAATCCTGTGGATACAATCTAACCCCTGGAACTAAACTGAACCCCTCCCACACTACACTGCTACCACCCTGCTTTCTAAGTTTCTACCATCCCCCTAACCTGCTCACCTCACATCTACATGCGAGGGAAAAGGCCTGGAATCCCGTGTCATCGAAGCTGGCAGCAGATTGCACGGATGAGCGTGAAGTGTGCTATCCTGACATTGTTATTGTAGTGGTTCAGTAGTGTGCGCTGACAAGAATGAGGCAGTAGATGTCACTAGATGTACTTCAGAGGTGGTAAAAGTAATGACACTGTTCTTATCCAGAAGTAGAGGTACTTGTGGGGGGAAATTCACGGGTAAAAGTACTGATTCAACTCTTAGTCCATATGTAAAAAAGTAGAATGTGAATCTCATATGGGCTTAAAATACCTTTTTTTTATTTATTTATTTATTTATTTATTTATTTTCATTTTCAATCATTATCAATTATCAATTAGACCTCTGGAGAGAAAGAAACACACTTATTACTTTTTGGGGTATTTTTTCAGAACGTAAAATCTCTTAATACAAATATTGGAATTTAGTGGGTATATTGCCAGTAATTTACATAAGAAAACAAAAATGTTAATTTTAGCCAAACATCTGTATAAATACCAAAAGTGGAGAAACTGACAATTGCAGTGATCGCTTTGAGTTGCATATGCGATAGTTATAACGTGGTAAAATGGGCGACCCCCCCCCCCCCCCCCCCACACACACACACACACACGCACACCCACCCACATGCACACAAATTTTATATAAGTACAATAGTGAAAGAAAAATTCCTTCAATCCCTATTTGTTTTCAAGCTACTTCCTGGTTCACACAATCTTATTTGTTTAATACTTTAAATCATTCATTAAAAAAAAAAAAAAGTATGTAAATACATGTTTTTTTGTCATGCCAAAACGAGTAATAAAAATCCAAATACCGGGAAGGAGGTTGTTATAATTCATGCACAAATGTTGAGCACTTACTGCTTTTAAACACAAGGAGGCGCTCTGAGACCTGCATGATCACCATATCCCTCTCTCCCCTTTCTGTGTGTGTGCGTGTATGCGTGCGTGTGTCAGCCACGTGCTGAGGTCATTTTTTTGTGTGTGTTCATGAGGTGGACAAGCTGTTTAAAAGCATGAAAAATGAGCTCTCATCACACTCTTCCTAACAGGCCTTGGAGGCCTGAAAGCATCTCAGCAGGCATAATTGAGCTCCTGTACGACAAAAAGCCACTTTTTTGACTCCTTAAAATCAGTACATTTGCCATGAAATTGGATTTTAGCCTGACAGAAATGGTGTTCCACATCTCAACCTGTGCAAAAAAGAAAAAAAAAGCTTCCCCAGGAGGTTCAACTGGACTGCCACATTTTGAAATTGTCATTGATTTATTTCTAACATATTTACATAGATATACCTTTTAAATGGCGTGAAATTCACATTTCAGTGCATTCCTGTCCTTCTGATTTCTAGCAAAAATAAAAGCAAATATTTTCCTAACAGCAATTAAGACGGCTTGTAGGTTTTCCTTCTTTTCCCCTGCAGCCTCATAAGCTCAATAAATGAGCTTGCTTTTGCGTTTCTCCACCTTTAATCTTGCAGGGATGTTAAGGGATTATGTATGCGGCTTCATCAGTGCTGCATTTTTTTTTTATTCATGTGTTGAACCTGTAAACATAGGAGTGTGATGTTAAACTCAAGTTTACCTTCCAAATGTGGATTTATAGTGTACTATACTTGTACTACAATCCACAAAGTGCTGTTAAAGTATGCTGTGTGATAATGTGTGGGGTTATGATATGAAAATGCAACCTGTCATGTTATAGCCTGTTTCCTCCATGCGTAACTGCTCAGCCCTCCCCTCTCTGCCCTCTGAGAAGGACAAAAAATGTTAAGAGGAGGCAATGAACTTCAAAGAGGCAGCTCGTTTACTGAACTCCACAAGCAGCCAATCATATGGGGTATATGCCACAGAAGAGGCGGGACTTCCGACTTCCGTGATTTTGCACACGAGTTTGGTTCCAGTCCGGGTTGTGAACGCGCAACCGAGGGGCCAAAGTCGGAAGCACAAGTATTTTGACGAAGCCCACACGTCGAAAACCGAACCGGAACCAAAGCTGATGTGCAAAAACAGTCCCGCCTCTTCCGTGGCATATACCCCATTGTGCCCTGCTTATAAGCCTCTCAAAAAAGTTCAGATTTGTGCTCATATGCCACTCTGACAAGTACCCATAGGAAATGCCATGAATAGTTTATGTCTTACCACAATGATGTCATCGACGCAAACATGGTCCACATATGAGAAGCTGCTCCTTGCTCTGGTGTTTCAAACGTCAGTATAAACAATAAAGAGCACAATTACACAAAGCTGTTGATAATTGTAAAACATAAAAGGCACCTTGCGTGCTGTTGTTGCATTTGCTTTGTTTGTGAGAATGCAATTTTTCCCTATTGTTGTGCTCGGCGCTGGCGGAAATCAATCAGTGGCTATTGAAACTCAATCAAGACACAAACACAAGACAAGAAGTGCTCTCCAATTTAGCGACACAATGACACGTGATTGCTGGTCACATGTGGTCTGTGGTCACTTTTCCAAACAATTCCACTCTGGTGGCCAAGTCGCTTTCCCTCTGTGACTCACACTTGTTTTTGTTTTGTTTTTTCCCTTTTGAGAATCACATGACGTGTGTCTTTTAGTTGAGACCAGGTGTCAGCTATACTCAAATAGCCATTTGAAGTGAGGGCAACACTGCATATATTGTTTTGTTTTATAAGAAACTAGTATGTTGCATTTATGAAATCAATTACCTGCATCAAGAGCGCGCAAATTGCTATTTCTGCATGTAAGCAAAGCATTTTGAATTCTGAAAAGAGACACTTGATTAAAGGTTACATTCATAATACAAAACTAATATGAAATAAAAGCCAAACTTAATTATCCACCTGTACTGATTAAGCATGCAGACAGCTGTCAACTTTAATTAATAAGGACTATTTTATCTTTGTAAATTATAGCCAATTAAAATATTGATTTCACCTGGTAGCGTTGCTCACTAACTAACTAACTAACTAACTAACTAACTAACTAACTAACTAACTAACTAACTAACTAACTAACTAACTAACTAACTAACTAACTAACTAACTAACTAACTAACCTGTTGATCAGATATCTGGTAAACTAACTTAGTGTCTGACCATCTGACTAATTGATCAAACATTTAGTTATCTAAGTAACTGACTGACTGGCAAATAACTAACTAACTAACTAACTAACTAACTAACTAACTAACTAACTAACTAACTAACTAACAAAATCTTATCTGAGTGTGTTACACTAAGTCATCCAAGTGTCTGTCTGTCTGTCTATCTATCCATCTATCTATCTATCTATCTATCTATCTATCTATCTATCTATCTATCTATCTATCTATCTATCTATCTATCTATCTATCTATCTATCTATCTATCTATCTATCTATCTATCTATCTATCTATCTATCTATCCATCTATCCATCTATCTATCTATCTATCTATCTATCTATCTATCTATCCATCCATCCATCCATCCATCCATCCAGTATTGGGTTAGTATAATGGTTCAGGAGTACCTAACAAAGCAACCAGGTAATTAAAATTTTATTTTTTCCCTTCTTTTCTAAACTGACTTCTTTTGTTACTTTTCTTGTTTATTTGAAGCAGTTATTTCCAGCCAGTTGGTTAATTTGTCTCTATACTTGAAAGCGGGTCGTCATTAGCAGCGAGACATTTGTTTGTTATTAGCGTGGCGGAATCTAGCCAGCACATTTCATACACAAATACGAGATGTTTGTATCTATTTTTAATGATGGGAAAACAACATTAAATGGGACTGGGGGAAGCAGTGCTGTGTCTGTACTGCAGGTGGGGCCAGAATCACATTTAGACATTTTTTTGTGTGTGCAAAAATATAATATTATTTTCTTTTTTTAATTAGCTTCATTCCAAAAGACCACTTCGTTTCTCCCCATGTTTTGCTTTTTTGGCACTTTTGCTGCATTTCAACTTGTTTTCCCCAAACATGCAACATACTGCCAAGAAAAAGCCAAACGTCCAAAACAAACTATCAGCAAATATGTCCTGAGGAAAAAAAAAGAAAACAAAAGAGCCACGTTATTGTTATTATTATTTTTATGTTCCCAATGAGGCAAACAAAGCTGATGATTTATAGCAGGGTCAGTGGCCCAATAGGAGCTCAGTGTTCTATTTACTGATAGAATTTCTTTTTAGCATCATGACAAACAGACACATTCTGTTTCATATGGATCATTTATGTTCCCATTTATGTACTTAAAAAAAAAAAAAAAAAAAAAACCTCTCACTGTTCTTATACAATATGGTACCTTGTCTCAGCAGCAGACTTTTGTTAGACGATACAGTCTATGGTTTGGTTTACCATTTTATTGTTTAATATACAACATTTCATTGTCTTTTCTTGCATATATGTTTTACCATAAACTTCAACTGGGAGTGATTAATTGCTTGAACAAAGCATGCTTTGCCTTTTGTTTTCACAACTGTGAGAACTGGACAGTCTTCGTTTTGTTTTGTCAAATTGATCTTATATGATTTCTTGACGGGCGGCACGGTAGTCGAGTGGTTAGCACGTCCGCTTCCCAGTTCTGAGGTCTCCGGTTTGAGTCCAGGCTCGGACCTTCCTGGGTGGAATTTGCATGTTCTCCCCGTGCCCGCGTGGGTCTTCTCCGGGTACTCCGGTCTCCTCCCACATTCCAAAGACATGCATGGCAGGTTAATTGGGCGCTCCGAATTGTCCCTAGGTGTGCTTGTGAGTGTGGATGGTTGTTCGTCTCTGTGTGCCCTGCGATTGGCTGGCAACCAGTCCAGGGTGTCCCCCGCCTACTGCCCAGAGCCAGCTGAGATAGGCGCCAGCAACCCTTGTGAGGAATAAGCGGTCAAGAAAATGGATGGATGGATGATTTCTTGACAGTGAGAGAGTAAGAGTAGGCACTTAGGAATATTAGAAAAAGTGTGTTTTAATAAGATACATTGTTATTTGTGCTGCTCAAAGCCAACAAGGGGTATATTCGTGACAGATTGACCAACATTAGAGTCCTCAGGGGCAGCAAAAATAAAAAATAAAAATAAATAAAACAAATCCTTCTGGCTTTTTTGCCGAGTCAGCCCAGTGATGTCATGGCGTCAATCGGCCGTGACAGTGCCATGTGTGATTTAAAGAATACTTGATCACAGTGTTGTTAATCATGACCGACAATATGTCACAAATACGGCTGCATTCTAATATTCTGGATGCTAATAACGTGGTGAGGTCTGTGGTGCTAATATTTTACGTCGTCCATAAAATATTCTTCGCCGCAGGTTTTTACAGGATGTTTCTCGGGTCGTTGTAACTTTCTGAGTCATTCTGCTAATCATAAAAGAGCCGCCACAAAAATGGCACCACACAAACCACTCGAAAAACTCATAAAGGAGCTTTTGCAGTGCAAGAATTGAATCTGCGCACCAGACTATCAATTCAAAAGAAAAGATGTTTGAACTTACAGATTGTTGTATTTACACATGGCCGATTGGAGAATGGAAACAACGCAGGACATAAAAAGCTTTTCATTGTATTAAAATACTGACGAGATCAGTCAACTCATATAGACAGCTGCTGTGATTGTTTTACCTCTTCAGCTTGTTTTTTATTGACCTGCTTTCACCCTGCGCACATTCTCAGCCACATGTAATCGGAGAGTAAAAACAGCCCTGCAAAAAAACAATCAACAGTAGCATGACTGAAAACCTCCAATAAAGCCAAACATGTCTGTCTGATTGGAGAAAAAACATGACCAACTGAATAACCGATTGGCTGACCAACCTACTAACCCACTGACTGTCAATGAATTAACCAACAATAACTGACCAAATGATTGACAACTGACACTCTGACTGACCAACCAACCGACCGACCGACCGACTAACTAACTAACTAACTAACTAACTAACTAACTAACTAACTAACTAACTAACTAACTAATCAGCTGACCAAATGATTGAATAACTTATTGATCGACATGCCAATCATCCTACTTACTAATTAACTAACCAGCTATCTAAGTAACAAACAGACTAACTAATTGGCTGCCTGGTTGGCTGACTGACTAACCAACCAGCCACACAACAAATTCAGTAACTCGTCAACTGACTGGCTGCAAATCAACGGACTGACAGACAGACTGGCAAACAGATCAACAAACTGACTAACCTGACCAATTGTCTAATTACCACCAACTGACTCACTTGCTGTCTGACTGACCGACCGAGCCAGCCAGCCAGCCAGCCAGCCAACCAACCAACCAACAAACCAACCAACCAACTAACCAACTCATTAACTGACCAACATAAACAAATTTTACCGTCATTATTCGCATCATCCGTTAATTGTGCATTTAACTAGCTAGCTAGCTCGCTAAATGCATGCTAACTATGGCTACACCCCGAAAATGCATCTTCCCTACATATAGTCTGCTAGCATGGCCACTTTATAGCATCTCATTTGTTGGATGTGTGTGAAGGGCCAACGTGACAGCTAGCATGCTACCCAGGGCTTCATGCTGGCGTGGCTGCTTTAGAGCGCCTCGTTGTCACAGACAGTGGAATATATTCCTGCCACTGGAAGATGGAAGTGGCTATATTTTAACAGCTCATACATCTGATATGTAGGCATAATAAAGATGCTAGATGACGTAGCATCCGTTTTCCAGCTTGTAGAAGTGTGATGTGTAACTTTGGTGTAAGTGTCATGTGAATGCTTCCTTGTTACAATATTATTACAGGTCTTCTGCCTGTATTGATACTGTTGGGGGGGGGGGGGGATTGAGAGGTAAGGATCACTCTTCATTCATTCATTCCAGGTTTTTTGTTGCCTTTTATTGCGCTGTCATGCGAGCACCTAGTAAAAGTCATTTTTATGTGAGCTGAGAGCACTCAGGCAAAAGAAATCTCGGCTGACAGTTCAAGAGTCTCGCATGAACAAAGTCAAATAATACAAAAACAAACTCGCACACATTCCACATTACAACAAGGTGGAGTCACAACATATAGACTGATGATATGAACTCTGAACTCAACTGGTGCGTCTGTCCAAGTCACTCGGGGACGCATGCGCTCCTCATGAATATTCATATGCTCGTTTGCATATTTTACACATCACTGCCACCGGGAGGGAAACATTGCTTTTGCTCCCACAAAATGTTGTACGCAGCTCGAGAAATTAATTGAACTACCCGCAGAACCTTACACATTCAGAATAATATAGTATATAAAACATGCTTTTGGAATATAAAGTGGGTTGACTTCCAACGCAATTTTCACCCATAGGAAATAATGTAAAATCTGTATTTTCCTTTATTTTAAAGCCTTTAATAACTGTACAGCCATTGTTTTTAGTTGCATTAAAAATTACTGTCATATAACAAAATTAAAGCAACTTTGCCTTTGAAGAAGTAGTTCTTTTTAAAAGGCAGAGCCCTGGAATTTGCACACAATGGCTGTGTCTAATAAAAAACGTCTCACTTCCTGTTCACTTTCATGCCTGGATCCTTGAGACTTGTTTTGTGCATGCCAGATATCTACAAAAGTTGATTGGTGAACCTGGGGTCTGTGAAACTGGCTGCTTCAAATCAGTAGGGCTGGGAATCTTTGACTGTTTCACGATTCGATTCGATTACGATTTTTTGGGTCTACGATTCGATTCAGAATCGATTTTCGATTCTCGATTCAAATGATTTTCGATTCCAAATTATTTGATTGACAAATGATTTCTGCTTCAATTTATAGATATGCACAACATTGTCATGATCTACTCCAGTATGGTTTGCAAGTCAAAATGACAAATAGAGACATTAAAGTGTCTAATTTTGTTTAAACGTTTATTAATTTTGTATTCTAAGTGCCTTTTTCCACAAAAACAGCATGTGGGCTACAACTGCCTTTTCCCCTTCTTCTTCATTTCTAATTTAAATCAAATCGATTTTTGGATATTAATATCGATTCGATTCGATTAATAAGTGAGAATCTCAATTCTTTTATGAATCGATTTTTTTGGCACACCTCTACAAATCAGCATGCCCGACCCTCCTCTTGTAACTCAGGCATGGGTCCTTGAGACTTCTTTTTGTGCGTATTGTTATGACGGACATTTCCATCCAATTTAGTGTCAATCATTGAAACTGTTGCTGGTGGCAATTTAAAAAAAACAACAACAACAACAAAAAACTTTCCAAGATTCCTCCTATTAATCATTGATCAAATTCTCATCATTGCTAATGCTAAGGTAAGTCCGACATCATGCTATATCAACACTATAACTAATATTGTTGAAATAGGGCCATGTGCAATCTAAGATGTGCATGGCGTCATGAAAACGTGACTTGTGTATGATGTCAGTAATTGATTTAAATCTAGTGAATGCAATAACACTACCGCAAAAGCGTACAGCCGGCGCTATGTTTTTAGCACGTAGCCTATTGTTTACCAATAGTTTCGAATGATTTTACCAAGTTATACTACTACTACTTTACCAATACATTCAAACAACGTTAATACTATTAATAAGCGTGAATGAGCTATTAATGTCGTTGGTAAAGACTGCAGTACGGTCGGATTATATTTTAACGTGACAGGCAGCCACTCTTCTGTTAGAGCGCTATTTTGGTCAGTCACCGGACCGACAAACATGCGTTCACCCACTTCACATCTTTCTATGTCTTTTCCCAAAGTTTTCATTTCGAAGTGGTTATTTTTACTGGCGCAGAAATCTTTAAACTTGTCTGCCTCGCTCGATTAACGGCAAAAACAAAACAAAAAACATTCCGAACGCCCGGCCCGCGTCACGTAACACAATCACACAACGGGAAAATGCATTTTAAATCTTAGAAGTTACAATACTTCTTACCTTTAACAAAATGGTCAGAGCAGACTTTGGTGTACTTTGTTGGTTGGAAATTCTTTTGATTTATCCCTACAATCCATGCGTTTCTTCTTTGGACACTCAGTTCCTTTGTTTGTTCACACTTGTGGTGTACACACTTGTGGTGTCTCGGGGTGACAATAGAGTGGGTGCTGTGTGTGATGTAGCCCGTACTCGAAGATGATTGGCCCCCGCGAGGCGAAATGCGAAAAAAGGGAAATTTTCTTAACTTTGGCGAATATGCGAGTGTGCGGATTTTTGCTGCTGCGCACCGTGTCCCAGCACGCCAAACGCGTCCTCCGCCCCACGCACCTTCGTTTCGATGCGCGGGAAGTCCATTGATTACAATGCAAACGCGCCACCGAAACGCCTCCCCCCCGCTTTTGGTATGAATGCAGCATGAGATTCCTTCGTCAAAGTACAGACCTTGGAATTTACCAAATGGCAGACTTCAGGCATGGGTCCTTTAGACTTTGCTTTTGAGGGTCCTATAGCTATATCTAAAAAATGTCATGTTGATTGGTGAAATTGGTATCCAAGATTGATGATTTTTTTTGTTTTTTTTTTGTTTTTTGGTTGGAGTGAGGGTTCAGAAAGGGGGTTTTGTTGTTCGTGTGGGGGGGCGATCCAAGTATCCAAAGACCAGACTGGACTGGCACCTTTCCCTGAGGCTGAATGTTGTGATTAAATGTCATCAGCATGTAGCATCTGCTACGTGGACCAGGCTGAAGTCCTCAAAGTGAAGCAATAAATTGCCTTTTAAGAGCTAATAACACTTCCTGACAGCCGTGATTCAAACACTCGGTTGTTATTTGGGAGGCATGTCATTCCCCCTCTTTTTTTGCCTTTGGACCACCACCACCAACAACAACGACCATGGCCATATATGTGCAGTGGTTTATATATGTACTGCTTTTAAAACTGGCATTAGTATGTCGATGGTGTTTCACATTACATGTTAGCATTAAGCTATGATAAAGTAGCAGTTGAGATTAGGAGAAGACTGGCATGTTGATTAAAATAAAGTGAGAGGATTAGATCAAGGTTGGTTGATGAGTGGACAACTTAATTGATAGTCATAAGAATTCTTAATTAGATGGGTTTGGTGAGGATTATAGTCGGGAGGGGATGATAAAAATAAGAAATATCCACGTCTATAAATATACACAGGAGACAAAAGGAGGTTGTTGTGTCCAATGTTGTGTGTTCACAGAAAGGTGAAGCAGGCAATTTGTCCTCTATGTGTGCATGTGCGAGAGAGAGAGTATGTGAGTGATGGCTTGTGCCGGCACAGAAGTGTTATGTGCGTGCACCCGAGTGTGAAATGAACGCCACTGTCTACCCGACTAGGCCCCTCCTCTGACCCACGCGGCACCGCCAGGGAACACCACTAAGTCAGTCAGCCAGTGTGTGTGCGTGTGTCTGAAAAAGAAAACGAAATGATAGCATTTTTGGCAATTTGACATTTAAAGTAGTGTTTGTAGGTCAGCCCTGGTAGCCTGGCTGTGAGAGAAATGTTGCCCGTATTAGTCACTCAGACTCATTTGCGCTGTTAGCGTAGCGACTATCATGCTAACGAGCTAAATGTTGTCTGTTTGTCCCTCCGGTGCTGACTCGCATCTGCCAACAGAGGGAAGAGAATGCAAGGCACGTTAGTGGAAGTCATCAATCTTTGTTGTTTTGCACAATGCAGTGAATTTTGTTATATCTCCATATTACGGCTTGCTAAATGATAGTTTATATATATATATATATATATATATATAGTTAAAAAAAATAGATTTGTGTAGTATGCAGTGCAGGTAAGTCTGAATTTAGAGTTTTATTTATTATTTTGTGTTTTACCTAGTGTTATCAGTTAAAGTGTTAACTCATTGATTAATCACAAAATAATTACCACATTAATCATGTATTAACACAGATTAATCACACTTAATTAATTAATCACAATTTTCACTGCAGATGACTTTTTAGCTTGACAGTGGATGGTAGCACAGGTTGTGTTTGAACAATAAATATAACTACATTAAAGTAAAGCATTTAATAAATGTTTGCGTATGACATCCAGAATATTTGTTCATGTCAAAATATTGGAGACCTTTTTTTTTCTTCCCCATTTTAAATTATAAAAGTAGTTAACCGAGTAGAAAAAGAGGAGGATGAGAGTGTGCAGTTGATCAAAAAATGTTGGAGACACATTAAATGTCAAAAGAATTAACACATAACACATGCTCTTCAAATTTGGCGGGCAAAAAATGTTAATAAAAAGCCTTATTAATTAAGCAATTAATTGTGATTCCGATTCTAAGATGTGATTAAAACATTTAATCATTTGACAGCTTTAGTTTGAACTCTTCATGGGTTTATGTTGTGACTGAACAAGATTGTATGACTTGACTTACGACTTGCTTAACCCAAGTAATGACTTGACTTGACTTGACTTGACTCGCTTGAAATTTATCGGGGACGCCACTTAACTTGACTCTATTTTTGCCACTGTAATTTGCTTGAAACCTGAAGGTTAAGACTTGAGACTTGCTGACTTATGTGTGACTTACTGCCACTTCTGGTAACAAACAAACAAACATTCTGGTACAGATAGACAGAAAAGACCTCTGCAAAGGGTCAGAGGTGCCCATTGGTAATCTGGAAGTCATCCAGGAAAATGAGGGGGAAAAAAAGCAAGCTCTGCAGACTGAGAGCGAGGAACCCCAAAATATGAGCAAGCGTCGGCCTGTGTGCCAACAATGTAAACAAGCTGATTGGTGTTTTGCAGCGAGAGTGACAGCTGGGCGGGTGGGACGCGACACGCCGCGAAAAGGTCGGCCCGCCGTCCTCCCGCACGTCACTTTTGAAATGGAAAAAAAAAAAAAGCCGAAGACGGGAAGAAGCAAAAGCAAAACCATGTGTGCTTACTTTCCACAGCTTTTCCACTCGCTGCTGATAGTCGCCATTACTGTCAATTAGCCGTTGGAACATGACTAATAACGACACGTTATGTAAGCCTCGATTGGCTCACCACATGGCAGTCCGAGGTGGGACTCCGGTCTGCGAAGTCATCGTCAAACAGTAAAAGTTTTGTTTATCTTTTTTAACTGCTGCTACAGGGAACCGTCTTCGGTGTAGTACCGCATCGTGCCACAACATGCCAGGCAGCACTGAGCCCTACTGGATAAGATGCAGCATAAGCAGAAAAAATATATGCCTGTTTTGTTGTATGCTCCGCTTGTATGTATTGCAGCTCCAATTATGATAATAACACCTTTAGTTTGAAGAAGGTGCGGTCTTGTGATTGTGTTTCCCTTCAGAGTAAAGTTGTGTATGAGTCATGTAGCTTTGGCGGTGCTGATTGCTTCTCCTTAGTTCATCCAATGTGTTTACGCTTACAAGTTTTCCATCTGTGGCCCTCTTGTCAATGATGACTTTGTGGCCACCACTTATTCCATGATGCGTCTGTGTGAGGATTGTTTTGCGCTCGGGAACTCCGCTCCTCTTTGGGCTGGCAACTGGGCGCAATGTGAGCGAGTGGTTGAGGTGGTCATAAATATGTCGATGCCGTTAACAAGAAGAGCTGGCAATGTACTCACTCTCTGTACAGTACAGGTGTAAAAAGAAGTGATTCGATTCCGTCACTTAAGTAAAAGTGCACTGCAGACTCGGAAATGTACATTATATTTCTTAAGGCCATGGCAGCAAAGCGGGAAGGTTGTAAGACAATGTGAGGGAAGGAGATGGGCAAATGTGACAAGCTGTGATTGCTGTGGATGCCCGGCGAGATGATGAAATTGTCAAAACATTTGTCACGGCTGTCACGGTGTGGATGAGAAACACAGTCGGCTGAGATTGTTTCCTCACTTGCGTTCTCTGTGACAAGCCATAGGTTATTACATTATTGGTTTTTAACCTGCTTGTGTGTGTGCGTGTTTATGTATGTATATGTGTCTTTGTGGAAGAGTGGTGGGATGGGCTTGATTTTGACTATTGGAAGAAGTTTGAGTTGCATTTTATTGTATGAATAGCCTGCGATTGGCTGGCAACTAGTCCAGGGTGTACCCCGCCTACTGCCCAGAGCCAACTGAGATAGGCTCCAGCACCCCCCGCGACCCTTGTGAGGAATAAGCGGTCAAGAAAATGGATGGATGGATGGATGGATGGATGGATAGCGCTTTAAAAACCCGTTGTTTTTTTTCTTTTTTTTGATTGTAAAACACAACTTTACTTTACTCCATAATCGAGTGTAGCACAACTTGGAAGCAGTCTTTAATTTATTTATTCCCCGGCATGTCACAGTTACCGCCTTAAAAAGCTTCTAAAGCTAAGAAATGTTATTATGTGGCATACCTGTTTATAAACCTTAAATGAGAAGTCAACCTTAAACATTTCTTGACAATAATATATGTGACCTTCTAGTCTAAACATCTGCGATTGGTTGGCAACCAGTCCAGGGTGTCCCCCGCCTACTGCCCAGAGCCAGCTGAGATAGGCGCCAGCAGCCCCCGCGACCCTTGTGAGGAATAAGCGGTCAAGAAAATGGATGGATGGATGGATGGATAGTCTAAACATGACATTCTGTTTAATGTTACATTTGTGGAATATGTGTTATGAAGCAAAATCCATCAGTTTTTATCTATCTCAATTTTGCTGCATACTGTCGACTGAAGATGACATCAGTGTTGCTCAGGGTTCAGGCAACCACAATCCGAAAATCACAAAACTCAGCCAACCACAGCTCACCTTTTTTTCTGAAGCTGAGCTGTGATTGGTTGTTACCTGAGCAACTGTGATGTCATTTTCACTTGACAAGTGTCAAAATGGCCGCCTTCTGATATTGATAAAAGCTGCTGGATTTTGCTGCTCAACTCATTTTTCCACTAACACAATATTAACCAGAATACCATATTTAGCCTACTGGGGCTGCATGGAACATTATTATTGTCAAGAAATTTATTTCTATATTAAATGTGTACATGTCAAAAACCGTTAATGTTAGAGAGCAATTTGCTTTTACTGTTCCATACAAACAAATGCAGGCGAGAACATCCTGTTCGTTCCACCATTGTACTTGGCAGGGGGAACCAAACAAGGCTGAAAATACATCTTCCTTGGCAGAGGTCATAACATTTCCAATCAATGAATTAACAACTTGGCTTCCGGGACCGCTGCGCAGATCCTTCAACCTTCAGATAAGACAAAGGAAGGACGTCCAACAACAATGTCAGAATTGAACCACGTGGACAGAAGCCCGCAGAGGACAACGTGAGGGGAGGAGAAAAGTAGTCAGAGGACCATTGTTCACACCAGGCTGTCGTTCACACCAAGTCTTTGTTCACACCAGGGCGTAGCAAGGTGACTCAAATAGTGACTGATAATAGAACATTGATCATAACACAGCTTGATAATGGTGCATCATCCTGATTCACTAACTTACGCTCCGTGTTTCATGGCGAGAGCATTTGATCTCAAATGCTGACTTTTGACCCGACATAGTCACAGGGGATCAACGTCAAGGTCGACCTGTCACTGAATGGACACACTCGTCTACAGTGATGAAACTCCATTACATTGCTTTTCACTGTATAATTTTTGTTTTTGTTGTTGTCTTAGACAATTTTAATATGCATGTTTTTGGAATGTGAGAGGAAACCAGAACAGTCAGAATTAAAATCTGAATCTTTGTAAATGGAATATTTATTGGTCCTTTTGAACAAACATTTTTTTTTCCATCCACATATTGTTATGTTTCGGTTTTGGGGGTTTGAGTTTTGGTTTAATTTTTGGTGTTTATGTTGTGTTTTTGTCCGGTTTTGTCTCCCCTAGTCTTATCATACCTGTGTGTGTCTCCCCTCACCCATGTGTTGCTAATTGGTGCCCTCTGCCTGCTGTGTTTCCCAGGTGTGTCTTGTTAGTGTCTCATTAGTGTTGTGCATTTAGTGTGGTGTTTGTTGTCGTGGGAGCATTGTCTTGTCTTGTCTTGTCCAGTTGAGGAGTGCTAAGCTTTGTTAGTAGTGTCAACGTCTGGTCATGTTTCTCTACGTTTGGTCAAGTTTCTCACCTCGTAGCCAAGTGTCTCCATGTCAACTCAAGTCTGTCCACGTTCTGCCAAGTCTGTCCACGTCTTAACCAGTCTGCTCACGTTCCATCCCGTCATGTCCATCACCATCTCTGTCGTAAATAAAGTTTCTCACGTTTCCCTTCCTATCTGTCTCCCTGCCTTGTTTCTCCGCCATTGGGTCTATCCACCACATCCTCGCTCCACACATTACGACACATATGACTTTTGATTTGTGTCATATTTGATACTGGTCACAATGTTTTAAATTTGCACAATTATGAACCAAAAGTATAATAATAAACAGACATATCAAACATATTAGTATTTACAAAAAGTAAAAAAAAATAAGTAGGACTTTGCATACTTTAAAAAATGTTGTAATAATTTTAAATGTGCTTATTTATGGTCTTTCTACATCACAGATTTTCTCCTATCAAGGGTGGGTATGGTATGTATCCCCCGCAATTAATAACTGTTTACTGTAGTGGCAACATCTTGACTTGTTGGCTATTCAGTTGCAGGCCCCTCTGAGATTTCCAAACAGCTGACTCTTGCGTTTCGTGGCGTCGAGCCCCTCGGGAAGAGTCAACCTTTTGATACAGATGAACGGGCAGTCTTATGCTGTTTTCTTCCTTTTTATTTTATGGGAAAGCAACTCGGCCTCATTCACTTCTCGTTGTTTAGTCGTTGTTTTCCTCGCGGCCTCCTTTTTATGTAAAAACTCGTAAACGTTGCTGAGCGGTCAACTGACGCTCCAGCCAGAAGGTTTGGAGCGTAAAAGATGAATCCCCCTCCAGGCTGAACCTTTTATCACTTCAGCTCGGTCATTTTGGATTTAATAGACATCTTTTACTGTGGAAAAAAAACCTCTTTATCGTGCCTCTCGCATAGCTCGATCATTTGTAACTAAATTCCAAAATAAGTGCTTTGTGATTAGAAAGTCAGCAAACAATGTAGTCAGGAACATGGGACAAACTTTCAAGCTTATTTCAAACTTTAGAGATTTCTGTGGCAGATTCATTGTTCGGCCTTGTTGGAGGTCAGAACTCGATTGAGTGATATTCAACTTAGTAACATTTGCATGGATGGATGAATGAGGAAAGTGTTGGATGGATTAAAGGAGGGGAAAAGACGATGGGAAGATGGTTGATGGAAGATGAATGGAGGAAAGGAAGGAGGAAGGGATCGAGGGTTGGAGGGATAAATTGTGGTTAGCTGATGGATTGATTTTAAATGGGTTGATGAGAGGAAGGAGCAGATGAACGGATGATTAAGGAAGGGAAGGAGGGAGGGACAGAAATTGATTAGGAAGGGAGGGAGGGAAATAAGGAAGAAGGGATATATGGAGGAATGAGTTTAGAATAGAGGGATGGCGGAGGGATACATTGTTGGATAGAGGATGGATAGATGACAAAATATTGATTATGGGATGGATGGATTTGAATGGATGGATCGAATGGATGAATGAATGACGAATGGAAGAAGTGATGGATGATCGATTGGTGTGGAGATTGATGATGGAAGGAATGAATGGATGGATGAGGTTAGAATAGTTGGATGGATGGTGGACTGTATCTATTGATGGATGGGTGGCTGACTGGATGGACAGATGCCACCGGCGTGACGGCCCATGCTTTTATTTTTATAGTCATGTTTCCTGTTTTCTTTTGAAATCCTAACTCTCCTCTCACCCCAGGTCACTTGTCCTTCCTGCAGTTCACTAATTACCGGTCCCCGCCCATGATCATGTCCACCTGCCACCAATCAACCAAGACAATAAAAGCCACCTGCACTTTCCCCTCAGGGCCGAAGTGTCACACATCTCAGTGCATGGAAGCATCCCACAGTCCTCGAGTCCTTGTTCCCGTTGCCTTGCTGTCTTGCCTTGTTTTTGTGCCTTGTCCTCCCCAGCGGAGCGCCTTTAGTTACCCCTTTTGCCTTGAGCCTTTTTCCTCCCTAGCGGAGCGCCTTTTGTTGTCCCCTATACCTTTTGCCTGTTTTTTCCTCCCCAGTGGAGCGTTTTTAGTTCTCCACTTTTTGATTCCCCTTTCTCCTCTCAGTGTGAGAGGAGACAGCTGCTGACCGGCAATAAACCTGTTGCCTTTGTGGCCTACCTTTATCCTGCGTCTGGGTCCTACCTCTCCTCGTCGTGACACAGCAAGATGTATGGATGAATGTGTTGGTTGGTGATAGATGATAAAGGGATGAATGGATGATAGACTGGTAGATGAATGGCAGAAGGATTGGTTTAAATAAATGGATAGATGAGGTAAGAATATATTGAAGGCCGAATAAATGGCTATATGTATGTATGTGTGTGAATATGCCTGTAATTGCCGTTTCCTGGCAATATGACTTGTAGTACTGTAAATGCTTGTACATACTGCATCAGGCAGCGTTTGAAAGAAAAAAAATCTATTTGACCGTGGAATGTGGAAAAAGCTTCTTTTTTATTCAAAGTAAAAAATGCGTATGTGTGCGTGTGTGTGAGTGTTTGGTGAGCTGGCACGCAAACATCATGTTTTTACCTTTTAAATCCCCAGTTACTTTTTAAAAAGAACTGCATCCAAGGCCAGCGTCTACTTTTTCATACTGTTGAAAAGAGCTGTCAGATAACTGACTGATTCACTGCTCCTTGCTTCTTTACTCCTGATCAAAGACAAGAATCATCAAAGCTCATTTGGTTTGCTCACTGAACTGAGGTTTTGTTTGACCTCAGAATATGCGGGGGTTCACTGTACTGTAAAACCCATTAAAGAATGGGTCACTTAAGAAAGAAAGGAATGTACTGGTATCCGTGGTAAACCGGCCTCCAAGACTCAACAACCCCTTTGACCCTATGGCCCATCACGAACAAACTGAGAAAACTTTACGAATACAGAAGAAGAAAAAATGTCGAAATCCCGCTGTGCTCTACGTTTCGGGCAAACATGGCCGCCTCAGCCGCCGGGAACTGTTAACGTTGCATTATGGGAAGTCTGGCATGTTTCTCGAGTAGATTAAAGCAGTCGGAATGGAGAGGGGGGGACCTCAGGGGTCCTCCGAGAATCTATTCATGACAGCAGCCCTAAAAGCAGTTCGAACCCATTCACCGCTTGATGGGACTCAATATTGCATTTTTGCTGTTGGAGCTCACTTTGTGTCCCTCAGGCTGCGTCTGCTCTCGGATTAATTCCAACCGCTTGGTGAAAACCTTATTAACGAGGAGCAGATAAGCAAATAATATCCTCCTACATTTTTTTTTTTTTTTACCTTGAACCCCTAATAATAATTAGCCGACTAACGAGAAGGACGAGGATCTGCCGATCACTGTCCGGCATGACAATTCCAACCTGGAAAAACACACGGTCTGACAAATGGACGTGGAACGCGCGCACACACATCTGGACGGTCAGGAAGGGAAAAAGAAAACAAATGAGAAACGTTCAACCGAGCTGTTATTAATTACTAGAAGATGAGAAGGAGGAGGATGGGGAAGGCCCAAGCTTTGGAACGAGGAGGGATGACAAATCAGCTGCAGCCTGAGCCAGTCGGCGGGAATTCCAGGAGTTAAAAATCCCAAGATGTATATGCTGTGAGAGAGACACACTTGAACACACATGGCGGTTCCTCAAAGCGGGATTATCACGCATTCATCATTGTGCAGCTTGTTTTTCTTTAACGACTACTGTGAACCCCCGTTAATAGATGAAAATCTACAATATAGTAACGACATATGATTTTTTTCACCCTAGTTTTAGGCCTCCCACGCGCTCTAAGCACAACACACTTTTAAAATATTCCTTTGTGCCTGTTCTCACTCTCTCGCTGTCAAGAAATGAGAGACTATCATACAGTATCACTATAAATAAACGGTGTTCATTCGTGACTCCCAGTAGGACTTTCCTGAGAAACTGTCACATAAAACAAAGGAGAACTATTTAAACACCAAAATGTTCAACATAAACACGTCATCTAACCAAAGTCTGATAGCTTAATGCTAAAATATAATGTGATACACCATAGCGAGGCTAATGGAAATTAGCATAGATGTTATAGTAACTCTAAACGTTCACTTATTAATTTCACAATTGCTTAAAAATCACCAAAATTGTGTGTGTGTGTGTGTGTGTGGGGGGGGGGGGTTAAGGAAGAAATCACCACTACACATTAACAGAAGCCCAGAGGTGCAGATTGAGAAGGAGTTCATTGGTATAAATCCTGTATTTATATAGTGCATTTTCCTGAGTGAAAACGGAAGACCGTACCTTTGAACACTAATTTAGTGATTCTTTTCGCTTACCACTTGTTTAGATTAGATAATATGGTTTGGTTTAAAATGTTTGTGTTAAACTATACAATCTTTGTCTATTGCTATGTGTCCGTTTTCCAGGACACTTCAACTGGGAGAGACAAATAAACACCTTGAAGAAGGCACACTTTAACTCTTATTTGGAGAACTGTGGGGCCTTATTCAAGGTGGAGGAAATTATGAACCGTTCCAAATAATGGTCATAAAAACTACAACCTTCTGCTAGGAAGCAAAAATGTCAAGAAAAGAGCTGCTGAACCTCATTTGGGGTTGATTAGAAGCACTTTAAATGGTGGCAGGTGTGTGCTGGCTCCCGTTTGACATGAGTTTGAATGTGACTGGTTAATTCTTCCCCCATTAAAATACGGGTTGCACATTTGTGCACTACAACCACATTATCTCGGTTCTACTTTCAAAAACATTTTCTTTAAAAATTAGTTGAGTTGTACAGGTGATAGTTCACATTAATGGTAGACTAAATTTTGAATGTCACAAAAACCTGGCATTTAAACAGGTGTGTGTAGACTTTTTTTTCTTTATTTTTAATTTTTATTTTTTTTATATCTAATGCATTCTAGCAGCATATGTGACAAAAAGAGCAACAAAGAAGACAAAAACAAGTGAGCTCATTGTTGCCGTGCCGGTTTCCAACCCATTACAGCAGATTCGGGTCAGCGAGCTTGACAAACGACCGGCGGTGGCGTGGCGCTGACCCACGGGTCCAGTCAGGCCCAATCGGGCCCGGTCAGGCCTGGCCGGATAATGTTGCCGGCCGACTTGTCATTAATTCCCGTTCTTCTATCAATATCTAATTATCTGATCTGTCAGCGGAAGCGCAGCCCCAAGATGAAGCCCGCAATAGAAGTCTTTCAATGGCCAATAAAGCCACCCAGTAGAGATGAAGTCCACGTTCTAGTGGGCACGTTTGGATCATCATCATCATCATCATCAGGTATCTTCCGTGCGGTATGTTATTAATTTGAATTAACTATCTGGTTGGGGAGATAAAGATGCAGTTGTGTAGTGGGATTCCAAATATGTTCCGCCTGTGAATACTTGATTTATTTTTCTCATTTCACACAATGCATTTTAATGCAATTTTTATTGGTCAACACATTCACGAATAACTTTCTGTCAAATGTGCGCATGAACATAAAAATCACATTTTTTATTTTATTTATTTAGTATATATACACACACACACACACCACAGTAGTGGTCAGAAGTAAAAAAGTACAACTAATTAAAGTAAATCTTTTTTTAAAAGTGTAATATTTGTATGTTGGATTTTTTTCCTTTAAGGGGTGTGGCCTTGTGATTGAATTTTTGTTGCAAGCCAAAACTTTAAGATTCCGGTGCGACCGGAGAGTTGATCCCAGAATCACAGAACACAGAGGAGTAAGCGAGAGGTTTTATTCACCAAAACACGTGAATATGAACATAAAGCGCTGGACACAGCCAGGAAAAAGGTTAACAAAAAGTGCTTGCAAATTGCAAGGAGGGAAATTAACACAACACAAAAAGACCCGAAGGCTACAAACCGCAAACACAAGAAAGCAACAACTTACTATAGCTATGAAACACGCCACATAAAAGTGGGAACAAAAAGAGACGTAGCAAAACTTACGTAGATGAAAATCGAGAATCTTGGAACTATAATAATTAGCGAAGGCGAAAAACAGTAGAAACACTAGACGATGGCTGTGAGCAGACGGAGCAACGACCCGACAGTGGCTGCAAGGAGTCCCAGTCCTTATGAAGGCCTAATAGGTGATGCACTGCAGGTGTGGTGCAGGGGACACGCCCCTCTCATTAATCAGGCACTGTGAGACAAGGAAAACACACTGAGAGCCCAGCAACATGCCAAACTTGAGTTGTAAGTGACCTTCAGAAATGGTTTGGGGATTAAAAAAAAATGCTGCTGACGCACTTTGCCATTAATTGAATGGGACGGACAAACAAACAACAAATGCAAAAATGAAAGCACTCGCAAGGAGCATGGAGAAGACACTAGCAATGAACTTACCGTGTGATAAATGGCCAACTCAACTGAACCAAGGTTCACCAAAGTCACAGCAACACCAGGATGTGTAAAGGATTTTCATTTTAAATGAACTTTGTGGTTTTTAGGGGACTGGAACAGATTAATGTCTTTTTTTTATCGTTCCAACCATAACAGTAACCCAAGTTGATCAACTTTTTATACTATGCAGTGCTTGCTTTCTTTATTAAAAGCATTAAATGTAATCTATAGTGGTATTATTAGCATGTCTGGACGGATTAATGACATTTCAATTCTTTTCAATGGCGAAAATGGATTTGAAAGTGAAGTGTGATATATGGACATTCCAACCTTCATCAATGACTCCCACGCTTCCTACTTGTGGGGGGTTTGGGTTATAAACACTTGATAAACTGATATCCCTGATACCACTCACTGCTTTTTATACATCTTGTTGTAAAAAGTAGCCTGAAAAGGCCCCGTTTATCATCAGTGCTCCTTCACGCTCAGATTATTGTGGAAGTGATAAGCAACCCTCAGATAACACAAGACAATAAAAGTCTGGAGCAGGAAGGGACGGAAATATTTTGTTATTCCTCTGACATTCCAGTGTATTCTGTTGTGTTGCAACTCCACATTCCCGATCCTCCATAGGGGGTTTTAAAATATAAATAACAGTCCAAACGTCTAATAAACACATCACATTCTCTCGTTAGGGTCTGAGAATGCGGGGTTTTATACGGGTCACTGATCTTGAGTTGAGCATTTTTTTTTTTTTACTGTTTTGTTTTTAATTCAGCCTCCAAAGCCGGTTTCACTTAAGCAACATGAAATTTGGTAGGTATGCCCATTATGAATAGACCCACAAAAAGCAGCAATGCCAAAAAAAGCACAGGAAATTTGCCCTTTAAGTTTGAAACAGATATTTGGGTTCAGTAGTGCCTCACCCAATATCTGGAAAATCCAGCCCTGACGTCAGGTTTACTTGGCAACAGGAAATTTGGTAGGCATGTCATGAGTAGTTATTGAGTTAATTCAAAGCGGCCATTTTAGGGTCATTTTGGACATTCTCAAGGGTTCTTGGAATTGTTTCAAAATCCAGCCTTCAAAGCCAGTTTTACTGTGAAACATGAAATCTGGTCGGTATACATGTTGAGAATAGACGTGCACAAAACTCTCAAGAAGTTATACCGGTAAAGACACAGACGTATACCACTTTGGTTTTAAATAACCATTTTGGGGTCATTTCCTGGGATCATTCAAAGATGAACTATTTTATAGATTCAGCCCCTGACATCATTTTGACTTAGCACCATGTAATTTGGTAGGCATGTCTATCATGAATAGGCACACAAAAAACTCACAAATTCATGCCGGAAATGAAAATACACAGTCTTCCGTTTTGGTTTGACACGGCCAATGTCAGGCCATTGCGGTCATTTCCAGAGCTCCTTCAAAGTCGTCTTGGAACTTGTTATACAAAAGTTGTTTCATTGCTACCAAACTTCAACCATGTATACTAGACAAAAGACAAGGGTCGTTTTGGAAGTGTGAGGTTTTCGTTATTGCATAGAAACACGAGTTTGTTAGGCATGTCTGTTATGAGTAGACTCATAAAAATGTGTTAAGAATGTGGGCGGAGCATAGTGGCCATTTATGACACCGTAAACAAAACAAAACTCTAAAAATGCAGCCCTAAAAACAGTTTAACTTCAACGTGAAATTTGGTAGGCATGTTCTATTATGAGTAGACCCACGAAAAAGTCTGAAGAAGAATAGATAAAGACGAAGTCTGCCATTTTGTTTTGAACCAACCATTTTGGATTGTTGTGCCATTTCCACAGTTCCTTCAATGTCTTTGTCTTGGGACATGTCCTAGAAATCCAATTGCTACCAAATTTGAACCACGTCCGAGTATACGAGACAGATGCACCATGACTTTTTGAATAACATGCGGGCACAACGTGGCCGTGAAATTTGATAAGTTGCCATGAAACAGGAAGCTCTAATAAGTCAACTCCACAAGGTCGGAGCTTGGCACGTGACTGCTGATGCTTGGATTTTCTTCAAACTGCATACTTGCCATTTTTGTCTTGACTTTGTGTCAGTTTTTTTTTTTTTTTTAAGCTTTAATCACTCTGTGGATGACTCACTACCAATGGCGGGCATGTTATTTGTCAAATTTTCCGAGTAGAAGACATAGTTCAGGATGGCTAAAAAGGAAGCCAGGAGGTTTATTTTCCCAAAGAGAACTAATGAAAGCGCATACAATCCTACATTCTCGTATTCCTCGCCGATCAAATTCAAGTCACAAGTGTGAGTTTTATCGACACCAAGCGAAATGACTCCAACTTCTCTCATATCGCCGCAGTTCCTTCATCCGCTAAGGATAATTTCTCCTCTATTGATTTGTTCTTTTGCACATTATTTCTCGGGTTGGAGGTGAGAGGGGGGGACTCAACCGTCTCCAAACGGGAAGATGATTTATTTCTCTGAAGACCAAGAGCAGCAGGATGTTACGTGGGTGTCACTTGTTGTACCAGAGCGCTTGTAAAGGGACTTTTTCTTTTTGTGCTATGATTTGATCGTAAAGAATACATCATGTTTCATGCTGTAATGCCCATTTTTAAGTGACGGTTTTTACAGTATACAGGCAAGTCGGAATTTAGAGTTACACACCATGAATGTAGTCGTATGTTGTGCCACGACAATCCTGGCAGCACTGAAGTGTTATCAAAGAGATGCAATGTAATTAACAACTGGAAGAAGAGGCAGAGAAGGTCTCCAACTTCTCTCTAGTAATCACCAGAGAGCATGTATGCCTGTAAATACTTAAAATACTTGTTACTTCATGTTTTAAAGTATCAGTTTTTGACGGTTTAGAATTACTTAAACATGTATGCTAATTTACGATAGCTTGCCTGTGGCATTTCCTTGTAGATGTTAGCATTAAGCTAGTCAAGTTTTATTGGATGAAATTCGACATTTTGAAGGTTTTGGTGTATAATGTTACGTTTTGTTTGACTTTATGTATCGGTTTACTTCAGCTAGTGACTTATTTTGGGGGAAGTTGTTTGTTGTTGTTGTTTTATCAAAGTGATGTTACGTGATAGTGTAAGGAATTCCGAGACAAGACCCAGAGGGCTTGCAGCCTTGTCAGAAAAAAAAAAGAATCCACAATGGAATTCTAAAGGAAATTCCAATACACTACACTTGTCTTTGAGTATTTAATATAACAAATAGGAAGTGCCAAGACTACGGTCGCGTAGGAACAGAAGCGCTGAGTCGTATCTCTGCCTCCCGTGGGCTGCCCATTCTAAAATCCACGTGTCTCAATGTGATTGCATTATTATTCAGTGTCATCAGTGTTACCAAAGCAGCTAAAGCTGCAGTACAGAATATGCGTGAGAGCCTGCAAAGGAATACAGCACTCATTGAAAAGTGTTTTAATAAGTGTTAAGTGTGTTTTAAGAAGTCTAAATATATTTAATACTTGCCTGCGGGAGAGGCAAAACTAAAAATAAAAAAAAGAGGTCTCGTAGATTTTTAATACAAATACAAAAAGTACAAAAAAGTCAGGAAGAGACATTTACATTTGCACTTGAGGCTGTCAATTCGTGAGTCTCGTAAAGTTCAACATTTGCATAAAACAACAAAAACAGTGAGATCAAATAATTGTCTTGACGCTTACCTGATGCTATTTTATAGGCAACTATCCATACACACGCACATGCACCCTCACAAGCACGCACATGCACGCAGCCCCCGTGCACACATACACCACTGGTGTTTTCCCAACAAATAAATATAAAACAAAACAAAATAACCTTGAGGCCATTCAGCCAACCAGAAAACTGAAGAAGGTAGTAAAAGAAGGTGACTGTATATGAAACTATATAAATAAGTAGATACAATAAACAAGAAAAAAAATTGAGTTAAGAGGTGAACAAACAATGATGTTTTCTCATCTATATGCCAATGCAAAAGACAATTAGCTTTGGAAATCTTGTCAGATTCCAAGGGAAAAAAATGATTCACGATTGTAGCAAAAAGAAAGTTGGGTTCCACAACTTTCATTTTTTTCTGTTGATTAAGTGGAGACTTACAGTTTGGGTGTTTAACTTGTTCAGACAGTCCCACGTTGGACTTAAGTTAAAGGGGAAGTCAACCTTAAACATTTCTTGACAGTCATATGCTATGTGATATTTGTGGTATATGAGTTATGAAGCAAAATCCAGCCATTTTTATCCATCTCAGAGGGCAGCAACTGTGATGTCATTTTCATTTGACATCAAGTGGCAAAATGGCCGCCTTCTGATATTGATGAAAACTGCTCGATTTTGCCGCTTAACTCATTTTCTTCTAAGGCAATATTAACCAGAATACAGTATTTAGGCAAGTGGGTTGCATAGAACATATTATTGTGAAGACTTTTTTTTTTTTGGTTGACGTCCGCTTTAACAAAATAAAAAAAAAACATATACAGCATATTTATAGGACACGTTTTCTTATATCTTGTCAGGTACACGTCACAACAATTTCTCCAGCGTTTATGCTAAACAGGTCATGTTTTGCGGGCTCGTCCCGCTGAGTGTCTTCATGTGTTTCTGCTGGAGTTAAGTGGCTGGAATGTGCTAAACTGGAGTCATGCTGTGTTCGCAACAGTCGACAGGAAATTACATTTATCCCCCATTTGTATCCCCAACTCCCCCGCTAAGTTCCCGGGACGTGCAGTGACGGACATAACCAACTGCTAATCATAGCAAAGTGTCAAAACACAAGGTTCACATTTGCACCACGGTCATCTCAAACATGTTAATGATAATGACACGCATAAGTTGATCATTAGCAGGGTGTTAAGTGTGTGTTTACGAGGTGGCAAATTCAGTTGGTTAATCAACTTTTTGCAAGTGGATTTAACATCGTTTAGATTCCAGCTTGGAATTTTATTTTAACGACTTAGTTTTCATCAATGTGATAAAGACTTTACAATCAGCATTTATGTCCAAAGACAGAAACAAGCGTTCAACTGTGCATAAGCTTCGGATTCTTGTGCCTGAATGGACGTTCGCCTCGAGGACATGTGATTATTGGACGGTTTCACTGGCGTCTGGTCAGGTCTGATCAAAGCTGAATAAGCTCAGCGTGATGTCCGCCACGCTGCCCAAAGACAATCTTGCTCTTCAAAGACGAGCAGAAAAGAAAAGACGAGACATGACAGGACAGCTTCATCCACCTCGTTTGCTGTCACTTCAGCACCATTCGGTCACCAACACCTCGCAGCCTCTGTTTTGATTTCATCTGTCCGCACTCCAGCTCAAACTGCGGCAGTTGTGGGAAGTGACAAAGTACACATACTTGGTTTATCTTTATTGCCATGATGTGTGTTTTCATAGTTTCAATTTTCCCATTTCAGTATCCGTAGTTTCTATTTTTACTTAACAAGTTCAACTCATATTCTTACTTTTATCAGTATTTTTTTCCCACTTAAGTACAGACTGTGAACACTTCTGATACCTCTGAATGCTCAATCATTACTCACATTAACGGCCAGATCTTAAACATGATCACAAAGCTACATCCAAGTCTTTTTTTATTTATTTTTTTTGTTCCTGTCAGGCAGTACAATATTCCAGACAAATGAGGCGTCCCACTCCAAAGTATTTCCATCGCCAGCAAGACGACGGTGATGAGGTCTCGTGGGGGAACAAGATGGAATTGTGGAGGTCTGCTAATGGATTGCGGAGTGCGATGTCTCCGGAGTGGTGCCAGGTGACTCTTCTCATTTTACCTTTCACCTCAAAATGAATACAATTACTGCTTAGATACGTTTCGAGTTTAACCAGGAAGTATCAAACACATTACAGTGTTATCTTGATTTAAGAATTTATGTAGTCTCATATCCAAGCTTGTAACTCAAACTATAATCATTTTCCCCCATGATAAATCATACCAGGAAAGCTGGACGAAGGGCAAATATGATATAAATATGGTACATTTGATAATGAAATACTGTATGTAAATGTTTTATATGCAAGGTACATATATACGGTACATTTGATATTATGTAAATATGGTATATTAGAGGTGTATATACAATTCATTGTAATGTATATGCATACATCAGGTACTATGACTATATTAAATATGTAAAAAACTGATACATTAGATATACATAATGGTACATAAGAGCTACATTGAATATGGTGTACATGTGGTACATTAGAGGCAAACTAAATATGGTGCATTAAATATGATGGTACATTTGAGGTGCAGTCATTAAATATGGTGCAAATAAGGTACCTAACAGGTACGTAAATATGATATCAATATGATACATTAGATGTCTATAAAATGATGTAGCTACGGTATAATAGGTGTGTAAACCTATAGATATTAAAGGTACAGTATGTACATATCACTGGCTAGCGAAACATCCTATAGGTCACAATTTCGAAAATGTCAATTGTTTTTCCCACAAATCTATACTATGATCAAAAATAAAACCCAAATGTGGACTGACCAAATTTAAAGTGAAAATTGCTTGCGCTCTTTGATGATGTAATGTTAATAGTTGAACAAACATGCTATTCTGGAGATTAACATTCCATGCAAACATGCCACATTAGTGGTGTACGGAACTTTAAATAAGATGTAAACATGATCCATCGGATGAACATACATTTGATGTAAATATAATTCCTTCGAGGCGTTTCAGACATTAAACACGATGTAAATAATATACATCGATTCTGCATGCCTTGCTCTGAGAGTATCACAGATGTGTACTTTCCCATGAGGCTTTGCAATCTGCATGCAAAGGGACACGGGGGAGTGACAAATGAACGAGGCACGCTGTTGTCAGCTCCTATTTGTCAGGTGAGGGCTGAGCAGGCCTCCTGTACGTCCACCAGGCAGGAAACACTTGTACCACACATTGCATGATTCATAATCACAGAATGGTGACACGAAAGGGGGAAAAATGAAGGAGGCGTTCGACGCATTGGTGCGATAATGGCCGAGGAGCGGCGAGGTGGACGAGAGATGATGTTTCTCTGCGTTGCGGTCGATAAGATGGAGTTTGTTGGGCTGTAGGACGGATTTATCTCAGGCCAACAACATCAGTGTTACACTAATCATAACTATAGCTCGTCCCATATTTGTGGATGTTAAATTCACCTTTGGAAAACTTTCATTTTGAAATAAACATAAACGACGAGACATACCGGAGCATGACCTGTTTTTCACCATTTTAGTTTTCCTGTTTTTTGTTGTTGTGTCTTTGGTCCGTGACTCAAACTAAAGCATGCTGCACAATGGAGTCAGGCATGAGTCACCTCTCCCCAACTATATAAGAACGTAAGCATCAGTGTACAATTATAGTTAGCTATAGAGAGCCATGTCTGCACCCCAAAAATGCATCTTCCCTTCAAATAATCCGCTGGCATGGCCGCTTTACAGCGCCATGACCGCTTGTATAATTAAAGCCTTAAAAAATGTGATTTAGTTGACATAGTAATGATATTTATGGTAATTAAAGTGTTGAAGTGTCTTGAAAATCACGTCAGTCTTTACATGAAGTGTAATAAAACAAAGCTTTTTATGCAGATGTTCAGCCTTCATTTTCTCATCATTCACACTTTTTAACTTCCTGGCGCTCTGCACACACAAAAAGGGGTGAAAACAAAAAACAAAACAAAAAAAAAGTTCAGCTTTATTTGCTTTGCCTGTTGAGCTTTAACCAGGCAATATGATTATTTCCACTGGGCGTGCAGCTGTGTTTGTCTAACCAAAACTCCAATCTGTGTTGGAGATATTGCGTCTGGCGTGGGAATGGAAATCAAATCAGGAGGGGGAAAAAAAATAAGAGCTTTATTTACGCCCGCACGCTTATTTGGAATGTTTGCTTCACGGTACAAATGACACAGCAGGCGGAATAAAATAGAGGGGGGAAAAAAAAGCAGACATTTCGTACATGAAATGGATTGTACAATATGGGAAACATGAGTGGGAATATTCAGTTGAGTTGATTAAGATGAGGCAAAAAAAAAAAAGAAAACTGGATGTGAATGTAAAATAGTCAGTTTTGAAGAATGCATGAATAAATTATAGAGATATTTATTTTTCATAACATACAGTATATATAGACACATCAATATACAGTGGAAGTGTTTGTGATAGAAAAAGTAAATAATTTCAAAACACTTTACAACATTATGACCTATTTTAAAATAATATGCTACTGGTCTATAAGTCACTGAACAGTTTTGGTCCTGAATATACAAAAGAAATGCTAATTGAATATAAACCGCTCTGCCACAAATTACACATTGCCAAAATTCCCCATGTTAACTTGCCATGGAAATGTCCCGGAAACTTTCCTAAACTTTGTGGGAAAATGTCCACCCCTTTGCAACCCTAGTGGCAAGTACAGCATGATCCAAGTGCCCTTTGCAGGGGTCATCTGTAAGTAGTTGAGGAGGGTGAAAAGATCCATCAGGCAGTGAACGGCTGGGTCTGACCTTGGCGGCGGTCATTGCTAAATGGCGGCAGGAGGGGAAAATAGCTCCAGTGGAGCGGCGGGATTTATGTGGGTGACAAGTTCTTTACGAGCATTACGCCGGAGATGATGGCAGTCGGTGGTCCCCATAAATAATCCAATGCTTACATATTTTATTGACTTTTGATTTATGACGGAAGTGCCATTGTTGCAGCTGTGAAGCCAGAATTGAATTGGAAACGGACACTAAATTTAAAGCAAAATGACCGACAACGTGGGATTCACAGAGTAGTCTGAAAGTCCATATTGACTTTTGCACGTCCTGTCATGAGGAGCATGTGTGACCAATTTTGTATCAGCCAGATGTTAATATTGTAGCACTCTCTGGAGGAAGCAAATGAACGGGTTTGGGGAGTTTCCTCTGGGACTCCTAAAACGGAACATGCTTACAAGAATACATGTTATCAAAGTTTAAGTACTTGACTGTGTGTTAAAGCCACCCCAAATCGATGATTTAGTTGCTCTACTAGTGGTATTTGTAATATCAAGAATATCCTCCAGAAAGGTTATCAGTTTATGGAATAAACAATAAACAACAAATAAAGTTTATTGGAATAATTTGTCATACCGGAATAAGTGCTAACTGCATCATAGAAATACCCTAAACACTTTTAAAATAACACAAACACATTTAAACACATATAATACATTGAGAAAGCAAGAACACTGAAAACTCAAATAGTGTGTACCAATCTCTTTGTCTTTACAGTAGTTTACAATCTCCTTTCCCCGCCAAATTAACAAATGTCATCTCAAAATATCCATCAATAGTCATGCCCAAAGATGTGTTATAAAAATGAACCTACAGCCATCAATTTCTGTAGCCCTAAAAAGCAGGATTAAAGAGGCTTTAGCAGTCAGTAATCTACAGCAAAAACTAAGATGAGCTTGAAATACTTCCTGTTTTCAGTCATCTTTCAAATTTGCATGTTTCAAACTAAGTAAGTGTGCCACCCTCTTGTGGTCGGCAGTGGAATTGCAACTAAAATTAATGGGAAAGAGAAGAAAGTAGTTATAAGCAAAATCCATGAATTAGCGTGTCCATGAACGCAGATAGAGAGGGAAGATTCATTTCAAAGTTTGATTCATATGGATTTTGTGTAACTATCCGTAGACGGAAGTGCTGTGAACGTCCCCACTTAAGTGGATAGGCTGACGCCGACACCCCCCTCAACATTTTCAAAAATGCGCATTTGTATAAGTAAGTTGCCGTTTTCCAGAAAAAAAAACAAAAAAAACAAAAACGTGCTTGCTTGTTCACAGCGTGAGGCACCAGAGGAGCAAATGAGGATGGATTTTTTTTTCCAGACAGAAAGATTTAGCACACTTAAGTTGGACTTGATTTAAAAATCAATCTTTGCTCCAGTAAGACGTCTCTCGTGCGGATCAAGTATCAGCATGAAACAAGCAATTTGTTCCTCTTGCTGCTCCTCTGCAAACATTATTCGATTTTCTACGTTGTTGACTATTCAGCTATTCAACTTTGCTTTGACTTGGATAAAAAAAAAAAAAAAAAAGAAAAAGAAAAAGGAAAAAAAAACAAATAAAACAGGGCAAAACCATTGTCATGACAAAAATATGTTATATATATGTGTGGAAAACTGCACACAATATTAAAATTAATTTTAAAATTAATATTAAAATATAATAATAATAGTAATAAGTCGAGTCCGGGCTCCAGCCTTCCTGGGTGGAGTTTGTATGTTGTCCCCGTGCCCGCGTGGGTCTTCGCCGGGTACTCCGGTCTCCTCCCACATTCCAAAGACATGCATGACAGGTTAATTGGGCGCTCCTATTTGTCCATAGGTGTGCTTGTGAGTATGGATGGTTGTTTGTCTCTGTGTGCCCTGCGATTGGCTGGTAACCAGTTCAGGGTGTACCCCGCCTACTGCCCAAAGCCAGGTGAGATAGGCTCCAGCACCCCCCGCGACCCTCGTGAGGAATAAGCGGTCAAGAAAATGGATGGATGGATGGATAGTTTAAAGGAGAAATGTCTTTTTCCTCACCACCAGGGCGACGGGAGGCCTTTGCTGGCTGCAAAGGTTTCTGCGAAGTGCGTCTTTTGTAAACGTATCCCACAAAACATTTGCTGCGGTTTTGTCGCTGCTGGATTAGCGAGCTGCGGAGGATTTAATGCAGCAGGTCGCCAGGATGGCACGTTTTGAGTCAGTTCACTCAAGGACTCCGAAAATGATGTCCCCAAACAATAAAGCTTGCGGACTACCATGCTCAGCTTTTAGCGGGATGGCGTTGACTAGAGAAATTAACTCACTGCAGGGGGCCGCTCCTGCGTTACCATCAAAGGCTGGATTTACATGGCTCAAGTCACACAATTCAGATTTTTTTTTTTTTTTTGCTCTCAAGCAAGGATATGCGGAAAGAGGCGGGAACTACAGAAGCTCCGATTGGAATCAGAGCTTTTCCGAAATGAATAGAAATCAGAACAATATGCCAGTGAGAGTTCAGTCTAAAGGCACAGATGGGGTATACTCTGTCAATACAATCTTGGCTTCATTATAATATACAGTAGGCTTTACACAATCAGGATCTACCATCACCAATTTGATCAGAAAATAGATCAATATCGCAGGATGATTGGGTGTGCAAGGTTACTTCAGGCTCTTGATTGGCTAATTTGGCCTTTAGGGGGTTGTATTCTGGTGATTCTAGACCTCAGTATCATAAATCCTATGTGGGACGACTTCCTCCAAGATTTGGATTGTGAGGTCCAATCTCTATTTTATTTTATCCGGACGGTGTTCTTGCACACGAAACTGGTCCATGCGTGCCTTTACGGACATTGCTTTGGAACAGAAAAGGAACTTCCCCAATCCGTTCCCACAAAGTTGGAACATGGATTCAGGATCATCCAAAAGGTTGTCATCCAAGCCCTGATCCTGATTGATTGATTAATGGATTAAGGGCTGTGTCTTGGTCCTTTTTGTGCCTGTGACGATTTGACAGTTTTGGCCGCTGTCAGTTGTCGGCAGAGCCTTCTTGGACTCATTCTCTGATGATGATGTCACTTCTCATTCAGAGGGAATGCCAGACATCGGGATTGCATTTAAACCCTAAAATGCAAGTCAGATGAGCAGCCACGCGGGCTCCCCATTCCTCACTAGGTGGCAAAAGTACTCAGACAGATACTTTTATAATGAAAGACTCAAGTAAAACTAGAAGTGATGATTCTTTTAATTTTGTAAAAGTAAAAAGTTATGACTGATTAAACATGTACATGTAAACATTCCTGTTTTATTAACTTGCCTTGTGCTCGTATTGAGAAAAGGGAAACACCCCTGGAAACTATCAAAACAATATATTGCCAGAGCGTTGTTAATGATGTGCAATGACTAACACAAATGTGAAAGTATATTGACCAGTTTGTGTTTTTCATTTTAAACATTGTTTTTAAATGCTGGTGGTTTTTAGGTCGGTCCAAACTGCTCCTTCAACTATAAGCCAAGATCTCAATCAGTCAATCAAAATCACACCTGCAGTTGACGTTACATCTCGATATATATGTCTTTTTTTGCATTATGGACTTATCCTTCAATGTTGAAAAAAGTAGCAAGCCTATTTTGAGCAAGTAAGGAGTAGAATGTACAGTATATGTTTTTAAAAGTAGGGAGTAAAGTAAAATGTAATAAAAAGAAATACGTACAGAGACAGTGAACCTTCGTTTATTGTGAGGGATACGTTCAGAGCTGTGATGAGTGAAAATCCACAACATTGCTTTACTCATGAAAAACTTGGTTGATACTCATTAAAACACATTTTAAGTTTTCTTAGCTCTCTTTGTTTAAATTTACTGGAAGAATTCGGGGCAAACCATGTAAATTCATCGAACAAAACTCCACTAGCTTAATGCTAACACAACGGAAATTAGCATAAATGTTAGCGTAATTATAAAACAGCTGCTACTTTAATGCACACAGATCAGCGACGCATACAACAACAGTCATAACAAAGCATATAACAGATATAGTTGTTATATTTTCTCTTTGGGAAGAAGTCTGAATATTAAAACAGCTTAATTTGCTTCTGTATTACACTACTGTATAATTGACGGTCGTTTGCTTCTTCTTGCTGATAAATATGCTACATCTCTTCCAGCAGACCTCAGTGCTGCCTGGCATGTTGTGGCACAGTGTGGTACTACATTTAAGGCACACAACTCTAAATTTGACTTGGCTGTATACAACAAAAATGTTCCTATAAAAATCCACGTTATATGTAATACAATGGGACAAGACTGTAAAAGTCTAAAGTTGTCAGAAAAACAAATACTCAAGTAAAGTACAGTACATATACATTCCTGAAAATTTGACTTATTCAAGTTTTTGAACTAGGTTACGTCACACGCTGCCCTCCATACAATCCCGCCTCCATGAAACTCCCCAGCTCTCTTCCGCAAAGAGTCAGCGGGACCCGGAGGACTTAATTTGTCCCTGCACATTTTGTCCCCTAACTCCAGTGGAAGCCATTTTCAGTGTAGTTGGTGACATTCCAGCGCTAATGCCTGCCTTGGCTTTCAGCGTAACAAGAGTCAGATGATTGGCTGAGTCACAGTCGATCACGTAGAGCCTGTCCTTCGTCTTAATCCCGCTCTCTGGTGGCCTTGAGTTGTTGAGTTGATTCGCCGTGGGTTACGAGTTACACAAAACCGCAGTTTACTCTCGGCGTTCCTCGTAAAAAGGGGAGTTGTTTAGTCAGATGCCATCTGCTGCCGGCTTGATTTAACACCAGTGTTGCTTTTTGCTGAGCATTGAGGAAGGAGGTCACCGGGGAACGCAGCAGTGTCCAATTAGACTGTCAAGCGGGGGAGTGTTTGCATGCGGACTCGATGGAAGTTGAGTCGTCAAGAGGGGAGTGTAGGGACTAATCTTCAGGCTACCAAAGCAGGGGTGGGAATCTCAATTGTGTTGCCAACGATAACGATGATATCACCATGCAACCATTATGTGATAATCGATATTGGAGGAAAATCTCCAAGGTTGTCTGCAGTCAAGTAACTGACTCTACATTCAATAAAATGCATCAGCTTTATCCCTAGAAAAATAACTTTTGAGAATCTAGTTGAAAGGTTTTGTGAATAGGCGTATTATTTGTTGAGAAAAAGATTTTACTGGAAGAAAAGCTCCAAGGATATCTGCAGGCGCTTTGTTAAAACAAAGTAGCAACACTCAGATCCGTTCTTGGCTGACTCTTCATGCAAAAAAAATGAATCAGATTCATACCTATGATAATAAATTTGCAACGTCAAAATGTTCTGATAATTTATTTTTCAAGGGAAAAAAAGTCATAATATTTAATAAAATGTTTAATAATGTTCTGTGAACAAAGTTGAGCGCTGTTGTGACTTCAAATATAATGTATTGTAAATAAGGCAGTTACAACAAAAAAGTCACAATTAAGCACGGGCCATATACCGGTTTGAAGGTACACCATGGTCTTAATAAGTCACGGTCCTTATCACGTTAAATTGTGTATAACATCACAATTTATCACTGACGGAGTCCATTTTGTGTCTTTAATTTTAATGCGATACCTTGTAACATTAAAACATACTTGTAAAATCTTAGCATGTTAAAATGGGTACTTTATCATGTTAGAATTTAATGTAGAATTTTTTTTCATGCCATGAACACTGCAATATTCCTGCTCGGCTTTACACGGTGAGGATTTTTTTGGCCGTTTATTGATCAGCGATGAGCAAGTTTGGGATAAAAAAAAAAAAAAACGATAATTGCTCACCATTTGGATCAGAAAATGAAACAATACATCTATTTAAAAAATGTTTCTATTTACTCTATAGTCGACCATCGCCATTCTCGGGGGATGAGAAAAGGCCCGGCCCACGAATAGCGAAAATCCACATATAATTGACGACAATTGAATGCATTGTGGATAAAAAAAAAGGCTTTAAAAAATGCTGATAAACATTACATATAACATATAATGTCTTATTTCGTGGCGCCGATCAATGATGTAATTGATCAATTGGGCAAATTAGGATAATACAGCATAAAATGCTAAATATCATCCGATCCCAATCCAGCCAATCAGATCGGTGTAAAATCTGCTGCCACTTATTATGCCGCCTGAATCTGAAAATGGTCCATACCGAGTCATAATATTATTTAATGAAACAAGTTGCAATATTACCTGAATGAAGTTGTACTTTTTGGTGAGAAAAAAAGTCATAATTTTACGAGAATACATTTGCCCTATTACTTAGTGAAGTCGCATGTTCCGTGAGTAAAGTTATATGTGTGAAGTAAAAGTCTTTAATATTATGAGAATAAAATTTTTATGTCATGTATTAAGTTACAGTGTTCTGTAAATATTTATCATTACAAGAGCAGTGTTTTTATTATGAGAAATGTCATAAAATATCGTAGTCATACAAAAATAGTCATTATGTTATGAAAATAGTCATGTTTTTAGTTACGTAGAGGGTTTGCAAAGCTTATACTAATGTAACATGACAAGATCTTCAAGTTTTATATTGTAATATTTTCCCATTAATTTTTTTGTTGCTCCTAAATAAAAAGTGAACGTGACAATACAAGTTAATGTTGGATTTGGTTGCTGTTCTTTTAATTGTCTTTCAGAGCGACACCAACATGGCAGATCACATTCATTGAAAAGTACGACAACACTCTCTGCGTAACCTTTTGTTAGACTTTTCTAATCAGCGTGGACGAGATTCCAATTATACGCAATGTTTTCAAAGTGAATTCCAACGAGATGGTCTCGCCTGGGTGGCTAATAATAATAATGATAATAATAATATGCGCCTCCCTACTCTGCTAATCTTTCAAAAGAATGATATTAGTTTGAATTTCCAAAAGGAGAGTCACATGAGTCTTCATCAGTTTGAGGCTTTTTATGACCCAAACACTGAAAACCTCAAGTGGTTTCATGAGCGCGCTAATTAAAAGTCCACAAAAAGGACCGATATGGGGGGGAGGGGGAGGCGAGTTGCGGCCACCATAATAAAAGCAATTCCAGATTGAGCTTGTTGTCATTCCGTGCACAAGTCGTCTCCTTGCAATCTCCCGCTTCGTCTTCTTCGTCTTCTTCCTCGTTATCAGTCCCTGCAGCTTGTCGAGCAGAACGCGGCCGAGTGGACGAGCGCAGGTATTGATCTCCTGGGAAGGCACAATCGCTGCAGTCTAACGAGCACAAATTAGAGTCAAAAGCTTGGCTGCGGACTAAAAAGAGTGTTATTGCACAAAGACGAGGAAAGCCGCTGAAGTGAAGTGAGGCGGCCGAGACAAAAGGCGGAATCAAAGTTGGGAGATTATTACAAGCGTTTATAGACAGATCAAACGGCAGCTTTGATTGACTTCAGACGCAGCTGTGATTACATGAAAAACACTTTGACAATGTTTGTACACAGAGAAATGATCTAAGGCAGAGGTGTCAAATGGATTTTTTTTGGGGGCCACATCGTAGTTCTGGTTTCCCATCAGAAGTCCGTTCTAAAAATCATGTAAGTGTATAATAACCTCATTATGTTATTATACAATAGGCTCAGCATTTTATTGTTATTATTTGTAGAAAGGTACAGTACCTCAACTTAGAAGTTTTTATAAGATACGAGCCGTCGCTTTGATGATTAGTTTTTTTTCTTTTTTTTTCTTCTTTGACTTCTGAGCAACAATTTGAGCTGGATGACTACGGTGAGCATTACAGATAGCAGCATTGACCATATAATGTTTCTTTTCGACATCCACTAGCTTATTGCTAACGCACAATACATAATGCTACAATAATGTCTAGCAAAACTAGCATTGATTTATGCGGTACTTTGAACACAAAAGGTAGTAACACAAAATAAATATCAAACAACTTCACCAAATATATCAAAACTGCTGCTAACTCTCACAACACTTCATGAATTCTAACAGAACTTTCACTAAATCTAGTGTGAAATGATATATGAACTCTGACTTGGTACAAAGTAATCCAATCTTGCAGCACTTTTCAAACGTGTCAAAATTTCACAGATTTTCTACAAAATCTCATGAGACTTGTTTTGATCATGCAAATTTTGCATCGAAATGCTCAAGGCTTCCTTGAATAATCAAATCAGACGCTGTTTCACTTGTGGGTTCCTCAAGCCTTGAAAAACGTCCACATCATCTTCTAAAAACTTGTTGAAATAGCACAAAACCACCACTAAGACTGGTTGAAATCTCATGAACAGACAAGTCAAATCGTCCACTAAATCTCACAAGAGTTCAACAAAATCTCGCAACACTTGCTTTAATCATGCTTCTTGTGATTACTTTGAAACAAATTTGAATATAAATGGTGGTACCACAACAAATACCAAATAGCTTCATCAAATATCGCAAAACTGCTGCTAAATCTCACAAGACTTCATAAAATCTAACAGAACATTCAATAAATCTAACGAGACTATGAAATGAGCTATGAACCGTAAGTTGGTACAAGGTACTGTAATCATCTTGCAGTGTTTCCACTTTTAAACTTGTTGAAATCTCACAAAATTTCTACGAAATCTCTAGAGACTTTTTCAGATTGTGCAGATTTTGCATCAAAATGCTCGAGACGTTCTTAAATTTTACAAACCTGATAGTGTCACTTGTGGGTTTCTCAAGCCTTATAAACTTCCACAGAATCTTGTAAGATCTTGTTAAAATAGCACAAGGCTTCCACTAAATCTTCAAAGACTGGTTGAAAACTGATAGAAATTTCAAGTCAGGTCATCCACCAAATCTTACAAGACTTCCACAAATCTCATGAGACTTGCTTAAATCACACAAAACTTCCACAAATCTCAAGACATTGGCCAAATCTCACGTAACTTTCACTTATTCACGTTAAATATGTTCCACTCTTGTAGGACTTTCAACGTTTTGAATTTGAAATGTCATTTATGAGACTTTCTCATATCATGCGCTAAATCATGTGAAATTGACCCCAAATCCTTCGAGGTCTACGCAGTTTTCACAAGAATTCCACTAAATCCAATTTACTGCCGGAAATCTGATTGAACTTTATAGCTCCTTTGGTATTTATTTATCTTTACAACGACACATCCATGTTTGGATTTTAATCTACATTTGGACGAGGTTTAATTCTGATCTGATGATTTCTGGGCAGATTTGTGTCATTTAGAGCGTAAATCCATTTGCTTTTAATCTGCTTCTAATCACACCATTTAAACAAAAGCATGGCGGATGGATGGATGGTGAGAGCCGTTTACAGTCTGTGAAAAGCTTTATGAGCTGCGAGTTGGCACAAGGTAATGTAAAGCACTTAAAAAAATAACCTCGTTTACATCGCGCCGACGTGTTCTCGGACTTCTGAGCGTTTGAAGGACTGCCTGCGAGCAATCACATCCACCATCCGGGGATGTGTGACCTACTCCAGTGTCTGCTTCCAATTATTCCGAAAGCTTAGGGTTGGTCCACTTTGAGAAGAAAAAAAAAGTGAGGACATTTTGATCCACTCTGTTAAAAAAAAAAAAAAAAAAAACATAAAACAAGCTAGGCGAAGGGTCAAAAGTTTGTTGAGTTTGACAAACTGTGCTACTTTTTGGTTCAATCTCACAGCAACTGGCCACGTGGTTTCCTCCCTCCGCGGAGCCACTATCTTCCTGCATTAATAACGTCCTCAGCTGCTCGGTCCCAGATGACTCACAGCTGTAAATGGAAACAGCCAGAATAGTTTGGAGATGCTGCCACTTGTTCCAGTCTTCGCCGATCCACTCCTGGAGGCCCCCAGGTACGAGTGCTTATCTGGCCGCCCGCTGATAAGAAACACATGGAGGGGAAGCGGTGGGAAGTCAGGCTTGAGTTGCAACAGGCTAAGTGGGGGGGGCGGGGGCTGGAGGGGCATGGGGGTGCATGTTACAAACAAGTCCCACGTGAACCAGGGAGGCTACAGTGAAAGCTCCCTGTAGTCACAGGTTACCAAAAGAGCACTTAACGCTAACAGAGTATTAACTTGAGGTATCAGAAGCACAGATCACATAAAAGCACAAAAAAAATCCCATAAATGCCGCAACGTACACATTTTGGAATGCGAACTTTGATTATACACGCAAAATGCCCGTTAAGCCATGCAACAATTCTGACAATGTCATGAGATTTCCACACTGAAACTCCTCAAACTTACTTGATTATTTTCTAAATTCTTCTAAATAATTCATGACTTCTTCAAATCTGACTAAAGTACCACAGAATCTGGCAATACGTCAAACATTAGTAAGAAGTAAAATGGTCATTATATGTGAAATCGCACAAAAAAAAAAAATTACATGAGATTTCCTCAAATCTTATGCGACTTCTGCTAAATAATGCAAGACTTCCTCAAGTCACGAGGCTCTGGCCAAATCACAGCACACCACAAAACTTGATAGTCTTGCACTACATCACATGAGATTTCTGCTAAATCACACAAGACTTGTGAAATTCACGTAAGACTTCTTCTAAATTACATATAGCTTCCTTCAATTTTGCATCAATTTAAAACACACAAAGCCTGTAGTAAATCTGCAGTCTCTCACAAGACTTGACCAATTCTCATAACATTTCAGCTAAATCCTGTAAGACTTCCTCAAATCACAAGGCTTTTATCAAATTACACAAGATGATGCCACTTCCGCAGCTCTCATAAAACCACAGTTAAATCAGGCAAGACTTAAAATCTCGCTAGAGTTTCATAAAAGTATGTTTGACTTTCTTGAGATCTTGGAGACTTCCACAAAGTCTCAAGACTTCAGCAAAATCATGAAACTTCCTTTGAAATACAGATGCCTTCCACAGCATCATGTGAAACTTTTGCTAAATTACGCAAATCCTCAGCAAATCTTATAAGACTTGCACCAATTTTTTTGACAATTCTGCTGAATCACATCTTCAGATCTTTCTAAGGCTTGCACCAAATCATGCGAGACTTCTGCATAATCATAACTACATCAAAAGGGTGTTCCACAAAATCCTGCTAAATCACATAAGATTTTGCAAATCTCGCATGAGTTCTGCAAAATTCTGTAACAATTCTGCTGAATCACTTCTTCAAATCTTCTGAGCCATACAGCAAATAACGTGAGACTTACGTAACTCTCAAAAAAACTTTCACACAATCCCGCAAGACTTGCGTAATTCGCACAAGATTTATGTCAATCTCTCTTATCCAACGTATTGTGTTGTAACTTGTTAGGCAGCACAGCATTTGTCCTTCGTGTGGTCCATACAGGCATGTTCTCCCCTTGACGACGGCTTGATAAATCTCAAGCAAACGTGAAGCGACATGTCGAGACGTTCTTGAGAGGTGAAGCAGTTGCGGCGCTCGCGCAGCCTTACATCATTTTGCACGCCAGCCAACTCATCAGTGCAGACAAGTTAACACAAACGCTCAATCCGGAGCACCGGCAGGAGAACAAGAACCGACACAAATGTATGCCAAGAAATGTTCTCATGCGTAACAGGAGAAAGGTTTCTGTTTCACACAATTTTCCACTAAGCGTAACGCTTTTATGTTCTTGTGCAGAAAAGTATCAAATCAGATTTGACTTATTTTCACGATTATTGAAGTTAGTTGTTTGTGAAATAAGAAATGTATTGCGATACTGTTCGTATTGAATCAACTTTTTTTGGGGGAGATGCACAACCCTGATATACATATAGTCTTAGAAAGCGGTCTTGAATTATTTCATAACAAATTGGATTTTGACCTGCACTCTGCAATAAATTGTGTTCGACTTCAGAGGTTCCACTAGAGACGCACAAAACATAAAAAGCGAGCAGCGAGATTGCCGCAATCTTTCCCGTCCAGAATGATTCTGTTAACACGATAGCACTTTATTCCAGCTTGTGGGTCAACAAGCTCCCTCAGGAGGCCGATTTCCCCTCTCTGGCGTCTTCTTTACGAGCACAGCGCGGAGCCTGTCGTCTTCAAACTAATGAAAAGCGTCGTGAAAGTGACATAAGGGATTAATGAAGTAACCCGGGCTCGACGTCGCAGCACGCTGGGGCTTCTCCTTCACGCGGCTGAATCGTGGTGACAAATAACGCCTTTGAATCAAGGTTAATAACATGTATGGAAGAAATGGCGATAAGTATGTTTATGATTTATTTATTTATTTTCATAAATCGATTAAAAAAAATAGTCATGATGCAGAATTACTATATTTTTGGAATTTTCATTATAGTTAGTTTTGATTTCATTTTGAGTTTTATTTTTTCAATTTTAATTAGTTTTCAGGGTGGCTCGCTTTGTTTTGTTTTTTTTTTAAAATGTTTTAGTTATTTAAAAAATGCTAAGTTTTTGTTTAGTTTTAGTGTTAGTTTAAAAAAAATGTTCTGTATTGTGTGCAAGAAAGTAACACACTTCTTACCTAGTGAGGAGTTTCGGCTGAGTAAAATGAAAAATGAGTAACATCATATGAAGGTGCTTTTCTATTGGATGCTCCTAGATGATGTCACTTATGCGTGACACACTTTTTTCACCGGTTAATATCAACATAAAATCACATTTAAAATCAACCCCAAAGGCCCATGTATTAATTTAATGACCAAAGCTGAAAATGAAGGAGATTTTCGCTATAATTATAGGTAGTTTTGTAAATGTAAAATGTAGTTTTAGTTTTTTTAAAATTATTTTAGTTTGTGATTTTAGTTTGATTTTTGAACTTTTTTTTTTTTTTTTTTTTTTAAAGTTTTTTTTTTTTTAGTTTTTTTTGGTGAGTTTTCGGTAACTAAAACAACCTTGCATGGAAGATTCACATGAATTTTTTTTTCAATCATTTTTTTTTCAGTCCAAAATCAAAAACCAAAAAAATCAACCCCCCCCCCCCCCCCCCAAAAAAAAAAAGTTCAAAAATCAAACTAAAATCTCAAACTAAAATAATTTAAAAAAAACTAAAACTACATTTTACATTTACAAAACTACGACAAAAATCTCTCAAGGATTCCATGAATTCAGCCATTTCTCCTGAGCTGCGCCGGTGTCTAGCACTCACAAATAGGGTACGTATGAAAATCTAATTAAATCTACTTATTTTGCAGGCCTTTTTACCTTTCAAAGGCTATTGCATTCACATGAGAAAAAAAACGCATAGATGTCAAACCCAAACCATGTCAGACACTCACTTTGACCTATGTTCAGCATAAAACTAGTGAGAAGCGTCTTAAAAGTGACAGCGAGATTAATGAAGTATCCCGCGCTCCTCAGCACTCTACACTGACAAATAAGGCCTGTAAATCAAGGTTAAAAAAAAAGAAAACGCTCATGGAATACATGTATTTACAGGAATAAGGCTCCTTGGGGTGGGGAGGGAGGAGGAGGGCGGGTGGACAGCATGAATTGAAAACGTGTGTGGTGCAAAATGTAGAAGCCTGAAGGGGACGCTAGCTGAGAAACGCTGAGCTGGCAGAGGACATTTTATTTATTGTTTTTGATTGGAGCAGACACGTCAAGGGATGTCTGCTGGACATGTGTTTGCGTGTGAGTGTGTAACATGTCTCTTCCGTGTGCGTGTGTTACTTTGATTAAGAAAAGCATCTCATTTGCAGTCGATAGTCGTCAGTCGTCCTGGGCTTGAATCGGTCAATTCTGTCTGACCTTCAAGCGGTAGCAGTACAGTCGACCAATCAGACCACTCTGTGTGTGCGGGAATACCAAGCAACACAGCAAAACAGCTTTTCCAATCATTTGACGTGGTGATAGCAACAAACCCACACGTCACTATTTGATTATTTTGGTAAGTGATTATTATGTGGATGAATTATTGCACCACTGACAAAACGGAATGTGATCAAAGAGCAAAAGTGCCCAATTGAAAGGATTAAAATGTCTTAAATCAACAAATCACTGATTACGCGTTTGTGAAAACTTACTTACCATTTATTATGTTTGAACTGCTGACACTATTTACAAGAACTTTTGAGTAGTTCCATATTAAATCTGTCTACGGTGTTGAAAAATATTTAAAAATGAAAATTAGATTAACAATGTAAAAATTAACAAGTATATCAATTGAGGGATTCCCCCCCCCAAGAGTAAAAAATAAAAAATACATTTAAATTTTATTTTCCATGCAAAATATTCCCCCAAAAATAATTCCAAAGAAAAACAATACAGTAATATATATATATATATATATATATATATATATATATATATATATATATATATATATATATATATATATATATATATATATAGCATACGGAAAATCAGTCCATTACAATATTAAGTATCTTCAATAATCAAACTCAGCAGGTGGCAAGTCCAAGATTAATTGACACAGACGAGCACAAACAAGGCAAGTACAGTACATGCAGTGATACTATCTTTATAAACAAGAAGAAAATGCAAATTAGAAATTTCCGCTCCCCGCGTGTTTTTACATTGCGAGGACAAATTGTAGCAGCGGGTGCAGATAAGGTCTTTGCATCAACATCTGTCATGCAGTGTGTTTGCGATAAGATTGTCGTTTTTGCAGCGCTGGTTTGAAGATGAAAAGTCGCACTCATAAACGCCTGAATTGCTTTGCAAAGCAAGAAAACAATAAACAGCAGGTGTTGACTTTTACGAGATAGCAAAAAAAAAGGTGATGAGTAAAATGTTGGATGTGACTTAAAAACCATGATGTTCATTGACAAGTACTAAATATTGTCCACATAGTCTTTTTTGCAAATGTAATAAAATTTTTGTTTGATTTAAATATATTGTTTACCTCCATTTGTACTGTTTGCCTCTCACGTCAGCCATTTGAAACCCAGGAAAACGTTTTTTTTTCCTGATTGCGTAAACACTTGAAAATTGCATTTTGTTTTGTTTTCTTTTTTTTCTTTTTTTTTTTAAATCAAATTACATCATTTATCAATTTGTGGAAAAAGGAGCAATTTCATCTAATTGTTGTGTCTTGAGACACAGTGACCATGTTCCTAACTCAAAACATTTGTATCTCAAATCATTGTTCTTCATTGAAATGAATGGAAATGTCATGAATCCGTTATAGCCTAGCAAAAAAAAAAAAGCTATGTGGCTACTTTAAATAAATGTGCAATTCTCTTTGTTTTGTTTATTTTGAAAATATAATTCAACTGGGAGTGTCAATAAACAGCTTAAAGCCACTTTTCTGGCAAACTTGCTTGTTGTGAAATGAGGTGAATGCTTTGCAACCAATTTTTGCTTGCAAGTCAAAGCAAACAATCAGCCGAACGACCGCTCGTGTCTTTCTCAAAGCACTAATGTGGTTAATTTCCAAACTAACCATTTAATGGCTTACTGTCCTTTTGTATAGCCATTTTGATTGATTTGAGGAATTCCTTATTAATTCAACAAGTGCAGCTCCCTCTGCTGGCTGGTGATAGACTGTACTATTAACAATAACAAACTGCAATTTGAAAGATTCAAGATTAAAATGAATAAACAATTTACAGCAATTCCGAGAACGTATGTAAATAAATAAATAAATAAATAAATTACTGAAGAAGCAAAACAATCTTGAAAATGGCCGACTATGTGGCAGGTACAAAATAAATGGGTCGTAAAATCAAACAGGGCCTGAAAGATTAAATGAATTAACAATAATTACATGTATCACTTTTCATCTGTTAATCTCTTCTGCCACTAGGCGGCACACAGAGTTACAGTTTGACATACATCAACATTGCTAATTTATTGCGAGGCCACCTGCTGAGTCCCATATGAACAATTCTTTTTTTTTGTTTTTTTTTTTTAGCTTAGTTTTGGTCCGCAGCAACTCCTGAGGGAAATAAGCAGCTGTGCTCTTAATGCTAAGCAGCTAGTGTAACCTTTTTTTTTCCCCCCCCGATCTCCCCTTCTGGAAGCAGCCATCGAACGCTGGTGAACATGATGGATGATGGTCGACGTCACGGGGCTGTAAAATCCAAACAGCCAAGCTGAGTGGCTGGTGAACGACCCGCATCATCATTAGCTCCATTTTGTAGAAGATTAGCTGCCACCTGCCCTACAAAGGCGTCAATCAAACCGCCCGGTATATTGGCAAGGGAGGGGTCCATATGTGTGCGCTAATGACCTTGCCAAACAGACCAATCATTAGCATTTAGCTGAGTTGGAATCAAGATGCTAATAATGTTGCTAAAATGCGCTTGATCCTTCGTTTTAAAAAACTTTAAGGAAATTTAGCAAAAAGAAATAAATAAATTCCAACCCAGAGCTAGTTTGACTTGGCAATGTAAAATTTGTTACGCATGTTTGCCAAGCCTGAAAAGGCACAGGAAGTCGGCCATTTTGCTTTGAAGCAGCCATTGTAGTGTTTTAGAAGGATCTTTCAAAGGTCAACTTGTCAGTTAGGTTCTCTCACTAGAATTAAGGTGAAAAAAATTGAGACCAAAGTTAGTTTCCCTCAACATTATGAATTTTGATAAGCATGTTTATCATGAGTAGACCCACACAAAAAAAAAGAAAAGTCAAGAAGCCACAACTAAACAGAAACAGGAAGTCAGCCATTTTGCTGTAATCTGCCTTATCGTTATTTTGGCAATTTTCAGGGGTCCGACCCCTTCATTTGCCTGGGAGAAATATCTACCTTTTTTTTTTTTTAAATTCATCCAACTAAACCGGTGTCGACAATATTATTTTTAGTACTATAGGGATGGCTATGACCCAGAAAAAAGCCTTATGTCATGTCCATAAAAAGCATTAAAAATTGATTTTTATGATAGTCGGGATGCATGATACGACCACTTTTTTTCAGATCGAAACCAGTATTCACTCTTTGAGTACTCGCCGATACCAATACTTCTTGTACTTTTGATATATGAAATTTCATTTACCACACATTGTCAACAAAACAATTCTTTCTGACGTAGATGATGCCGAGGAGGACTTACTCAATGTCAGGTTTTTGTTGTTGTTCTGAGTACCAGTCAATAGTATGGGCAGCCTCCAAGAGTACTCGATACCTTAAAATAAGGCCGGCATCAGCCTGATACCGATTTGTGGTGTCGGTACTTGCCCATTTGTAGTATACAGGTTAGCTCCGTAGTTAGGTTTGCTACGATTAGCACTGAAGACTTCTGAAAGAGATGCAACACATTTAACTCATTAATTCCCAGCCGTTTTCACTGAAGCAACCCCCTTCGCTCCCGGCTGTTTTACTGGATTTTGACTGATTTTGCAAGGCCCACAGAATATTGTGTTCTATTGCTATAAAAACATGGAACCTACCAAAAGCAATATTAGAGTCTCTTCTTTCATCAGGAAAAAAAAGTAGATTTCTATTGGTTTCAGTTTTCCTGCAATAGAATATAGCTAGGTTTCATTATTATTCACAAATCTGTTTAAAACAGTGGGGAAAAACATGGCCCTGGTTGATCTCTTATACTCTGCTGCCAACTACTGGCCGTTTGTGTAATAACCACCATTGATTCACACATTCTCTTCAGTTTAGAGGCTGCATCAAAGCCTTCTTTATGCTCTAGCACAGGGGTGGCAAACTGCGGTCCTCGAGGGCCGGAGTCCTGCAGGTTTTATAGATTTCTCTACTCGAAGTGCAGCTGATTCCAATTAACAGGCTCGTTATCAGGATTTTGCAGAGCTTGCTGATGAGTTGATCATGAATCAGCTGTGTTGAAGAAGGGAAATATCCAAAACCAGCAGGAATGCGGCCCTCGAGGACCGGATCTCGCCACCCCTGCTCTAGCATAAAACCAAACCAAAAAAAAACATATAAATACGTCTTTGGAAGAATGGTAATATTTAAAATAGAACGTATTTATACGTTTTTGGGAGAAAATGAGTTAATAGCAAGAAGAAGAGGCAGATAAGGTCCCTAACTAAGCACCCTGAGCTGAACTGGACAATCAAAATCACCCTGCTGATAAACTGGGCTTTACTTTGGCTAACAAATTTAATCCCACACATAACTTTAGAAATTGTTTCACTCGTTCTCCATTTATATTGTGCAATGGCATGCAAGAGAAAACCCATCGGGATCCATTACACTCATCTACCGCTTTGCATATCTAGTTTATTACTGTTATGAGATCACAGTTTGGCATTGTGAGTGAGGAATAAGACCACAAAAAAAAAACAGGAGAGGAGTCAGGGAAGTAAAGATACGTCTGACGAATAAAGAGGGGCGGCAGGATTAAAAAACGGAAGCCGGGGAGAAGTGAGATGAAATAAAAGGTGAATGAGTGTGAGAGGCTTGGTTGACACATAAAACAAAGATGAGAGACCTCCTGGGAGAGGAGAGGCTGGAAAATGGAGATAGACACTTTGGAGAGAGAGGAAGAGGAGCAGGAGGAGGAGGAGGAGGGGGAGGAGGAGGAGGAGATGGTGGAATGCAGGGCGAGAGAGAGAGAGAGAGAGAGAGAGAGAGAGAGAGAGAGAGAGAGAGAGAGAGAGGGCGAGCGAGGAAGAAACATCCTCGTGCAGTTTGCAGACTGAGCATTGAAGCCGGAGTGAACACGCGTATGCACACAAACGCCTGAGGAGTGTATGACCATGCTGCACACGCATACACACTGACACGGAGTTAAGCGTCAAGGAGCTATGGAGGGAAGCATCTTTTTCGGTGAGTCTCTTTTGTTGTCTTTTTGGATCTGTCGCACGCACGCGCACGAATCCACGTACACACACATGCATTCCGGATGAAAGTGTATGGAGAGTGTGTCGTGTTCAATCTGGCAGGTGATCCACTTGAGTTTGCTTTGATTGTAATCCCACACGCACAAAAAAAAAAGAAATGAAAGAAAGAGGCGGAGAAGCTCTGCATGGATTATAAACGGTGACAGCAAGGGGAAGTGCGGGTCCGACTCCTGGCATGCGAGGGTGACCTTGTTGGGGGAAGTAATCCCACGGATTAAAGGCATCTGTTGTTGGAGAGGAAGAGAGGAAGGAAGGCTTGATGATGTTGGATGTGGAGGAGAAAGTCCCATCGGCAGGACATGACAACAGGGTGTTGCTTGGTCGTCAGAACAACTAACTTTAAAATGCTACTTCAAAAAGCATCTACATTTATTTAGCAAATTACATTTTTTTTTTGTCATCCAAGCAAATATTTTAAAACCATAAACATATCATTGTGATATTATTATTATTATTATTATTATTATTATTATTATTATATTTTTTTGGGTGGGGGGACGGGGGTATCAGTGATTAGTCAGAAGAACTAACTTTAAAATGCTACTTCAAAAAGCAACTACATTTATTTATCAAATGACTTTAGTTTTTTTTTGTTTTTTTTTGCCATCCAAGCCAATATTTCAAAACCATAAACATATAATTGTGACATTATTATTATTATTATTATTATTATTATTATTATTATTATTATTATTATTATTATTATTATTATTATTATATTTTATTTTATTTTATTTTTTTGGGGGGAGTCAGTGATTGCATTACTATTTCTTTTCTGTTTTTATTTATTTATTTATTTATTTAATTAATTATTTAATTATTTTAAATGTTACTTGTTATGGCAATTTTTGTCAGAGGATCACATATATTTAAATATTATCAAACCTAAACTATATCCTTATTAGTTCTTTCAAAATTTAATTTAAATAAAAAATGATTTTAAATCCATTACTATTATTATTATTATTATTGTTGTTGTTGTTATTATTATTATTATTGTTATTATTATTATTATTATTATTATTATTATTATTATTATTATTATTATTATTATTAAAGTTTATATTAAAGTTTGTTTGTACATTATTGTACATTTTTGTTTTGCATTTTTACGAACATTTTAATTAATCATTTTTTTAATTGATTGTTAAGATTAAATACAATTTAATAGTATTTTTTCTCCTTTTTACCAGAGATTAACATTCTTCAAAATTATATAAAATTAAAATCAAACACTTACAATACATCACATTACTGTAGATTACTTTTTTTTTTTTTTTTTTGGCATTGAAAACGTTTTTTGGTTTTTTAAGTTGAAAACACAATTGCATAAAATGTACTGTATTCCAATTATGAATTGTGATTTTAATTTTTTATGTATTTTTCTTCAATATTTTCCCTTTATTTATTTATTTACATTTTTACGAGAGGAGCGAGTTAAAAAAATATATTTTAAACCTTAAACATGTCCTCATTGCACTAAAATGAGATTAAATTATTGCATCTTCATTTACGTATCCATTCTCTGCACTGCTTTTCCTCACGAGGGTGTGCTAGAGTCGATCCCAGCTGACTTTGGGTTGGCAGCCAATCGCAGGGCATCCTTGCTTATTGTTTTAAAAAGAAAAACAAGAAGGGCAAGGACACATATACATACTGTACGTACATAAACAGGAATGTATGTATGTATTCGTGATTTTTTACTACTTATTCTACTTATTCTTCATTCTGAAAGAAAATTGTCCTTACATCCTGTCAGCCTTTCGGCCCAGCAGGCAAGCATCTGCATGAATTTAGGAAGATAATGCACTACAATTAGGAGGGATCGCATTTTGTAGTCCCAGTGGGGGTCCGTTGAATAATAACATTTGTGTTTTTCAAGTGCCTGTAATGAAAAGAAAATGCCGTAACCCACGTCCAATTTGCGGGAAAAATATTGCGGCTTGGTGGTTTTGCCTCACGCCTACGGGAAGTTTACAGGGGTCTCATGCAGAGATGCGAGTCGTGTTTTTCAACATCATAGATTGTCCTTGTTATACATTATATATTCATACGAGTTCCTCCTTCTTCAAGGCTTTTGTACACTGGCAGGTCAATAAAGATGGGCTGTGTTTAAACATAAAACAAGAGTGAGCCTCTCAATTCAATACTGCCAAGTAGGCTGTGTACTGTGTACTTTTGCAGCGTTACCTCTAAATTTAACACGTTTTTTTGTTTCCATGTCATAGCCTCTTCAAGTTGCCTTGAACTAGAGTAGCACAATCATTTTGAATAGCTTTTTGAAAACGTACCCACATTGAACTGACATAATTGCAACATTATTTTTTCAGTTCAAAACTCAACATCCTGGCAATGCTGAGAGATGAGCATACACAATAATTTGGAATGTTTAGACAACCAGCCACATAAATGTATTTGGCTTCGACCGTGTATTCTGAGAAGGCTGAGAAACAATCATTCATGCTAATGCTATTGAGAGTCAAATATATTCTGCAAATGCTGAGAGATGAGCATTCACGCTGATTGGAAGTGCTGAGAGAAAAACATTCACACAAATGCTATATTGGTTCTTAAGTATTGAGAGAATATTCAGAGACAGGCTTTCATGCTAATGCAGTGGGTGTCAAACATATTGTGTGGATGATGAGAGATGAGCATTCGTGCTGACTGGAAATTCTGAGAGACAAGAATTCACATTAATTGGGAATTCTGAGAGACAACCATTCCCAACGATGGCATTTTGCCTAAAATTGCATATTTTGTGAATGCTGAGAGATGAGCATTCATGCTGATGATTGGTAATGCTGAAATTTGAACATTCATGCTAGCTGGAAATGCTGAGTGACAATTCAACACAATTTTTGATTGACCTCAGAACTCTATTGTGAGAATGCTCAGACGAGCATTCACTCACATTGTGAATGCTGAGACAGCCATTTGCGCAATGGTATTGAAATGCATTGTGTAAATGCTGAGACAAACATTCACGCTAACGCCAATTAGCATCAAACTTGGATTGTGAGAATGCTGAGACGAGCATTCACGCTGTCACATTGGGCGTCAAGCATGCATCGTGTAAATGTGACAAATATTCACATTAGTCATGAGAGACAGACAACCATTCATGAAAATGCTTTTTTTTAGCCTACTTCAAACATGTATTGATAGAATCATTCACACTAATACAACTGAATGTCAACTTTATTCTGTGAATTCTGAGAGACGAACGAGCATTCATGCTGACCGGCATTGCTGAAGTATTCATATTAATTGGGACAACTTGCCACAGAAATTTTTTTTGCCTGAAAAATGTATGTTGAGAATGCTGAGAGACAAGCATTTTCACAAATTGGAAATGCTGAAAACGAGTATTTTCACTACAGTAATCGCATGTGGTATATTTGCAGCGTGTCCATGTTTGTCCGCAGACGAGAGACGATGCGACGGATCAATCTTTGTAACTTATCCGCAATCAAAGCAGTGAAACAAGCGCACTTAAAAAAACAAAAAAAAAACAATCTCCCTCAGCCTTTTATGCATCCTGAGTGCTTGAGCGCCGAATAGAAAACGACGACTCTTTTCAATTATTCATACAACAGTTTGTCCTGCGGTTTTAAGCTGAACGTCAGCTTTGAAATGCCGTTTTTTTTTTTTTAAATGTGATCATAAACATTAAAGTGTGGCAAGAAGAGGTTCCGGACAACTTGCAGTAAGCTTTTCTGTCTCTCTCGCTCTCGCTAGCGCTCTCACTCCAAAGGGCCCGGAGGAAATGGCTTTGCGGTCGCCATGAAAACGTCTTGTTGGTTAACCTCAGATTACAGGGAGCGCGTGGAGTGACGGTCGGAGGCCGCCGCGTCGATGAGCCAGACGCTCACGGTAGATGTCAGGTTGCTAACGCCGCAACCGTGCACGGACCAGATGACTGTCAGGGGGCGCAAATACTCTTCTTTTCCCTTTTGGTACACGTGAAAATTAGATGCATGCAGTGACTAATTACAGTGAGTCCCTGTTTTATCATGGGGGGATGTGTCCCGGGCGCACCTGCAATAGGTCATCTGCAATGTAAGGGAACCGTATTAAAAAAACAACAACAAAAAAAACAAAAACAGAAAAGGTTTTATCGCTCCCACACTTTACATAAATTTTTAAATGTTAAAACACACTTTTTAAATTCTCGCGCTGTCCGTAAACAGGTCACGAGGGATGCAATAAATCAAGAATGAGCTGACTAAGATGTGTAAAAGGTGGAAATGAAAAAAACAAAAAAAAACAAAGAGTGACTGACCATTCTGAAGATAAGCATCATGCTATCTGTAGTTAACAAAAGGCTGACCCAAATGCATCTAACAAAACAATTTTTACTGGTTATTGTATAAAAAGCAAATTCCAGACTTTTAGTCTTGAGGCTACATAATGCTGCACGCCTCCCGCGGAGTGCGGGAAGAGGTGGAGTTTTACAACACTTGGCGGACATGTGTTTGAGACTTAATAGATTCATTCTCAAGCTATTTTCAACTCTATAAGAAGGTTAATAATATGTAAAAATGCGTACTAGTTCACTAATATGAATTTGTGAAAGAATTGACCATATTTGTACATATGAATTTTCCATCCAACAGCGACAATATAAAACAAATGAAAAGTAAACATTGGACATTTAAACATCAGGAACGTTCAACCAAATCTTATACAATAATTTTGTCTCATCAAAGTCCATTAGCTTAATGCTAGCAATGCAAAAGGTCATAGTCAGGATAACAGAAATTAGCATTGACTTTAGGCTAATTCTCAATTATCTGCTACTTTAACACACATGGAGCAGTAATATTTACAAACAGAGCAAACAATATACTCACAAGCATATATTGTAGTGACTGTCATGACAGGAGATTAGTTGGGGACCTTCTCTGCATCTTCTTCTTGCTGTTAATTACGCAGCATCCCTTCTATTAGACCTCAGTGCTGTCCTGCATGTTGTGGCATGACACGGAACTACACTATAAGTGTGCAACTCTAAATTCAGACTTGCCTACGGGAAAAGAAAGAAAAAAAAACATTCCTCTAGTGGGTGCACAATTGATGAACCTAATATTTTGAATCTGTAATAAATACGTACGACAGCATTGTGGATCTTTTCTTTCGAGCGGGCATTTTAACGAGATGGCCTTAAGCGTAACACGGCCATACGGAGTGAGTTCATCGCCCGTCCTCTACCTTACCCTTCAACATTCACTTATCTGAGCTCAGAGCTGTGTCGAGAGCCAGTAATAATAAAAAAAAAATAAATGTCTGGAGGACGGCGACTGCCATTAATAATGAATCAACTCGCGGCGCTCTCTCGCTCTCCTTTCGTGTCGTGGACTGGAGATGGACGAGAGAGGCTGAGGGAGTCCGGCGGTCTGGGCGCCGCCGCTTTTTTCCCCCTCGGCAAATAGGAGAAATCCAATTATGATGAATCCAATTTTGATCGTTATTCCAATGTGATTAGACTGCCAGTGCAAGTGAGCTGATTCCGACAAATGAATGGCCTTTTGAGGCGCCTCGCCATGCCAGTAAACTCACCAATTATTCCATGTGCGTGTTTGGATGTAAATGTATGCGTATTTGGGGTCCTGAACACAACCCCTGATAACTCACTCAGTGAAAATCAGCTCATGACACCAGTTTGACCAATCAATGTAAAATTGGGTGGATATGTCTATCTTAACAAGATACATTAAAAGTCTCCAGGATCATGTCACAAATTAAACAGGAAGTCAGCCATTTTTTTTTTTTTTTTTGTGATGCTTTAGAGAATTCCTAGAAAATTGAGAAGAAGAAAAAATCAGCCCCGGACACCAGTTTGACCAATCAACACAAAATTGGGATGACATGTCTGTCTTAACAGGACATATAGTCTCAAACTCCAAAGTGAGCAGAAAGTCCTATTTTGATTTGAAGCACCCATTCTAGACAAATTCCAGAGCTCCTCTGTTGAAAATGAATCTCAGGAAGCAAATAAATAAATAAATAAATAAATAAATAAATAAATAAAATAAAATCAGCTCGGCCATTGTTATTTAAAGCAGCCATTTTCCACAGCAACATTTGATGATCATAAATGGAATTCTCGAAAATTTAGAGGAAAAAAAGATCCTAACACCAGTTTCACCAAATGATACAAAGTTTCTTCAGAAATGTCTATGATAACAGGACTCATGAAAACATCTTGAAGCCCCATGTCTGAAACTGAAAACAGGAAGTTGGCCAATATATTTTGAAGCTGCCATTCTTGATGTCAAAGTTTGATGATCAGTTCGAGGATTCAAAAATTTCAATTTCAATGATTGACGTAAAATTGTGTGGACATGTCTATCGTACTAACATACTTGATTTACGATGCCCAAAATTGAACAGGAAGTCGGCCATTTTGGCTCAATTGACCTTACCGTAAACCACGCCCGCATGACCGAGTAAACCAATCAAGATGCAAGACGTCATGTCTGCGACGGCACGTGCGTTTTACTACGAACAAACAAAAGCAATCCCGCTCCCCATAGTGCATTGCGTGGTTGTTCAAAGCCAAGAAAAAAATAAAATAAAATAAATAAACTCTTATGTACGCATTAAAACGTTTGTAACATAGCCAACCGCAATTTTTGGCACACTGACTCTCGAGTCCCAGTCTGCTTGTTGAGCGCGCACCAGGGTTGGAACGATAGCGTTCATACGTGACCAAACAAACCACACTAGCCCCGGGGTTTGTTGTCAGCGAGTTATGTTTATGTATTTGTTGGCGTTATTTTCGCATCCCAAGCGTCTTCATCCACGCTGTCGCGGTTTGGCTAGTTACCATCTGGACTGCGGCCCGGCATGAAAATAAGATGTTATTATAATTTATGTGGACAAATATTTGCACTCACATTTAGTCGCCGGCGCGTCAACAGGAGGTAGCACACACGCAAGATTCTCTCTGTGCTTTGTTTGTTAGATCCTTGTTTGCCTTTAATAATGATTGTGCTGAAGAGCAATAATATATTCATGTGGCAATTATATAATATTCTTTATTTCTTCATTTTTATTTATTTATTTATCAAACTATTCCAGTTTCAAAATGTTCAGCGCATTCAGGGTATCTTCACTGAATTTTTAAGTTCCCAATTCTTTCATTCTACATCCACTACATTTCATTCATTCAGCACAATTCCAGTTTACAGCACGCACCCTCCACTTTTGATTATTATACCCTTGAGGAGAAAGTGGATGTTTTGGGCCACCTGGACCTCCGGGGCTTCGTGCGAGTACCTCCACCTGAGTAGTGACAGTCCAAAAGTGGAACTCAAATATTTACACCTCCAGCAAAAGCGAGAGAGGCAGCAGTTGTTGTCTTGAGGGTCTGCGTGATGTGTGAGGACACAGCAGATATTTATTAAGCCTCATCTTCCCTCTGATGTAAATAAACGCAAAGCACGAGAGGTCACTCAGTCTGTTGAATGCAATATGCACTCAATGTTAGTTCGAGCTGAACTTGATTACCCCCTCAAAGCACAAAGACATGAAAGCAATGGTTTACCAAGTCACTTTTGGAGGGAAGAAAGGAGCCATTACAGTATTTATTGGTGAGGTTTCACAGTTTTCAACATTTTGCTCTCAAGCCTCTTTCACGCTGTTTGTTCAGATAAAAACCCTCCCGATAAACGCTTCCCACATCTGCAGTTGAAATCTCAGTTTAGTCTGAGAATTGTAATCTATTTGACTTTTTTGATAACCTGCGTAATTTTGTTGAAGACTATAAATTGTCTTTGATAGTTACAAATATACATGATGAATTGATTTTATTCTCGGAGTTCCTTTTGAGTTTGACTCTTTTTGACAGCCTTTTTAAATTTTAATTTAATAAGGATCACGTTTTGTAAATATATTTGTTGCTCCCATTTCTGTGTATGTTGGTGCAAGTTAACTTGAAAATGTTTATATATATATATATATATATATATATATATATATATATATATATATAAAATTTTATATATTTTTTATGAAAAAAAAGAAAAAATAAATACAAATCTCAGAGGGGCAAAAAACAAAAAGCAAAATATGATTTGATTATCTCTTTTTGTTCAAATTGAAGGGTGAAATCAGTTAAAATAAAAAATTGTAGTTTTGTGAAATTAAAGGGAATTTTAATGAAACTGAGAAGCAACAAAGCAATCGTCAAATGTGCAGTGACTTATTGGGCTTTCGACCAGGTGAACCCAGGTCTAAGTTGTGGTGCATGTCATAAAATATGATTGTGGTGAATTTGATCCCGAAGCAGGCAGACAGATTCATTCAGTATTTCATTCAGAAATATGACAGCAGCATGCATTGAACCCTGTGAATATTTGTAGAAATAAATAAATAAATGCATTATTATTTATATTTTATTACATTTTTTTAAAACATCGCTCATTGAAGGAGGTCTTCTTGCGGTTCCTTATAAACACACTTTGTGCGCTTCTAGCTTATGCATGGACTCCCATGACTCTATTTCTGCTTCTGCACACCTATCCTGCATTGAATTTAAAGGAAATGAGTGGAACAGCTTTAATTGGCCTGGAAGAAAGTCGGCTGTGATCACTCCCACAACGGCACAAATGCAAATTTCTACATATGTCTGTCTACGAAAACACCAAAAGAAAGAAAACTCCACCTATGCGCACAGTTAGATTTCCCTCCCTGCACTATTGTTGTTGTACCTCAAACAACTTTCAAACGAAGAACTTTGACTTGGATCTTGTGTGACCAGTGTGATGGAATCCCCTCCTGCGCAGAAGGCATCGGTTTCGGCTCTGTTGGGCATAAAATTACCGGGTGGGCTTCACTCCCCCACATTCTGTAGCATTACCAATGTGTTGCATCACCAAAGCGAATGCTCAAAAAAATAAATAAAGAATTAATTTACCATCTGTGCTAGATAAACAAGTTTAGCGGCTATGTGGCTTGCAGAGAAAGCAGCACTGCGGGCAGGCTCGGCTGGCTAGTGGAGCAGCGGCAGCCATGCATGGAAGCATATGTTGCGCCAAAATCACTTTGGAGCTTCTAGCGTCGAGCGGAGACTTCACAGATGTGTGGATTACCCATGATGCTCTGGGGCGCTAATAGCCCTAACCGTCCCCCGCGTTTCCCCGCCTGCTATAAGCGCAGATGCTCTTCAGGATTGACCTGCTGACAATTAGGTTGCGTCCCCTACAGCCGCCATGGAGGACGCCATGTCCATCATTTATATGTGGAGATCACATGTCCAAAATGACTCATTTTCAGAGTAAACAAAAACAAAAAACATTATATATTAAAATTTGTGTTGATATACTGTTGACAACATCAATACAACACCACCCCAACATTATTTTCAATCACTTCTAAGCTAAAAATGTATTCTCTTGGCAGAACGTCCACATCAAAGTCTACGCTCATGCTGTCCCACCAGACAAAATCCTTTAAATAATTCACAAAGCCAAACCACTGCGGTTACATCATCTTCCCAAACTCTAGTGATGCAATAACTACAACGATGAGCTGCCTAAGCAGCTTAATAGGCAAAAATTTGCACGCATTTACTTTCACGGCGGACCTGCGCACTGAAGCGTAACAGTGATCCATTTTTAACAAAACAAGCTTACTCAAATGTGTCGAACCTTATACTATGGTCATGTGAAAAAAAAAAAAGTCGTGAAGTGACAAAATGCTGGAGGAAAGATATGGAGCTTTACAATAAGCATTCAAGAGCTATTTCCAACATGTGGAAAAAATGTGAAATTTACCATATATGGACATTGCCGGAGTGTATAAAAAATAAATAGTGACAGTGACAGGATCAGTTTTCTTTGAAGTTTAGACGTATGTTCATTCAGTTCAATTAATTAAAGACCTTTAGCCCACTGAGGATGAACGTTTTTGCGTTTACACGTCAGGTTTCGTTCAATGTCGCAGCATTTCCTAAACGTTCTCTAAAGAGTCTTAATGATCTTAATGGTCTCAAGGAAATTTTGAACAACCCTTAAGGCCATTTAGACTGTTTAGGAAACGCTGCGACCTTGAACGAACCTTGACGTGAAATCAACATTCGTTAGCACCACAAATGTTTGCCCCTCAGTGGGATACGGGCATTAAATTGCCTTTTCATGTCGGTTTTCTTATTTTTTTATTTTTAAATACAGTAATCTATTGAACACATGGTGTCTCACAGTCCTTGGTGGCAAAAACAAACACAGCCATTAAGAAAACATGGTAAATAGATTTATTGATGATTTTCTTCTTCTCCTCTAGCTTAGTTTCAATGTGTGGTGTGTCAATTGAATCGACAAATACATGTGTGAGTTTAAGTGCTTGGAAGTGAGACCCGAGGGCGCCCGGCCACAAAATTCAGAACTAGTTAACATGATCATTGAGGGACTGGCGGCTAATTAATTCAGGAGACAGAAATAAATGAAATGCCAATACTGTCCTCCTGGTAGATGTAGCCTAAAGGCTAGCATACTAGCATAAACTGTAAATGAGCCTAGCCTAGAATTGAGTGGGTTTTTTTTTTGGAGGCTGATCTTTGACTTAGAATTTGTTTGGCTGTGGTTGATAGTCGACTTCACTGAAATCGACTGAATACACTGCGTGTAATAAATGAGAGCTGACATTAACTAGCATGCTAGCTAGCTAGCCTTTACATTTTCTTCTTCAAAGGCAACTCAACCAAACCTTTTTAACATAAAACTTTTTAACAATATCTTCTTTGTACAACTATTTATTTACCACATACTCGAAAGATACTTCCAATTAGTTGGAGAATCTAAACTGATGGGAATGATTTGTTTTTCAGCTCCACGCAAGTCATTTAAGGCTCTCGTTTAAGATGTTATCTGATACGGGTTTTTGCGTCTGAACTTGGAGCCACAGTGATAAAAATGACATACTCGTCCTCTCATGCTTCGTCTTTGATGTTCTCTTTTTTTTTTTTTTAAGTGCTTTTAGTTTTACAATTACAGAGACACAGTTGTCCATTTGTATGCTAGTGCTGTATACTTGTTGCACATTAAATTGATTACAGCTGACTGGCTTAGTGCTTTGACTTGTTGCCAGTGGTGACCGTTGATGAGATTTACGAGTTCCATTAAACATGGCTGACAGTCATTATGGCTGGAATGTACCATTTTGTGTCTGGACATGTTGGCTGGGGTCACTGCTGTCATGTTATCTCCTCACAGCTGCAGGGGAAAAAAAAGAAAGAAAAAAAACATCAATCTTCTCGTTCACATTATTGAGTTCATCGCATTGGAAGTTCGGTGAATGCTTTAAAAAATGGTTTAAAATTGCACAATGTTTTTGTTGTTGTTGTTATGGAAAGTCACGTGGCGACCTCCCACATTTCGCCAACGTGTGAGTATCACACATGTGCTTTCAACTCTGTCACGTCGTCCCGCCGCAGACGACCCAAACGGAATCCTCACACGGGCATGTGGCGTGCTTGAAGGCTGACGTGGAACGTGGCACCAAACATGCTCTTTCATTGTTTATTGGAAGTGCGGCGCGCAGAGACGAGCCTCCGCATGAGTCACCACATGCGGCCTCCTGGCAGCAGATGGCGACGCTGTCACTCTCTGGCATCTTCTCTTCCTGCTTACATCGTTTCAAATTTTTATTTTAACCACATTTGCTTTATTTTTATAGGCTTTTTTAATTGCTCCCCTCTTTTGCGGTTGAGTGTTTTCGTTTCACTAGAGACTCTAAATATTTGAATTTTTCAAAACATGTACGTTAGGTTTGCTGAGGAATCAATTGTCTTTGATGTTTACAAATTTAGGTTACTATGTTAGACTCAGTTGTCTTTGATGTTTTGGAAACCCTTTAAGCTTAGTTAACTTTGCTGTTTTGAAAACACATATTTTAGGTTTTGACCCAGTTGTCTGATAGTTACAAATATGCATCTCTTTTGGCTTATATGAAGATTAACACGTATCTGATGTTTCAGAAAACATATTTATTAGGTTCATTTAGTATCAGTTTTGTTTTTTGTTTTTTTCTAAAAATGAACATTAGGTTAATTGGAATTTAAATTAAAGCAATACGTACATTCGGTTTGTTTAATCACTACATTGTCTAGGTTGTTTATGAAAGCATAGTTGGATTCGTAGAAGGGTTAGGATTAGTGTTGTTCGGATATCGAGCCCCGATATCGGTGAGTACTAGCAAATAACATGCCGATGGCATTTCCAACGCTAATATAGGACTTTGAATACAGCATCGTGTGTCTTGCTCGTGCACGACATTCACTGAAGTATGACGTGTTCACTGCATGCTGAACCAACATATCCTATTGGCCCTAGAATGCTCTGAACCTATGGCAGGGCAGGTTTTCGTGTTGACCAAAAAAAAAAAAAAAAAAAGGCGTGGCATCGGTATGGTATCAGCCGATACTGCAAAACTGGGTATCGTAATCGGGGGCCAAAAAACGATGTCGGAACAACACTAGTTAGGATTGTCATTGTTTTTTTGTTTTTGTTTTTATTTATTTATTTGTTTTTAAAACATCATTAAAAGCAGTGGAATCATAAATGGCAAAACATGAAACTTTTATGAATTACATAAGGCAATGGAGTATAATAACATTGAAAAAATATTGTATATATTCCCTCTTGATAAAATAGAATTTACACTATTCAGCTATTAAACAAAAGTGAGCTGATTCTCTGATATTTGTCGCAAAAGCAGCACATTTTTCTTTTTTGTACTCTGAGTTATTATTTATTATAGCTTCATTAGAAAAGATTTTATGCTCAGGGCATAATGAGTCATTTGTGTGAAGTCCACTTGTATATAAATGCACTGCCAGTATTAAGCAGGCCCCTGGGTGGTATTGCGACCTGTTTTTGGCATTTTGATGGTTCTGACCAGGCTATTTCAAAATAAAATACCACCCACGGGCTTTAGTCCTTGCATGATTTAAGTTAGAATATTTTATTTCTATGCTCAATTATACTGTATTACGAACAGTATGCTGGATCAATCTGTCACTATATAAAGATATGTTTTGACATATACATTAGCGTTTCTACATTTGAGTACTTTCGTTAAGCCGCAGCCGTGGGGCATCCCTCCCCCGATGCAATCTGTTGCGACGTGCATTCCTGTTACATTGCATGCAGGAACCCCGTTTGTGTTATTTATAGGTTTTTCAATATTGTAATATTTAAGGATGTGCTCAAAAAGTCAATACGGGGATATATTTACAATGCACGTATGGAATCAATGTTGGATATTTATTCATTAAGTTTCCCACCATATCTCTGAAAGCTGCTCCTTGCTGTCCAGTGCACACACATTTCAACAAGGCACGGCGCTGCTGCTAAATCGGAAGTGCGGCTAACATTCCGAGAACAAAACATTTTTGCCAACTGGTATAATAATAATATAATTTCAGTATACATATGGCGCTTTTCCACCTTACAAGATCCTCAAAGCGCTTTACATTTTGACTACCCATTCACCTACTGATGACGCAGCATCAGGAGCAATTGGGCGTTCAGTAGCTCGCTCAAGGATACTTCGATGTGTTCACAATGGCATGGGATCGAACCCACAACTTCTGGGTTGGGAGACGACCACCATACCACTGAGCCCCGCCGCCCCGCCAAATGACTGTTCATAAAAATAAATGAAAATTAAAGTAAAATTGTAATGTTTCGGTGGATCCCAAAAACACGTAAATATTTATTTACAGAAAAAAACTAAGCACACATGCAAAAGTCCAAAAGCAAGAGTAAATTTAATAACAAAAAGCGCACGCAACAATACGCGAAACCGAAAACACACTTGAGCTAATCCAATAGGGCAACAAGGCACAGGACAACAGAAAACTTCAAGAACGTACAAGAGACAGCAGTCGAGGCTATCTTGGACTGAGGCATGAGCAAGCGAATAGTCCAACAAATGACAGGAGCAGAAGCTGCCTCTTAAATACACAAGACAATAATTGCTGATGAGCAGCAGCTATGCAGAGTCTCATGGACGCCACCACAGGTCAGGCTCAAACTGGAATTACAACAATAAACAAGACAGAGCACAGCAGGCATGGAACATGACACAAATATCAGGATACGTATCGCTTTGAAGGCAATGTATCGGGATACAAATATATCGTGTTACGTATCGTATCGGAGGTTGTTGACAATGCCCATTTCTAGTCATATTGCTGCTAATGTGTCAGTTGTTAGATTCAATTGGAACTGGGAGTGACAAATAAACAGCTTGGCGCAAGCATGTGTTGCTTTTTACTTGGAGAATTGTTGGCTACCTATCAAACTGTTTAAATCCACGCTGAAAAAAAATAAAGAGATGTGGTCCATATGTTTGATTCGTTTAGGACTAAATTGCTTACATATATGCATTTTTTATGTTAGTTGAAGACTAAATTGTCGTTGTTGTTCATGAAAACGTTAATAGACTAACTCCGCCTTTGGCAAATCTGCAGTTGACCACTGATGACGGCTGTGTCACGTTCTGGCGTCCTCTCTTCTTCCTCCTCCTCATTCTCGCAGCTTTTTCTTTTTACGGCGTTTGCTTTTATTTACTCTCGAGTGAAACGCCGCCACCGTGGCTTTCCTCGGCCTGTAATTGATGCGACGTGCTGGGCCGTCGTCAAAGCTACTCCGCTGCTCTGCTTTTCATTAGAGCTCCGACGAGCTCCTTTAATTCCTTCAAGTTCTGGACGGCCTCCACCGTTTTATCGACCTTCTCTTCTCTGATCCTGGCACGTCATAGCAAATCTGGTGCTGTTTCCAATTAGCCGTTTATGAAGACTTCAGCTGGCATGACCGAGGCGGCGCAAAAGTGCTCGCTCGTGACATTCGGATCATCTGATAGGACACAGGTGGTCATCCGAGGCCACCGACTCACTGTTGTATATTTTTCTAGCCTTTTTCGCCTTTTGGTCCACACGCAAAGATTCGGTTTTGGAGTCGCCCAGAGCGGAATTTATGGAAAACTGCGGCTGGGATCAAGACGAAACTGACTGTGTTGACAGGAAAATCTGATTTTGGACGTTGGCTTTCATGCTTCTGCGTGATGTCACGGCTGTTAAGTGAAAAAAGAAAAAGCGTAATTGTGCTGACCTCACTTTAGAGACTCTGTTGCAAACCAAAACAGCAGCACCCCAGCATGTCAACATTCAGGTGAATTAGCGTGTAGTTTTGTTGAAGAATGTACGTATTATAGTCTATATCGCAAACTTTGAAGCAACCTTTTCTTCTGGGTTCTTACAAACTGAATTTCAATTGAAGATCGCTTCAATTTTCTGACTTAGTTGAATGCAAAACAGCACAATGTACAAAACACACAATAAGTTACATTGCCACGGTGTTATGAAATTAGAGTGCGTTGTTATGATTTGAATAGCACAAGTGAAAAAAAAAACAAGAATATAAAGCAAAGACAAGATGTCTCGGTGAGTGTTTTTTTTTTTTTTTTTTAGTGGGATCATTATGAAAACAAAATGAAAGGCCCTTTTGAAACTGAAAGTACTAAAAAATACTGTATTAACAAAACAAACTTTGAAAATGTTTGAATTATTTATTAATTTAGCTCTGCACCTTGTCTGTGTTGCGGCCTTCAAGGTTGTCTTGCTGAAGTTTTTTTGTTGTTGTTGTTTTTTTTTTTTTTTTTTTTTAAAGAAAGGGGAAGGAAAAATAGGCTGAAGCTTCACAGTGCACATTTTTGATGAAACATATTTCATCTTTTTTTTCCCCCTAATTTTTTTTATTTTTTATTTTTTAAATATACCGGTACTAACTTTATATTCTTATAGGGGAGCAAACCCCCATTTTCATGAAAATTGTTTATTGGAGGTTTATCAGCATTTTTCAAAGGAATACACAACAATTTTTTTTTCTACAATACATTTTAATGGGTTTCAGTGTGGATTTTCGCTATTCATGTAGTCCTTAAAAAATTAAATAAACTGATTAAAAATTGTGGCCTCCTCCAGCATTTAAGTAGCCCATCGCTGCTCTAAATCATACTTGAAGTTTTCGTAATCCTTAGGTTAAAAAACATGAATATTTAGTTTGACTAATTTTAATCTCCTTTTATGTTCTCATAAACACGTTAATTAATATGATTTTTTTTTTATGAAGGTTTTGACAAACACATGTAGGTTCCTCAAAGATTAAATTAACTTTAGTGCTTAAAAAACATACAAACAAACAAACAAACAAACAGGATTTTATAGGCTTGTTGCAGATGTTTGAAAGCAACATACGTTAGATCCACCATCCAAGACTTCAAGCTGCCTTTACTTTAACTGAGTAAGTGGCCGGGATATGAATAAATTGCATCGTAACCATCTGTACGGTCGTAACCCTAAATAACCTTTATTGTTCCTTCGTGGGAATGGTACTGGACATGAATCGTTTGCTCACCTCTTCTTTTGTTTCTATTTTAATGTTTAAAAACGAGCTGCTGGCTTTCTGATTAAAACTGGCCTGGAAAGTAGTTAATCTTTAATTACATGCAAAGCATTTTGTGTTTGCGAGACCATTTGAGTGAGATTCATCTCTAGGGGGAAACCGTGTCTGAGTTGTTGGATGTTGAGCGCTCGCCCTTTGCCAACTTTTCATCTAAAGCAGATGTTTGGCTCACAACTTTGTGAATGTAGGGAATAAACACAACATGCATACGTCATTCAAAACACGCTTCATGTTGTAGTCCATAGAAGACAAAATAGTCAATCCAGCAATATTTTTTTTCTCAACTTTATCATTTAGAAGTGACTGAAATGTTAAAATGAAACATTTAGCGCTCACGCTTCACGCTGGTCAGCAGCGTGACAGCCGTGCGAAGATTTAAGAGCATTAATAAAGCCATAAAACTAATGGACATGTTGGACTGAAACCATGGAAGATTTTTTTTTTCTCTCACGTTAGAGCTGCCTGATGAAATTAGCAACGTCCCCAAAGTGGGATTTCTATGCTGTCATACAAAAAAAGCAACACAGGAGGCGTGGAGTTCTCATCGTTTTTGGCTCCAGGGACCCTTTACACATCAAAAATGGACTTCAAAATAACCACAAAAAAGTAATGAAATTAGAAGTGTATTATTTTGAGAAGTTGAATAAAATTATGTTTTAATAAAATGTTCTAAGTGCACCCAATAGAAGTGTAAATAAGCCACCGCCATTTGCTGAGTCAGCGTTGCAAATGTTTCTTAGTTGAACATCTGTAGATAAATTATTAGATAAATTATTTCTCTTTTTCTTAATGTTTTTGCTTTTTTTTATAGTGTGATATTTCACAAAAACTAAACATATTGGCATCAAGGTCAGTGTTTTGCTTAACATGTTTCTTTTCACAAAAAAAGCTCGTTTTTAGGTTGGGAATGTTTTGGTTGAAAACACTTTTTCTGCTGCTAATTACTAAAAATGGTGAAAGATGAAAGAAAGATTTTTCCCAGTGAAAGAAGAGAATCCACTTTTTTTTTTGGTGTGGATCTCATTAACTGATTTACTTCCAAAAAACGTACAAATACGTTCTATTTTAAATGTTTTACGTGTCCCAAAGACGTATTTATGTTGTTTTTAAAAAAATAATAATAATAATTTTCATGCTAGAGCACACAGAAGGCTTTGATGCAGCCTCTCAACTGCAAAGAACAGTCAAAGAAATGGTAGTTATTACATAAACGGCCAGCAGGTGGTAGCAAGGAGATCAACCAGGACCATGTTGAAAAAAAGCTCAATTACTCAAAATTCTAAATAGATTTGTGAATAATGATGAAACTTAGCTATATTCTAATGCTAATTGCTGCAAAACAGAAACAGATAGAATTTTGTTTTTGCTGAAGAAAGAAGAGACTTTAATCTTTCTTTTGGTAGGTTCCATGTTTTATAGCAACAGAACACAATATTCTGCGGGCCTTGCAAAATTAGTCAAAATCCAGTAAAACAGTCGAGAGTGAAGGGGATTGCTTCTATGAAAACGGCTGGGAGTGAATGAGTTAAGAATCAGTTAAGAATCGGATTTCTTTAAATTCTTCAAACAATCAAAACTTAACAGTACTACTATTGTCAATGTCATTTGTGTATTAAGTAAGCAAAAAAATGGCTTACAGTGTCCATTTTAAGTGTTTGCTTTTTGCCCTCCCTCCCACAGGTAACACATGTCACAACGGTCTGGTGCCCCCCGTGGCCCGGTCCGCCTTGCCGTCTGTTCACAGTGCTCTGGGCATCAAGCACTTCCTTCCCTTCCCGTTGGACAGCAACGCCTCGGCCGCTGTCAACCTCTTCCCGGGATTCAATGCGGTGAGTGTCAACGTTTTTTGTTGTGTTTTTGTTTGCTGTTGTCAGTGGTTAAACGTGATGCCGAAACTGAGTGGCAAGGTCTGGGATGTCGGTGGAATCAGTGTGTATATGTCGCTGTTGATTATATTCCAGGTGATGCACGTGTCATGTTTGAGCAGATTTCTAAAAAAATAAATTGGTTATATTCCATCCTATAACGGCACACTCCTTTCTACCTGTGCCTTGCGCTTGGAATGAAAATAGGGCCCTGAATATTTGATGTTTTCATAAAAACGGCTTGTAGAGGACTAAATTTTCTTTGATGTTTTGAAAGAAAATGAACATTTAGATGTCGTTGATGTTACAAAGTATTAAAACACATACCCCCGCGACCCTAGTAGAGGAGCAAGCGGTTCAGAAAATGGCTAGCTTGTTTAAAATTAGGTAGCTCTTAATAGCTTGATAGCTAGCTAGCTACTCAGCTAACTTGAAGACTCAATTGTCTTTTACGTTTAGAAAACAAGTATAGCAGGACCATTAAAGGCAGGGTTTTCCGTTTTCACTCAGCAAAATGCACTTTATAAATACAGGATGTATAGCCATGAATTCCTTCTGAATCGACACCTCTGGGCTTCTGTTAATGTGTGGTGGTGATTTTTTCCGAAACCCCCACCATCCCAGCCTGTGTTTTGCCATTTTGTGTTTGTTTTGTCAACAGCGTGACATTTCTGTAGACAGACAGTTGTTTAACCCTCCAGCCAATCGCAGAGCGTGGGGCGTGTCACTCACTGTCACTAGACGGGGCCGGGCGAATTTGTCGGCTGCATGACGTCACTCCCGCGGCAACTTGACAGCACGCACAGATTTTTATTTTTTCACTCACTCAAGCTTGGGTGAGTGAGTGAGTGAGTGAGTGAGTGAGTGAGTGAGTGAGTGAGTGAGTGAGTGAGTGAGTGAGTGAGTGAGTGAAAAAACAAAACAAAACTGTCACTCACTCACACAAGCTTGAGTGAGTGAAAAAAAAAGAAGGCAAAATTCATTTAAATCAAATACATGGTTCTCACCAGACATGGTTTCCTGTATTAAATGTATTAATGAGTACGGATTGCTTCAGATGCTTGTTGAATTTACAACCAACCAATCAGAGGACAGAAAAATTGCGACATCATTCAGGGCAAATTTGAAATCCGATTGGTAATGGAGTAGTACCGTCGGCTCTGGGCAGATTAGATTGACATGGCAACACAGAGGCTGAAATCTGATTGGATCAAAAAAAAATAATGAAAAAAAATCTCACGTCCACTTCCACACAAGGAAATGGTGCAGTCAAGGAAAATGATATGAAATGATGACAATATACTGTCAGGAAAAACTTAAAATAAATCCGTGGAAGAAATATTTGAATTTAGTTTATAAATGTAGGTCAGTGCTCGCCGCTGCTTTAAAAGATGGCCTGTATGTTTCCAGGCTCAAATTGTTGCTATTTTCTTTGTCTCTTGTGGGAAAGTGATTTTTGGTGTTCACTTGATGTGGGCTGGCTCGCACACAAATTAGCCCAGAGACAATGTGGAACTCTTCAACCTTGTCGTGGAGCTCTCATCCGCCTTCCCTGTGGGCTTATCGCCACTTCCTTCCACCGCTTCCTCTTTTTCCCAGCTGCGCTCCAAACATCAAGCCCCTCCGTCCTTCCTAATTCAAAAGAAAGTGACTCCTGAGTCTCCATGCGGCTTTTATCCGTTCCGCTTCTTTGTTTTGCCGCCGTCCTCGCGATGTTTTGATGACGCTGCCGAATCCGACCGCGCTCGTATTTCCCTGTAATGACTTTCAAAGGGGAAATCAATAGATCTGTAAGAGTGTGCACGTGAGGAAGTGCATGAGGTCTAATGCACAATACGTTACGATAATATCGACGCCGTCATTTCATATAGGGAGAAAGATGGGGTAATCTATCGTAAAATCCGGTGAAAAGCACATACCTGTCTATAATACGAAAAATAAAAATAAAAATAAATAAATATATATATATATATATATGTATGTATAAAATGTGTTTATTTATTTAGCTTTTTATTTTTTAAATCATCTCGTTCTTGCACTGAAGGCTCTTTAAGTAATTTTAGTAGGCTATTTTTTATTTCTTTAATTTTCATTTAAATCTCTTTAACTCTGTAATTACTTTTAAATATTTATAGACTTTTAATAGCAGTATGTGAAGCAGGTTGAGTTGTGTTGTGTATCAAATGTACTATAAATCAGTGATTCTATTTTTTATTTTTTTTAATTTATTTTTATTTTTTATAACTAGACTAAGTGCAATTTCTGGAGAAATTGCATGGAAATGCTGAATGCCAATAGCTGAATGCTAAGATTTGAATGCATGTGGAATGCTTATGAAGTACATTGAGAGATAAATAATGAAATTATGACCTCCTGGTTACTGGACAATGCACCAACTGTGCCGCCGAGCAGTGTAAGACACCTGGTAATGATGATAAGTTATATGTATGGAAGTGGGCGTGTTCAAGTTCAATGTCTGTCCCATTGAAAATGAATGGGGAAAAATTGATATTACAAGTTAAATTGTGCAAATACTGTAAGTAATGTGTAATCAGACGATATATACCCCGGGAGGCGTGAATTTTTAAGCTAGTTGAAAATTGAACAGTGTAAATTGGAAGTACTGTGTGGGAGTTGTTACGCGGCAAAAAAGTGTGGAGAATAAAAACACAATAACCACTAAGTATTACTTTGGTACTGGTAAACAACTCTAAACAATGCGAAAAAAATATTGTTTCTTATTTAGCCCGGTGTATAATTACATCACTTGATTTGGGATCTGTTTTTTTTCTTTTTCTTTTTTTTTTTTAAATCTACATATCAACTATCTGTTCTTTATTTTCTATATATTTGCACTGATAGCAGATGGATTTTCTTGAACATCAAAGTAAATGTGATCTTTAACATTTTTGGAATTGTAAACAATGAAGACGATTTGAACAAACCTAACATACATTGAATCACAAACATGAAAGTCAATTTAGTGATCAGCAAACCAAACAAAAACAGGCCCCAAATAAATTATTTTTAAAAGGTCAAATCCAATTTAGAGCCTATGTGAAATCAACATATGCGTTTAAGTGAGCAGTAACAATAACAATAATTATTTTGCAGTCTTCAATGAACCGAACATAAACTTTTTCCTAACCGGCTTTTGTTTAAAAAAAAAAAAAAAAAGAAAAAAGAAAAAAAAAAAAAGTTGAGTACAAATTTAGATTCTTCAAGCCTCTCACCATTAAATATTCTCAGATTTCTATAGTCCTCCATGAAAGCAGACTGGATTGTCTTTGTGCTTAACCCAAATAATACATTTGCAAACATCTGCTTATACTTTGGAAAACAATGATTTTACAAGCCAAACCAGTAACTGAATTATAAGCCAATTATGTTTGTGCATTCTGTGTTTTTTTTGTTTTTTTTACTTCCTGTTCTTTTTTGTTTTTTCTTACTCATTAACTGCCATTGACGGCTATATATGTAAAAAAAAAAAAAAAAAAAAAAATCAATTTTAACTGGACTGGCAGTGAATGAGATAATAAAGGGATACAATCCACATGTTTTGTTAATCAGATTCATCAATTAAAAAAAAAAACAGTTTAAATGATAAACAATAATTGTTAGTTACAGCCCGAGTAAATTGACACAATTATACCAGCAGTACATGGACTTGTTTACATTGTAGCAAAGTGTCATTTCTTCGCTCTTTTCCCATGAAAAGATAAGATATTTACAAAACTGTGAACGATATACTCTCATTCTTGAGATACTGTATTTTGATGCCTAACCCCTTGAGTGTAATATGCAAACACTCTATTTTATAGACAAGGGAAGTAAAATGTATTCCCATTTGTTATGGCAACCATGCCGGCTATCAAACGGCTTCTTTTTCGCGTGCATTTAAAATCCATGTTTTTAAAACGTGGTAAAGCGCCAGCCCGCTTTGCATATTTCTCAGGTGAGGAGCTTTTTTCGCTTGAAGCCGAGAAAGAACACGTGTGAGCTTTAACGAGGAGATGACTCGCGCTTGGCAGCCGGATCCTCAGAAATCATCTCCAACATAAATCGGCAGAAAATGCAACGCGTGGAGCCACACACACACGCACATATTGCGTCTCCAAAATCTGTAAATTAGCATTGAAATTCATCGCTCGCCTTTGCTTTTATGATTTCTTCCCACACTCCAAAGGAAATATTCACCCAGCAAAGTTAACAACTCTGGAAGACATCTTGCCTCCACTGGCCCGGGCGTAGTGACGGCTCTGACATTCTTTTGTCAAAGCTCTTTTTATTTATGACTTATGGCGTACTTCTTGGTTATGAGTTATGAGCGGCAGACACTTTCGGCTCTCGCTGCTTCCACTCATCACGTCGAGGCGCTCTCATAAGGGTGAAAACCCCCCAAAAACGTCTGCCAAACAGTGTTGTAATGTGTGGTTACCATAGTGACTATTTTATTATACATTAAAGCGAATTATTATGTTTTTCTACACTCAAGCAGTTGTTTTTGTTGAGTAAGCTTCACCAAATTCGCATAATCCTGTCAGTCAAGCTATCAATCGTAGGAGTGACAAATCTTTACTGTTTTCATGTAGGATACGTTACAGACTCTGATAGTTAAAAAAAAATTGCGCTATACTAGAGAACATACATATAGACACTTTTTTTTTTTTTTAATTCAAATGAAACACATTTAAACTGAAAACACACGTAAACAATACAAGCCATCTCATTTCATCGTGAATCTCTGCTAGCTTAATGCTAACATCTATCGTAGTTGGGCTAACAGAAGTTAGCATAGATGTAGCAGTAACTACCAACATTTAAACTGGTTACTGAAACACAAGGAGCAGCCACACATCCAAACAGAGCATATACAAATTCTCACAAGTATAATTTTTTTTACCTTAATTTATCCAAAAACACAAGTGTTTTATTATTATATTATTATTTTTAGCAGTCGTTATCATGAACTTATTTTATTAGCTCATAGCTTTAGTTAGCTCATAATGTTAATGGAGCTATGGGAACCATTGTTTTGATTGTAAACAGTGACTTTTCCTCCCTCTTTATTACATGTGCTATGTAACTATTTTGAGCCCCAAATTGTGGAAAGTTATCAAAATGTCCTAGTTATATAATCAACAGTAAAAAGAATTGTGTTTTTCATTTCAGTTATTTAATCAAGTACAGCGCTCACCCACTATTAGCAAGAGGTTGGGAGCAGGCCATGTCCTGAATGACACCCCCCCCGAAAAAGATTTACAATTTTCTATACGTGCTATAGTATGGCAGCAAACAATAAGCATTAATTTTCTAAATGAAGCTCCTCAACTCACTTCAACATAGTTCCTTGACAGAAATATGCCGCAACATGGTGGCAAAGCAATACCTTAGTCTAATTGGAGTTCCTCAACTCTCTTCAACTACATTCTTGACAACAAGAATTCACAACATGGAGGCAAATCACAAATTTTGTCCAAATGAAGCTCCTCAACTCTCTTCAACATAGTTCTTGACACCAAAATTTCACATGTTGGCAAAGCACTACCAGTAATTTTGCCAAAATGAAGCTCCTTAATTCACTTCAACATACTGTATTTCGGATTTCCCTGTCACCAAGATCTCATAATATGGCGCCAAAACAATGCTTTTATTGTGAACACAAAAATGGCAATTAGGTCAATTTTTAGTGGATAACGGTGGGTACATTTCCCACCTAAAAAAATTTGTGAATTCTGAACCACAAATATTGGTGAAGGTTCGCCATAAATTTAACAGTACTTATAATTTTTTTACTGTTACTGAAAGGGAAAGTTTGCAGTTTTCTCAGTGTTTTCCCAGAAATTACATTAGAGACACAAGATGAGGCAAAAAATGGACAAATGCACAAGAGTCAGGTTTATACTGACTTCTTTTACACAAGTATCTGTACTGCCACTTAAGTACTGCCTTGTCAAATCTGTAGTGAGGCATTTGTCAGTTGGGTTTGTATGTTCATGTGGATGTTGTTGTTGAGGAGCCAAAAGAAGAAGGGAAAAAAAGCGCAGTGAAGATTGCAGCAAGATGCTCGCTCGCTATGGATGAAATCATAGAGGAGAGAACAGCTCGAGTGGAATTGAAACTTTTTGGAGTGGAATGAAAGAGAAACTTGAAGTGAGGGCAGCAGCTTAACACGTGAAGTGTGTGCGGGCGGGCGTGTGCGTGTATGCGTGTACAAGTCTCAGGAGGCCTGAAAATAAGATCTGTCTCGCCCGCGGCCGACATTTGTCTTAGAGAAACAATACAAAGTCCATTTCCCCCTGCAGAGTAATCAGGAGTGTGATTTATTGATTGTGCACGCTGGGAAATTGCTTTGTAGTGCACACGCATAGGCACGCTCACACGTGCACACGCGCACGCTAAGGCCTCCATCATAGTCCATTTGGGGCGTGGACCCGCCCTCGCTAAAGTCAATGTTGGTGTTTCTGATGAATGCTGGTGACGGACGTGTTTATTCAAGTAACTTAGTGTGTCGTAAAAGTGATGTGATAATCAGCAGTCAGGATTTTGATTGCTCTTTTTAGCATTGTTGCGGTCTAAATGTCTGATTAGGGGGAAGCGTTTTACAAAAAAAAAAAAAAAAAAATTAAGAGGTTTGTTGTGATTTAATTGCAGGAGCCAAAACAAGTCTTAATTGTATTTTTCAATATTATAAGTATTGTATGCTTTGTTTTTAGAATATTACCCCATGTACACTTTTTACAAAACTAAAACTACTTTTGAAGCTGTAACTAGAGAAATGGGTTTAAATAATTAATCTGGTGTTCATCAGACTAGTTGCTTAAAACTCATTCTCTGCCAGCTTTTTTCAAAGGAAAGTTCCAACAGCTGTTTTAGAGCATTTCGGCGGATCGATCAAGTCTCACGCAATATTGTGTTGCGTGACAATATAAGCACTTAACCTACCAAAAGGAATAAATGGATTCTCTTGTACCAGGATTTTTTTTTTCTTTTTAGCAAACAGCAGACAAAGCAACATTTTTATGAATAGAAACAGAGAAGGCAAAATAGTGACTTTGATGCTTTTTTTTTTTTGCTTTTTTTTTTGCTATTGCAACACTACAAACTATAAAACTACAAAATTAAAAACATTTACAGAGACACAACTAAGAAACTAAGAAACTCACCACAAGGTTCGAGTTTAATGGCTTTATTTACATTCGTCCAATCAACTGCATCATCTTTTATCGCGATTATGGCACACGCTTTCTATTAAATACCACGACGCATACTCTCGTCATGTAGACATAGAGTAAGGTCTCCTTCTCAGTTAGGGATTATAGGCAAGGCTGATTATTAGCATTGATATTTGACATTTTGATGAATATCGGTATCGGTCTTTAAAAAAACAACAACAACAACAACAACAACAAAAATGTGACGATAATAGATAAAAACTGTGATTCAAACTGTGTTAACTTCAGGGAATTATTATTTGCATTTCCAATTAACCTTTCTAAATGAAATTAAAAATTAAATTTTAACTTTTAACTTTAATTTTTAAAAATTGATTTTTAAATTAGGTGAAAATTTAACATTTCAGGTTTTTTTTGTGGAAAAATCTATTTAATTAAACTAGCTACGATATTTACTTCTTTAATCAACATTTTAATATAGACTGATGGCCCTGAGAGCTCCTTAAACCTTTATTTAAAAATAAATAAAGACATAAATAATAATAATAATAATAATAATAATAATAATAATAATAATAATAATAATAATAATAATTTGAAAATCTGAAAAGTTGTTCAATAAACATACTATGCTTTAAAATGTTGTTTTTAATTTTGACGCCAATATTTTTTTCACATTCCCTGAAAATGAATATCAGCTCCAAAAATCGGTTATCGACCTCCTAGACTACTACTTTTTTTTTTTTTTTTTTAACACATTGGTCTATCGATCAAATCACGTGACAAGCTGAGATTCTCTTTCTGATATTTAGCGTCAACTCAAACGTTGTGCTGATCTCAAATGTAAAGCAATGTGATGCTGCCACCTACTGGCATCTGTTCGCTATTACAGTTGAGTAAAAGCTTCAATTTTACAGAGAAGCTGGGTCAGACCCTCTTCCATGCCTACCCATTAAAAACTTGACAAATATATTTGTCAATGGCAGTAAAGGTTTGGATTCCAGTTGACAAATTTAAATTTCCATTTAATAATGCCATGTAATACAGTAAATAAGGAAAAATGGGCGTGGCGTGAGATGTGAAAACATTTTGCTTACATTGCCAACAGCTAAGGCGAAGCCGGAAAATACTACAAACCAAATCTGCAAAATTTGATATAATGCACGGTTGCCAAATAGCTAACTTGCTGACGGTATCACCGTAGAGTTGAAAACACGACCGACAGGTAAACTGATGTCACGTATTTAAACGAATTACCTTCAAATAAAAGTCTAACGAGTGTGAATTATTTCATGACAAGCAAACTTGGTTGCATTGGAGGAGGCAATTAATCAGCCGTGTTGTTTGTTGATGTGCGGATTTTTGCGGTTTGGGTTCCTGGCAGACCGTAAATGTCATCTTCAGGGTCTCAAGTGAGATATTTACAACAACAACGTGCCTGAGCAAGCATCACAGTTTGAGAATGAAGCGCGAGTTACAACTTCACAAACTTTTCGACTTGGGAATTTACTCCCGAATCCGATCCACTTGATACTGCCATTTTGTAGAGCCATTCAAATGTATAAATTCCATTCATGTATTCCACCACATCATGAAAAGTAGCTGATGGTCACTAGAAAAGCAACATAACCATTTTTCATTTGACTGATGTGTCAGCTATGTAGTCCAGCACATAAAAATCTTTGGACTCATCCTCTCATTCCCTACTTCCTTAACACTATAGGGATTTTTTGTGAACTACATAGCCCACTTTATAAAAATGATTAGAGTAGTGAATGAGTAAATAATTCCAAACACAGCAACAGAATTAAAGCTCAGCTGAGGTAGGGGGGGGAGATTAACGATGGCGTTTAGTCCAAGTGAACGTCGTACTCCGGGTTCCTCCCAAATATTCGATAGAAGAGGAGCCGGCAGCTTGAAGCCATTAAGGTTATCAACAAACTCGTGACTTTATCTGCGAGTCGCCCAGGCAACCGATCCCTAAACTCGCCGGCTAGAGAGCTCGCGGCTCGTAAATCTCAGGGAGCACTAAAGTTCAAATGATTTTCACTTTTTTTTTTTTGCCACGGGGACCGCGTTATGTTTTCTGGTCTCCATGGCGACGACAGCAGCATTATTTTCCTTCGCAAACTTTCACCTGAGTCACATTCCAACTGACGACTGGAGGTGAGGCGTCAAACTATGAAAGCAAAGCTACGTTTTGCTATCTGCTACACGCTCTCCAGAGTTCTCAAAAGGTTATCTTGAGTTTTGGGACGACCAGATGTGCGGTTTGAGCCGATGCACGTGTTTTGGTATCTTCTCAAAGTGGATAAAGAAAAAAAATAGAGTGAACCCGTGCTTGCTTTTATTTGTCATTCGCAGTTGAAGTTGACTATAAAACGGACTAATGAAAGAAAATAGCATCAAACATATGTAAAATCTTCAACCAAACCATATGACATTATTCCATTTAACAAAAATCAGCTAGCTTAATGCTAACACAAAACGCTGAACGGCAAAGCTAGGCTAACAGAAATTAGCATCGATGTTATGGTCATTTAAAGGTCAACCCATTTTTCTTTGACAATAATGTGTTATATGTCACCTCACTAGTCTAAACATGACATTATGATTAATATTACATTTGTGGAATATGAGTTGTGAAGCAAAATCCAGCCGTTTTGTATCCATCGCAGGAGGTGGCCATTTTGCCACTTGCTGTCGTTTGAAGATGACATCACAGTTTCTCAGGTCTCAGGTAACAACCAATCATAGCTCAGCTTCAGAAAACAAGTGAGCTGTGATTGGTCGTTGCCTGAGCCCAGTGATGTCATCTTCGGTCGACAGCAACTAGCAAAATGGCCACCCCCTGAGATGGATAAAAATGGCTGGATTTTGCCGCTTAACTCATATTTCACAAATATTCATTAGAATGTCATGTTTAGACTAGATGAGGTCACATAAGATATTATTGTCACGAAATGTTTAAGGTCGACTTCCTCTTTAACTCATTTGCTCCCAATAACGTGTAAATACGGTTTTTTAATGTTATAAGTGTGCCAAAGACGTATTTATACGCTTTTTTGTTTTTTTATACTAGAGCACAGAAGGCTTTGATGCAGCCTCTCAACTGCAAAGAACGGTTGCAGAAATGGTAGTTATTACACAAACGCCCAGCAGGTTGCAGCAGAGCAAAGGATATCAACCAGGCCCATGTTGAAAAAAAGCTAAATTACTTACAATTTTGAATAGATTTGTGAAAACTGATGAAACTTAGCTCTCTTCTAATGCTAATTGCTGCAAAACGAAAACAGATAGAAACATACTTTTTTTTCCTGATGAAAGAAGAGACTTCTTTTGATAGGTTCCATGCTTTTATAGCAATAGAACACAATATTCTGTGTGCCTTGCAAAATCAGTCAAAATCCGGTAAAACAGCCGGGAGCGAACGGGATTGTTACTGTGAAAATGGCTGGGAGTGAAAGAGTTAAACAGCACATGCAAATTCAACAATACACACTACTGGATAGTTGCTCTGCCTCTTCTTCTTGCCCTTAATTACTCTATATATGTTCTAATAGAGCTCAGTACTTCCAGGGATGTTATGGGACAATGTGGTACTGCACTAAAGGCACACATCTCTAAATTCAGACTCTGTATAGCCGAATGTAAAAACAACCCCACCCCCAAAAAAACAGTAATGAACCGCAACAAGATGCATTTTGGAAGCCACATAGCCAGGTGGCAACAGATGCGACCACAGATGGGCAGCAGAGAATCCCCACTCGCGCCACCTTTGATCATTTCTTCCCGTCACCGTGCGAACTCTTCGGCCTCCAGGATTCCAGTCCAATGTTTACGGCGGGGAAGGATGTGTTGTTTTGGTGCGGTGCTTTGAGCAGCGATCTGGTGTCATTCAGTGGACGCCCTGCTCAGGATTAGGGCATCAAGCAGGAATGTGGCAGTGACAATTCAGTGAAAACATGTGAGTCTTGTAAAGACCTCAAAGTCAGCTCAACGTGCACTTGTGTCTTGAGGATTACCAGGTCAAGACGGCAAAACATGGCGGCACCTTGACGTAGGAATTAGTTTTATTCTTTCTTGACCGACCTCGGGGCCCAATTTACTCGTATAGCAAATCAAGTTTTACATTGACGTCGATTGAAATGTCATGAAGCCGCTCCAGCTACTCAAAACACGACATGAGACTCCATGTAAGGATAAGAAGGGTCACAGGGGAAGTTTTTTTTTTTTTTTTTTTTTTTTGTGATGTTGAGGCAGAAGACCCAAGTACAGATTTACCTATTTGTTTTCAGTATCTTTAATATATATATATATATATATATATATATATATATATATATATATATATATATATATATATATATATATATATATATATTAAGGTTATCAACAAACTCGTGACTTTATATATATATATATATATATATATATATATATATATATATATATATATATATATATATATACATATATATATATTAAAGATACTGAAAACAAATAGGTAAATCTGTACTTGGGCCTTATAAAAAAAAAAAAAAAAAATATATATATATATATATATATATATATATATATATATATATATATATATATATATATATATATATATTTTAAATAATAATAATTAAAACAATGCTTATTTTGAGGTTTTTCCCTGTTTATCACAATTTTCAAGATTTTTTTTATGCATCTATAATTGGTATCAATTATATGCAGATTTTACTATTTTTTTTCCCCCATAAAACGTGTGGGTCCAATGCAGTGCTTCTCAATTATTTTCTGTCATGCACATGTACATTCCAGAATGTTGTTGTTGTATGCCTTTCGTTAGAAATAAATGGTGTGTGCTACTATGTACTATAAATGTATGTATAGTTAATCTGATCTTGTTTGTTGCAATTCTGATTAATGTATGACCTGTGTTTATTAAAAAATGCATGTGAAGAGGAACTTGAAAAAAAAATAATCACACAGTAAATCGCAATACTTGTGAACATCAATTAGATTAGTTTTCAGGATCATTTAGTCCTACTTAAAGGGATATTTCACATATTTAGCCCATTATAGTAATAAAAAGTTAATATTTTGTCTATAATTAATTTGATATTTTCATTATTTTTTTACATACAAATAGTACCTTTAAAAACACATTTTACAACTTGCTGTTGACTGAAAATGACATCACAAGGGCTCAGGTAACCAATCACAGCTCACCTGTTTTGTGGACTTTGGTCATGTGACATTCACAAGCTGAGCTGTGATTGGTTACCTGAGCCCATGTGATGTCATTTTCAGTCAACAGCAAGTTTCAAAATGTGTTTTTAAAGGTACTAATTATACATGAAAAATAATGAAAATATCAAATTTATTATAGGCAAAATATTAATGTTTGACTGCCAAAAATGTCTAAATAAGTAAAGTATGCCTTTATAACCCTAACACAGGCATAAAACTCTCATTTGAAATGCTGGCCCTCATTTGAAACCATAGTTGGCTTTCTTGAAACTCTCAAGATGACATTTACTATCATAGAGGAACCGCAAAGTATACAACGTGATTCGCCGCAACATGTACGTTTAGCCATGAAAGAGTGAGAACTCTGGAGTGCGTGAAGCGAGCCTAATGAAATTTGTCCGGGCGCGCGACCAATTTCCCTTCGGGGATGAATAAAATGTAATCTCGCTCGCTCACCTCAAACTTGTACACACTTTCAAGTGTGGTTTGGAAGCTTTTGCGTGTGCAACATGTGCACTTAGTACAGGTGGCGCAAGTACACACGTTCTGTGCCGCTAAGTAAAAGCACACATACTTGTGCAGGAAAACAACTACAGAGTGAGTGACAGACTGGACCAAGCTGGTTACTTTGATGAGGCAGGCCTCCGGATTGCGGGAGGCTGTCTGGTCAGCAGTAAATCATTTCTGAAGAGAAGGCAGTTAAAAGAGACGGCCGTCAAGGCGTGTAGCGTCTCGCCTTGGAAAAAAATGTAGCTAGTTATGTTATGTAGCAATGGGAGGCTAATGGGCAGGCACACACTGGAGCAATGCATGTTGATGTTTGCACATCAAACTGCAATGAATCAAACCGATTCAATGAAGTCATTATATAACAGACATTCAGTTACCAGGTGCTTTGTTGTCTATTTATTTATTTATTTTTGCTTTACAAACCAGCTTTGGAAAATTTGCCACTTGAGTGAGGTGGGGGGAAAAAAATGGAGAAAGTAAGGTACAGTCACTGATGCACTTTCAGCTTTTCAAATCAATCACTATAGAAGAAAGTGAGTTTCAAAGTGAGGTTTCAAGTAAAGGTTAGGGTTTCAAACCTGGGTTAATGTTTTAAGCTAGGGTTCAACAATCAGAGAAAATGCCAGATTATTTATTATTTTGCTGATATATCAATTTAAAGTTATTTTATTCCTTATATATATATATATATATATATATATATATATATATATATATATATATATATATATATATATATATATATATATATATATATATATATATATATATATATATATATATATATATATATATTGGCGGATCAATTGGTTATCAGAATTGTATTCTGCCAAACATTGGAATCCATAACATAATCCATATGGGTTGGGGCCTAGTTCAAACCCTACTTTGAAACCCTAATCTTCACTGTAAACTAGGGCTGCATGATATTGGAAAAACATGCGATATAAATAAACTCAATGTATTCTTAATTAATTGTAATTACCTCTCGATAATGTTCAACTATTGGATGACAGTGCACATTTTCATTAAGTACACTGTGTTCCAACTATGATTTGCATTTGCATTATTAGGGTTGGAACACCCATGTAACTAGGGGCGTGGAAACCAAATAAAAAGAGAGGGTGAGGAGGGGATTTGCAGTAGTGAATTTTATCAGTCAGTTCCTCGTGAGCTTTGAGTGTCTCCTCTCCTTTTCTGTCATGTTTAACAAATGTCAAACAGGTAAACCTGACAGTCTGACTGGTCAAATTCAGATAAAAGTATAAAATTTAACATCAAACTTATTGCATGTCTTTGCAATATGCATATTGTATAGGCCAATATCGCGATATCGATATTTTTTCAACATATCGTGCAGCCCTACTGTAAACCCCAACATAGGCATGAAACCCTCATTTGAAAGTCTAACCTTGAGTTCAATCCCAACTTTGAAACACTAATCCTGGTTCAAAACTCCAACCTAATTTGAACCCAGAGTGTGTGTTTCACATTTGGGCTAGTATTTTAAATGAGCCTTAGGGTTTGTTTTTTTTTCAGCAAGGTTTAGTTAATTGTCTGTTATTTACAGTTAATTGTTTAGGCACAGTATTAAAATTTAAAATAGGGATTCAAGCCAGGTTGATAGTTTCAAAATAGTGTTTTAAGCCTGTGTTAGGGTTTTAATTCTTTTTTTTTTAGGACCTAACATTAAATTGTTGTAATTGATTATGGCTATAAAAGAGCAAAGCAAAGAGTTATTGTTGCCTGTGGGAAAAAGTACACAAGGATTCAATTGAAAGTAGATTATCATCATTTATTGTGTGAACTTTTGGCATTGTTGCCTTCTTACGATCAATAGTGTATTAAAGTCCTGGCCAGCGAGCCCGATGTGTAGTTTTACAGCCATGAAATTTATTTCATGTTTCATGTTATTTGTGTTCCTTTCATGAAAGCACAACAGACAAAGTGTACTTTGCTAATGTTTAAAAAAAAAAAAAAAAAAAAAAAAAGGAAAATGGATGCCAAGATTTCAGGTCTTTTTTGTAAACGTTCATCTTTGTGTGTTCAAGGACATGGATTTTTTTTCACCCCTCTCTCTCTCTCTCTCTCTCTCTCTCTCTCTCATTACTGTGTTTGATATTCATGATGGAATATTACAGCAAGATAAATGGTTTAATCTGGCTTTTTATTGAACGCTGTCACTGGCGAGACGCCCCCATCCTTCGTCTCCCCTCACGTGGAGAGCCGCCCCGGCCGGCCTCTTGATAGTATGATAGATTAGAAATTACCCTAAAAGGGAATTTTGGAAAAAAAAAAAAAAAAAAAAACACGATCGAAGTCCATCCAGCGGGCCAACAGATGAGGATTTATAAGCCTCGCCTGACGTTGCACTTTAGCGGCAAACACTCCGGTAAACTCCAAGTTGAGGTTTTAAAAGCTGCACTTGCACTTTTTTTTCGTTTGTTTTTTTGCCTATGGACGTCAACAAGGGAGTAGGTGTAATATCGCAGTTGTCAATCATAACGACACGTACGGATGACGCAGGCCTGCTCAGTTGATCCGCCGCACATTTGTTTGATATTTCCTGGCGAGGTACGCATTTAAAATGGCAGATGAAGGGAATGAACGTGTGCTACATACTAAATAATGCTGGGTTGTTTTCCAAACACGCTCGTTGGGTAGCTATGAATTTTGAGCAGAAGGCTTATATTTACTCATGGTTGGGTTAATTATTTTTGACCCAGCAGATTGGATTGAAGATTGGATTTGAGACCTGAATCTGGGCACCATTTTGGTGAATTTTGTTTTTTGTGAACTGAAGTTAAAGTACCCTTGTTGGGTTAAAAAGCTCCTCAACCTAATGCGCTGGGTCACTTTTGGACACAGCGCTAACTTAGCTAATTCATCCAATTTGGGTTACTTTTGACCCAGCAGTTTTAAAAGTGAAGATTGCTAATGTGTGCAAGAGATGATTAAAATTAGGGTGTTGAGTAGGGATGTAACGATAAGCGCAATATCGTGATATCGTGATATTAAAACTGCCACAATATCGTCGTCGTCATGTTCACCATATTTAAATGCAACACATCTGTAAAAAAAAGTCAGGTTGATTTCCATTCGTGCAGTTCTAGCACCCTCTGGTGGCTAGTTCTTTAGTGCAATTTAATTTTCATTGGGGATGTTTTGGCCCTTCTATGTTTAAAATCTTCTAATATGTGTGTTTTTTTTAGTATGAGCTCATTCTTTTTACAGTTTTGTGACCTTTTTTAAATATCGCCGACCTCCCCACAATATTGTGATAATTATCGTATCGTGAGCTTCATATCTTGATAATATCGTATCGTGATGTTTGGATATTGTTACATCCCGAGTGTTGAGTATGGGTAAGGTTTCCAAAGTAGGGTTTCAAGCAAGGGTTAGGGTTTCAAATTAGCAATCCAAGTAAAAAGTTAGATATGATGTTGCACCTGAGAGTTTTCAAGACAGGGTTAAGATTTCAAAGTCGGGGGTTAAATCAGGGTTAGGGTTTCAAATTAGGCTATTTATGGGTTTGTTTTACGATCATAAATTAGGATTACGATATTTAGGTTTGAAGCCTTTTTTTCAGGGTTTCAGAATAGGGTTTTAAACCAGAGTTAGGATTGCAAATAAGATTAGGGTAAAGGGTTCAAATGAAGGTTTCAAATCAGGATTAGGATTCCATGCAAGATTTAGGGATTCCAAGTAGGGTATTAGGTTTCAAGCAAATGTCTGGATTAAAATAGTCGTTCCAGAGTTCCACTGTTAGGACTCCAAATTTGAGTATAAAGATAGGATTAAGGTTTCACATTAGCAATTCAAGCAAGGGTTAAGGTATAAATTAGCTTTTAAAATTGGGTTACAATCCTGTGTTGGTGTATCAAGAAAAGGCTTGGGTTCAAATAACTATTAAGGTTTTAAATGTTTTTTTCTAAGTCTGGGTTGGGATAGGGTTTAAAATTATTTCAAGCCTGCAGCTACTTCAAAATTCAGCTGCACGTGTGCTGATGGGGACCGGAAGGCGGGAGCACATTACACCAGTTTTAAAATCGTTGCATTGGCTCCCCGTGCACTTCAGAATTGATTTTAAGGTACTTTTATTAGTTTTTAAATGTCTTCACGGTCTTGGCCCATCTTATTTATCTGACTTGCTTTTACCCTATTACCCCTTGCGGCGCTTGAGGTCTTCTGGCAGTGGCCTTTTAACTGTTCCTAAGGTCCAAGACACACGGTGAAGCTGCGTTTAGCCACTATGGTCCTCACCTATGGAATAGTCTGCCGGAGTGCATCAGGTCTGCAGAGACTATTGATGTTTTTAAGAGGAGGCTCAAGACTCACTTTTTTAGTTGGGCATTTAATTGATCTCTTTTCTTTTTAACCCCTCTTATTTATTTAGCTATTTTAATTTATATTGTCTTTTTGCTTTGTTTTTGCCTTTTATTTTTATACATGTATTTTTTATAGCGTTTAACTGTTTTGTTTTAGTGTTTAAATGTTTTTATTTGGTAGTTACTAAGTTTTTAGCTCCAGTGTTTTCTCATGGGGGAGCCTCCACACTGGGATGGATGGCTGTTCTTCTCCTGCGGGCGGGCGGTTGTCCCGGGGGCCCCTTGGCCCCGGGGAGCTGTGGCTCGCTTCAGTCTGTTTGGAGCGGGCCGCGGTCAATGTGGGCCGGCGGTCTCTAGGATGGCATTCCTCCCTGTGGTGGTTGGCAGTCATCCCTCTCAGTGTGGTTGAACTCCTCCTGGGTGCCTTTCCTCACAGGGTTCTTCTGTGCCCCGCCATGTTGTGGTTTGCGTGTGTGTATCTGTGGGTACGATCAAGGGGAGGGATGGCTTTTTCTTTTTATTTTATTATGGATGTTAGAATTGTTCAGCCTGGTTAGCACGTCCGCCTCCCAGTTCTGAGGACTCGGGTTCGAGTCCAGGCTCCGGCCTTCCTGGGTGGAGTTTGCATGTTCTCCCCGTGCCCGCGTGGGTCTTCTCCGGGTACTCCGGTCTCCTCCCACATTCAAAAGACATGTATGGCAGGTTAATTGGGCGCTCCGAATTGTCCCTAGGTGTGCTTGTCCGTGTGGATTGTTCGTCTCCGTGTGCCCTGCGATTGGCTGGCGACCAGTCCAGGGTGTCCCCCGCCTACTGCTCAGAGCCAGCTGAGATAGGCGCCAGCACCCCCGCGACCATTGTGAGGAATAAGCGGTCAAGAGAATGGATGGATGGATGGATGGATGGATAAATAATTGTTCAGCACTTTGAGTTGCATTTGAATGTATGAAAGGTGCTATATAAATAAAGTTTGATTGATTAATTGATTGATTGATTGATTGATTGATAAAACCAGGGTGAAGGTTGAAGTTAGGGTTTCAAATCCTGCATAACAATCTCACGAATTTCAAATCAATATATAGGGTTCTAACTTTGATATGAGTTTCCGACTTCAAGACAGGAAAGGGCTTGAAAAGAGGTTTTCCAATCTGGGTAAGGCTTCAAGCAAAAGTTGGATATGTTACTTTCTTCTTGCACCTTGTTGACTGATATGGAGTGCCTCGTTGTGGTCCAAGCGCACGCTGCCGACTCGGCAGACTGGCCCCAGCCCTGATTTCTTCGCTCATATTGCGGTAAGTGGGACGTTTCTATTGTGGGACGCGTCGCGTCACAATTTGTTGGAGGTGCTGAGCTTGTGCGTTATCTTGTTGCCGTCAGGTCACGCAGTCTGCGTGATTTACAGTCAGCGCAAGAAGCCAAAGTCACGTCAGCTCGCAAGCCAATAATAGCCCGGAGCGGCCGCCGGGAGGAGGACCAGGCGCGGATGGAGCTCGCCGTGCTTCGGGACGGGATTAGGGTTTCAAATCAGGGTTTCGAGTCACGGTTAGGGTTTTAAACTTGGCTTTGAAGACGGCGTTCGGCTTTGCAAAGCAGAATCCAAGTTGAATGTCAAGAAAAGCCGCGTTTTTGCTGCGAGAGGGCCAGGTGCTTGTCCCTGTTTATGGCTTTCGTCTGGCTGCGAGTTCGGGGCAGTCGCGGCCAAACGCCTCCGGGCAAACATTCTTCATCGTGACGGCACGCTCGCCGCTGGACGACAGCGAAGCCGAAAGAGGGAGAACAAAAGCAGAAGGAGGGAAAACATTCATACCTGCTGGATGGGAAGCGAGTAAAAGAAAAGAGCAACGCTTCGCTCACAAATCAAAAGCAAAGACAACAAATCGGGATCAACTTATCTTCAGATTTAGTGGATTGCTTTGAGTGTATTTTTAGTTTCATGGGTCAATTAAGGTTTTAAGACAGGGTTATGGTTTCAAAGTGGGGTGTTCATTCTGGGTGTTAGTGTTTCAAATGAAGATTATGGTATAAAACCTGGGTTAAGGTTTCAAATTGGAGTTTCAGGCCTGTGCTAGGGTCTCAAATTGGGATTTCAAACAAAACAAGGATGATGGTTCAAATTTGGATTTCAAGCCAGGGTCAAAGTTTTAAACAGTAATTAGGGGTTCAAATTGAGGTTTCAAGCTTGGTTTAGGGTTTTACAATGGGGGTAAAACTTGGGTTAGGGTTTCAAACAAGGGTTATGGAATCAAATTAGGGTTTCAATCCTCCAATAGGCTTTAAAAGTATCCTTGTGGTTTGAAATTAAGTTTTCATATCAAACAAATATTAGGGTTTCAAGTTTGGGTTTCAAGCCTGGGATTGGGTTTCAAAAGAGGGTTTAGAATCACTAAGGTTTCAAATTTGTGGTTTCAACTTCAAGCCTGGGTTAGAGTTTCAAAATGTTTAAGGACTGGTTTAGTGTTTCAAATTTGCGTTTCTAGCTTGGTTTATGGTTTCAAATTAGGGTTTCAAGCTCGGGTTAGTTTCAAAGTAGGGTTTAAAATCGATGTTTACATTCCAAAATAGTTCAAGCCTGTGTCATAATTTCAAACAAGGTCTCGGTTCTGAAGATAGATGCAATGTTTTTAAATGTGGGTTTTAAGTTACAGTTCGAAACGAGGGTCAAAGGCCATTTTGCCATCTGTGGTCCATTATCAGTTTTCTTCTTACGTTCTTGTGCCTTTTATCGGACATGTGAAGCATGTTCATCTCACGTTTCATTCGTTCATCAACTGACACGCTGATGATCAAGTCAGCTCGTTATCTGCTCGTCCCTTCCTCCACACACCACATTCATCTCACCTCACACACACACACTGCAGCACAATTCGGACCACCCTAGTCGCACACCTCCATTCTTTACGTCTGTATGGGTTTGGACTTGCAGTGACTTTGTGAATGAATGAGTGTGTGGGAGTCGGGCTGGAATCCTCAACGCATCAGGCACCAGTCCAAAGAAACGTTTATACAACGCATTAGGGTTAGGATTTCAAAGCACGGTGTTAAGTCTGGGTAAGGTTCTCAACTCAGAGTTTAGGTTTCAAGTTAGGGTTTCATAGTTGTGCTTTCTTAGGAGGAGTTGTAGCAAGGGTTACAAATTTGGGTTTCAAGACTGTCAAGTCATATTTTTAAACACACAAACCATCAAAGTCAATCTTGATAAACAAGAGCAAAAATCAAATTCTCTTCATTTGTTTCCTGTGCTTTGCGATTTTATTGACCGCTGGCACTTCAGCAGTAAATGTCACGTCATTGATTTGAAAAGATCACTGCTCCTTTTTTTTTGTTTGTTTTTGATATTTTCTCAGAGTCCTTGTCGTCACTGTCGTGTTTTGCCGTCATGGGGGACAGGCTGTCACATGACGTGCGCCAAATGAGCTCGCCGTTCAACATTCTGCCAGCGTCTCTCCCCTGACGAGACGAGCCCAGAGAAAGACATTTCTTAACTGTCACATAAGGGGGAAAATATGGAAACCACTATTAGCATATACGCCTTTTGTTGTATTCTCTGCTTGAATGAGTTGCTGAGAAGTGTGTTCAAAACAATGGCCAACAGAGGGAGACAGAATGGGAAGTCTTGACGATAAAAAGTGATAACATCCTCGGGCTATGCTCCTGTAAGGGGGCACAGTATGGATTTGGAAAACAAAAACTCAGTTTAGAGCCACATGAATACACAACAGCGATTCAAATATAAATACAAATACCCAAGATGCACTGAACAGGCATTCAAAACCACATAAAGGCACCCAGCACCTCCCAACACACCTGCACTGCAATAGAGGATGGAATGTAGAACAAGGTGTTGCTGCCGATTGGCATTGATAGTAAATTTGTGTATTGTGTGTAGTGTGTCTATGTGTGCTGTAGTCACAAAACACATCGTCTCGTTGCTGTGGAGATGACCTCATGTGTGTACTAATTTGTAATCTGACTAAATCATTTCTACTGACTCTCATCACATCTGTAGTCAATTGTATTGCATCATAAATTCAGTCAATCGTATCTAATCGATCATAATTGGAGCGCATTGTATGTATTACATTGTAATTACAGCGAATTGTACCTTGATGGATCGGCAAATGACATTGTGTTCTAATTTTATTGTATCACATTGTAATTGAAATGAATCGTTTTCTACTGCATTGTAATTAGCTATCTCATATCTCATTACATCTGGAGTAAATGGTATCACATCTAGTGCTGTCACTATTGAATATTTTTAGTCTCGATTAATCTATCGATTGTTCAATCAATTCATCGACTAATCTGATTTATTCAAATTTTGCATTAAAATAATTACAAAAGCATATTTTTCCTGATTACTGTTTATTAACAAGTGATTGGTGTTTATTCCATACTTTGTATTCGTACAGTGATTTAAAAAAATAAAGTTGGGGGGGTTGGGCTTGTTGATTTTGTATCAGTTCGGTCATTATTTTCCAAAGTAAAAATAGATGTTTGAGAATGTATTATTTTGATGATTTGATAATTCATTACTTGTCGATTAATTGATTCATTTTGACAGCTCTAATTGCAGTCTATCGCATCACAGCTTGACTGAATCGCATCTATCGCTTTTTAATTTCATTAAATTAATCCTAATTTTTCATAAAGCTGAGCGACAAATGCTTGCGTACAAAGCAAATTTAGTTTTTTCTTGATGCAAAGAAATTTTGAACATTAATTCTTTGCAGCATACAAAAAAATGTGATCATTTTTGCAACCTTTTGCAACTTTTTACGAACCCTGACAAAAACCCCAAATTCGCTATGTTCACAAGCATTCACCACTCATCCTAACTAGAGTGAAACATATTTTTTCACAACTGGAGTGAATTGTATCATATTGTGTTGTAATTACGGTATATCACATCGTAATTGGAGCCAATCGTATCGACTGCATTGTACCCGAATCACATCTGCATCGTAATTAGAGTGAATCATATCTCATCACAACTGTCATGAATTGTATTGTATCACTTTGTAATTGTCGTGCATCGCAACTTAATTGGAGCAAAAAATTGCTACCGCATCATAATTGGAGTGAATCATATGGATTCATAATTGAACTGGAGGTTCGCTGTGTTTTATCACATCGCAATGGGAGTATATCCTACTGTAATTGAAGTAAATGGAATCATTTTGTAGCACTTGTGTATTGTTTCACAGTGTAAGTGACATCACATCCCGAAGGTTGTTTGTGCCTGAAGCTGCGCGGAACGTATCCAGCTCATCAGGATGATTGACAGCGATGAGTGGGACGCAAGCGTATCTCTCGCTTGAGCGTGATGAACGCAGCGTCCCGTCACGCAGGAAGTGACTGTGCAGGCGCTGCAGAGAAGCCAGTATTATGGGATGTTGTCGGAAGCGTGTGGGCGTTGGCATTATACGAGCTCGCCGCTTCATTTGGTCCCAGTCGCGGATTTCGCTAACCCTCGGGCGAGCCCCTCGTGCCGCTCGGTGGGTGGTATGTTTAATACCACTTTTTCAGACTCATACCAGTTCAAATAAGTTCACTCTTCAGTGCTCATTGATACTGATAGCAAGTACCGATACCACAACTACTTTAGATACGTATGACCTTTTTTTCTTTGTGACACATACTAACCCTTCTGGCACAAAAGAAGCATTTGTTGTCAGATTATTTTTTTCCTTAAAAATTGGGGGCTGGCATCGGCATCTTTAATAAGTAACCGATATCTTGGAATTGTTACGGTTTGGGGTGGAGTGAGAGAAGTGGACCCAAATGTGAGGAGATTGATCAGACACAGGAAATTACCAATGTAGGGTGATTTATTGACAACTGGGCAGGAAAACCAAAACTTCGACGTGGCACAACAGGACTTGACGTGACAGAACAGGACTTGGCTTGACTTGACTTGACTTGACTTGACTTGACAGAACATGACTTGGCTTGACTTGACTTGACAGAACAGGACTTGGCTTGACTTGACAGAACAGGACTTGGCTTGACTTGACAGAACAGGACTTGGCTTGACTTGACTAGACAGAACAGGACTTGGCTTGACTTGACTTGACTTGACAGAACAGGACTTGGCTTGACTTGACTAGACAGAACAGGACTTGGCTTGGCTTGACTTGACAGAACAGGACTTGACAGAACTGGACTTGGCTGGCATTGATGTGACAGAACTGGACTTGACTTCACTTGACAGAAGCTTGACGTGATTTGACAGAAGCTTGGCGTGATTTGACAGAAGCTTGGTGTGACGTGACAGAAGCTTGGCGTGACGTGACTTGACTTGACTTGACAGAAGCTTGACAACAGCGCACACTGCTGAATGGCCGAGACGGCATGACCCACGTCACACCAGCAATGCACCCAAGTGGCTGAGGGCACTGATTGGTCACACACTGGGAAGGGAAGACAGACTCAGGTGGACGTGTTTAGACATAACGAGACAAGGGAAGAAACCAGGAATACATGACAAAAACACACCCAAAAAACACTAAAAGAACAAAATCCCAACCCCACAGAACCAAAACATGACAAAATTCATTCAGAACAAAATATGAACTTTTCACTGCTGAAAATTAGTCAATGAGTCAAGTAGGCTATCCCTTTAAGAAAGGATTAGCATTATTAAGTAGGGTTTTGGTTAGGGTTTCAAGACAAGATTATGGTTTCAAATTGGGGTTTCAATTCAGGGTTGGGGTTTCAAACTAGTGTTTCAAGACTGGATTGGGGGGTTTCAAAAGGATTTCCATGATTAGGGTTTCACAGTAGGGTTTCAAGAGATAGTATTGGTTTCAAAGCAGGCTTTCAAGACAGGTTTAGGGTTTAAACAAGAGGTCCAACGTAAAGTTTACAGCCAGGGTTAGGGTTTCAAGTCAGGATTAGGGTTTCAAATTAGGGTGTGAAAACATGGCTAAGATTCCAAGGCAGAATTTTAGGCCCAGGTTAGGGTGTCAATTTAGGGTTTCAAATTGGGATTAGATTTTCTTAATAAGTAAGCCTGGGTTAGGACTTCAAGAAAGAATCAACATTTTTAAGTCAGTTTTTAGATAGGGTTAAGGTTCAAATTGGGGATTCAAGACACGGCTATGCTTTCAAGGTTGGATTATGGTTTCACGGTAAGGTTACGGTTTCCATGGTTAGGATTTCAAGACAGTTTGAGTTTCAAACCTGCAATAAGGTTCTAGACTAGAGTTTCATAATGAGGTTTCATAGGTTAGGGTTTCAAGACAGGATTTGGGTATTAAATGAGGCTGTTTAGCTTTCATACTAAGGTTTCAAACCTGGTTAGGGTTTCAAGTTAGACTGGTCTTAAAACAGTCTTTTGAACATTAAATAAATTGAAAAGAAAAGTTGAAATACATAATCACAATCAATCACTAGCGGGAAATGAAACATCAGCGAAGAGGCTGTAGAGGAAGAAGATTGACAGGCTGCCATTAATCGAAGGATGGAGGATCTTTCTCAGAGTCGGTCCTGATGCTGCACTTTGGAAAAGAGTGAAAAAAGAAAAAGTAAAAAAAGTTAAAAAAAAAAATCATGTTCTCAGGCCAGCGCGTGTTTCGAACAGCAGGTCATCCTGCTCTGTCACAGCCCAGATGTTTTTCACTGGCGCTGCCTTTCCACAGCTTCGCTTTCCCAGCGTGCCGAGCTGCCAGCGCACGCCGCCAACTCCATGTGTCATCACCCTCACTCACACACACAGCACGCTCACACACAGCAGCCCTCCCCTCCCCTCGCTAAGTTTTGGGCGAGAGCAGCGAGTCTGAAGCCCGTTGTGTAACACAAGCTGGTGTGCGCTGGTGAGTGCTTCAAGTGCACACAGACAGTCAGTATGATAACCGTGAGCAAAAAAAAAAATATATATATATTTTGAAATGTTTGGCTAGATATTTATTTTTTCACTAAATGTAAACATCAAGTCAAAATTTTCAAACACAACATTCTGACACCTGTTTTCTGGGTTTGGCCATGTGACGTTCACAATGCGAGCCCGAAGACACGTTGCCGTTAATTCTAGTTGCCATGTAATGTCTCCAACACGATTCATGTAAATGTAACTTGTAAGTCTTAATAACTTCCCTGATTGTGCTTCCCCCCCCCCCCCCCCCCCCCCCCGCAGATGGACCCGGTTCAGAAGGCCGTCCTCCAACACACGCTGGGCCTCCCGCCCGCCGCCGTCATCGCCAAGCGGAGGCACGTCTCCTGCGGCGTCTGCCGGCTGAGGTTCAACTCGCAGGTACACCTGGTAGGGGAAAAAAAAATTCAAAAAAATTATACCCCTGAAATCAGTCTCATTTAACAACTTATGTCAACGTCTATCATGAGTCGACAGAAAAAAAAATCTGTAAAGAAGCAGGAAGTCAGTCATGTTTCTGCAGATCCACTAAAATAAAAGCATAAGTCAAAAGAAAATATTATATAAATATTTAAACACGAAAATGTTCAAGGAAATTATGTAATTTTTTTTCTCGCCAAAGTTCGATTGCTTCACACTAATATATAATGTGAAACTCCATAGATAATAAGTTAAGGGAAACTAGCATCGATGTTGATTCTAAACCTTCAAAAATCATGAACACATATAAACAGAATTCTAAACTGGCAATTGTGGAAGGAACTATTAAAAAAAAAGATGTTTTTTTAACTCACACTACAGCGTTCATATATCTGAACTGTTTGTTAGATGGCTGTAGAAAAGGAATCGTGATCAAACGTTGGAATGCTGTGCTAAATATTCGACGCGAAGCGTTTTTATGTGTTGCTGCTGACACAGCACTTTAACCTACGTAATTTATACAGCCTGATTTAAAATGTATGGGATCAAGATGGACTAATGCAATTCAAATGCTTTATTGATCAGAAAACACACACACAAAATGCATAAATATATATATATATATATATATATATATATATATATATATATATATATATATATATATTTTTTTTTTTTTTTTTTTTTAAGAAAAAGCTTTTCTTTGTGATTCTTTCTTGTTGTTTGTTACTAAATGAAGGTTTCTTGTTGCCGTGGCAACGGGGGTCTTAAGGCCACAATTATCCCGGCAGGGCTTTTTGGCTAAACTTTTTTAGCATAAATTAGCTCCTCTGTGATTACAAATGGTTTTGTTTCCATAGCGCTTCAAAGGGAGCTTGCTTGTGAGGTAAACAAGCTCCCTTGCGCATAGCCAACATGGTTTGTGCGCATTACCTGGTGACCTTCCTGACCTCACGACCTTGATAATACACGCAGGAATTGAGGATTTATGGCTGGGCTGCAACTCTACTTTGATCGTAATTGTATTTTGTCATCATGTTTATTACATCAATTGGGAACACATTATCTCTTTCTATGTGTTTTGTATATATTTATATAAAGTTTACATTTTTCTATTTAAATCATTATTGATGATTTATGACTGATAATAATTTTTACTTTTACTGTATGTAAAGTTTGTGTTTGTTAGATTTTATTTGGATTGCACTGTAAATAAATAAACATAAACATGAATTGAACTGGGGGGATTGGATTAAATCCATAAATACATAAATAAATAAATAAATAAATAAATAAATAAATAAATAAATAAATAAATACATACATAAATAAAACATTAATAACTGGGGGATTTGATTAAAGAAATTCCTAAATAAAAAGATAAATAAATAAATAAATAAATAAATAAATAAATAAATTGTAAAAACATGAATAACTGGGGGATTGTATTAAATAAATAAAAAAATTAATAAATTGGGGGTGGGGAAGGTTCTCCAAGTAATGGATTTATTACATATTAATAAATTATATATTAAACAGGTATAAAACTAAAACACTTAATGAATGCTCTATTTATATACTATTTATTTATTTTTTTACATTATTTACTGAATTACATTCAGTCTCTAAAGTCACAATTTAATGGTGGACAAACCCAATAGTATAGCCACGCGAAAAATAACCTTGTTTGAGATATTATTTTATATAAATGAGTCATGACATGATTAATTCTTTACAGTGTCTTATTACGGGGCTAAAAACACCCTCATAGATCTCGTAGTTTGTGCTGCGCTTGCTTGGATCACAGACAATTTATTAGCAGGATTTTAGAGTTGGGAGAATGTCAAAACGGCAACAAAAATGACAAAAGATTGGCATTGGTTACTGAAACGTAAATCCAATAAATCTGCGCTTTCCAAGTCAATAAGTCACTCGTTGGATTATAAAGGCAAGAAAAACATAGTTTGAAAGGAGTCAGTGAATCACCCCGTGAGATGTGTTCAAAGCTGGCAGAGGAAAAATCAAACATGAGCGTTTTGTGGCCTGGGCTAATTAGCTTTAAGCTGCTTCGCTCGCCTCTTCGCTCGCCCATGCGCTCGACGGCTTTTTCATGTTTCATTTCATCCCGGTCCCCGGACTCAATCCAGCCTGCTGTTTGCTCTCCTGGCAGAACCAAGCGTTGGCCCACTACAAGGGCACCAAGCACGCCAGGAAGCTAAAATCCCTGGACGCTCCCAAAAGAAAGCACAAAGGAACGACCCTCGCCAAGGAGCCCAAAGCGGACAGGAAAGGTTGGTGGAAAGCTCCTCCTCTTTTTTTGTGATGTCACATTTACGCATTTTAGCTCACGTGATGTGCAACGACTGTGGTTTGTAGTTCTAAAATGATGTCAGGAAACAGCGATGACAGACCACTTTTTACGGCCCAAAAAAAATTTGCCTCTGTGGGATGTCGGCTGTCGTGTGAAAGGAACTTCTTCACTGGTGTGTAATGTAACATAACCAAATTGCAATTTAGCATAACAAATTTTCCCCTAAGGTGACTTGGGTGCAACAGCACTTTGAAATCTTAATTCATGTCTCAAGTATCTCTTTTGTCGTGTGTAACGTTACGTACGGTATACATAACATGACATCACTCACGTGTAACTGGACATTTTGTAACTTGTTTATCACAAAGTTTACGTCCAACCGAACTATTAATTCACGTGTAATGTAACTAGCGTGTATCATAAATCTTAACTGGCACATAACATAACGCAACTTGTGTGTAATTCAGCTAGCTTGTAACCACACTTGAGTTGTAAACTAACACAACTCGCATATAATTTGGCTTACTTGTAACCTAACTTTTATGTCACATAACTGATGTGTAACCTAACTCTTAAATCACGTTATAATGTAACTAGTCTGAATCGTAACGCTTAACTGTCATTTCATATAACACGTGTATAACTTAGCTAGCTTGTAATGTAACTTAACACAACTTGCATATAAATTAGCTTGCTTGTAACGTACGTGACTTTTATGTCACAATTGACGTTTAAGCTAACACTTAATTTAGATGTGATGTAACGGTTACAATACACACTTTGTAACCGTTAACTGCCGTGTAACATAATATAATTTGTGTATAATTTAGCTAGCTCGTAGCATAACTTGTATGTGACCTAACAAAACTCATACATAAATTAGCTTGCTTGTAATGTAGTGTATGTTTAGGGACTCTCCCACTAATTTGAATGTATGACTGGATAGATAGCCGATAGCCCATACAAGCCCATACAAGCCCATACAAGCCGAGGAGCAATATGGCGGTCTCACGGCTTCAAAAGTCTCAGCCTATCGGCTCTGTAGTCGTATATTCAGATCAGTGGAACCTCCTAATTGAATGTGGATTAATTAGGTTCGCTTCTTCAGCTCTGATAATCGTAGGTAACTGTGTAGGTAGACAACAACTTTATTGATTAAACTTTCATTTACATTTTTTTTCTGATGCTTGCCCAACAACGTAATTGTCCCGAAGTCACTGCCAGGTGGATTCTTAAATCCACCGATCTCAGCCAGGTGTCACACAAAAACAAAAAGACTAAAAAAAAAAACAATAACATCGCCATTCCCGCCGGATAACTGACTTAAAGCCGCGACTGAGCATCTGAGAGGAATCAAAGAAAGTTTTGATTTGCATTCGCTGGAGTTTGTCATGGAAATAAAAATCTATAGTACACAATATACTTGAATGATATGCTTGCATGTATGTGAAACACAACACAAAATGTAACTCCCACTCGTGTTCCATAACTTATTTGGCAGGTATCGTGTATTACTTGCCTTTAACGTAACTTGCATGTTATGTAATTAATACGTTGCCGTGTATTATATGAAAGACACGCACAAGATTCTTGTTGCAATATTGTAAACTTGTCACGCACGAAGCGTCGCCACGGCGACCTTCCTGGCCGCGTTGGCGCTCATTAATCATCCTGAAAGACACCTGCGCATTCCTGGCGCCGTCCGACTCTGCTTTACCCACAATGCACTGGTGGCACCTGCTAATGAATATTAATACACAAGAAGCAATCACATCTTTTATATTAATATTGTGTTTTATATATTTATTTGGGAAATGTGCCCAAGAACAGCTCATTTACTTAAGTTGGTGTAAGCACTGCAGCTATTATATTTATGATATGATTTTGAAATAATGTGGAATAAAAACACTTCATGCGTGGACGTAAGGCTGAAAGTTTAATGGAGGAATCATTACTAAATTTTTACTTCCTCCATTAACTTAATGTGAGTGAGGACTAATGGACAGCTGGACTCACTTTGTGTGTGTTTGTGTGTGCGCGTGCGTGCGTGTTTGTGCGTGTTTCAGTTAAGTGGTTGATGAAAGTTAATCTGATGTTTCATATGGTCAATATTGAACTTAACGTGATTTTACATGAATGTTTAAAATATTAGTAGGAAAATAAGAAATATTAATCATACAAGAAAAAATGTATACTACACTGAATTAAAAAAAAAGCAATAATATTTAAAATATTATGAGGAAGCGAAGTAAAAAAAAAGTCAAGCAGTTAAAAAATAATATTTTGAAAGAACATTTTTAGAATATTTTTCTAATATTAAAATTTTATGAGAAAACATTGTTTAAGAATCTGTATTTTCTGAGAATTTTTTATGTATTTATTTATTTTTATTTAAAAATATTACTGAAGCAAACTTTTAATGAAAATGTTGGACTTTTCTGAGATTTAAAAAAAAAATGTTTTAGCGGAAAAAGGTTGCTAGAGAAAAAAAAAATTGTCAAAGCAAATGTCAAAAGTGACACAAGAAAAAAAATACAAAAAATGTCCAAATCTTGTGATGAAAAACATTATGAAAAATGTCAATTTTTTTTTAAGAGTGTTTGGAATGGGGTTAAAAAATGACTTAAATAAAGAATAACTAGGGATGTTCAAGCTACCTTTTGCCTCAGTCTAGCCTCAACTACTGCTGCTCGATGTCAGATTGTTTTTGCCTCAAGTATCAGTGGCTGGTATCGGCATCCACCACGAGTACCCAAGAGCTTAAAGGAATACTTGAGTCATTGAGCCATTTTCAGGAGTAAAAAGTTAATATTTTTTTTATAATTAATGCGGTAACTTCATTATTTTTCATCTGCAATTAGTACCGTTAAAAAGTATTTTTTCTACTTCCTGTTGACTGATGATGACATCACCCGTGCTGAGGAAGTAGGTAACGACCAATCATGGCTCAGTTTGTTGACCAAACCCAGAAAAGAGGCGAGCCATAATTGGCTGTTACCTACTTCCTCAGCACGGGTGATGTCATTATCAGTCGACAGCAAGTAGAAAAATGACTTTTTAAAGGTATTAATTGTACATGAAAAATAATCAAGTTATCAAATTCATTCTGCACAAAATATTAACTTTTCACTGATGAAAATTGTTCAAGTATCCCTTTAAAATAATGCCGTGAGCTTCCATTGTTCTCATTGGAAAAGATTTGGCAAAGCGGCCAGACTTTGCAACCCAAATTAGCCGCGGATCATTGGCCCGCTCTGGGGTGAAATTGGAATCAAAAACAACAACAACAACAAAAATGCGTGATTATGACAAAACGTTAAGATGGCAAAGATTGAACAAGTGCTCAACTGTGTAAGAAGCTTATCGATATTCCGCCGGGAGGTGGGTGGGCGTGAAGAGCTGCCGCGGGATTCGGGGCTTTTAACTTGCGGCGGCGTGTAATGAGCGGCCGCCGCCGCTTTAATGAAAAGCTTTTCATCCAGCTTCCTTCACAAAGCTAATCACATCTCGGGGGACACGTACGATCACACCGGAAGGATGATAGGGGAAAAAATTCCCGCCTTCCTCTTCTACGTCTCCTTGGCCTCATTCCCTCACCCGTTGATGCTTGCGCAATTAGTCTCCGAAACTCTTCTCTTTTTCTGGCAATATTGTCATTTTCCTCTTTTTTTATATTTATTTATGTACATATATTTATAATATTTTACATTATTCTTGTGAATGGAAACTTGATTCTTCTCTTAGATATATCAAGAACATTATTCTTGTAACATTGTTTTTCCTAAAAATATTTAACTTTTGTTTTCTAAAAATGTTTCTATTTTGTTTGATTACATATTCTCTTCTTATACTTTGTAGTATTCACTCTTCGTTGAGTAAAAATGGTTACATTTTTCTTCACCGTTTCGTGAAATATTTCACAAACACATTTTATTTTTTTTGGGGGGTTAAATCCTAACTTATTTCTTGGAGAATTCTGACTTTCATTTTTTTATGCAATGTTTTTTTTTTTGTTTTTTTTTAATGCTAACGGTCCTTTTTTTTTAAATTGAAGTATTTTAACATAATTTTAATGACGTTTGACATTTATAAAATTTCCTTCTATGGAAGATTTTTATGTTGTTCTTGGAATTTAATTTTTTTTTTAATGCAGTTGTTTTCTTCGTAAACAAAATTTGGACTTTTTTGTAGTATATTTTCCTGTAATTTTCCTTTGTTAAATAATAACTTTTTTTCATTTTACATTTTAGCTTTTTGTCATGCATTTTTTTTTCAATGTAAAATTGTGAAATGTTCTCTTTTTTTTTTCCTTCTAGTGTTTTTCATATTCTTGTAAAATGTTGAAACGTTTTCCTCAAAATATTATTGTTTCTCCATTTTTCAAAACTGAGTTTTTCTAAAATTTTCAAATTTTTCTTTTAATCTTTTGCCCTTTTTAATACCATAACTTCATTCCTTTGAATATTTTTCTTATTTTAATTCATGCTTTTTTATTTTTTTTTCTCTTGATATTTATTCTGCTAAGGTTTTAACGTTGTTCTCTTTATTATATTTTTCCTCATAATATTCCCATCTTTACTTTGCTAGAATTTTGGCATTTGTCTTTTTAATATTATGCCTTTATTTTGAAGTTTTGTAGTCTTAATCAACCAAAATTTACCCAGTTTTCTTTTTTATTTTTAAATTTCTTGTAATACTCCAAATTGTTCTTTTAAATTTCCTCAATTTTTGAACAATTTAAATTTTTCCTGGTATTATCGTGTGATCAGAGGAAGAAAATTAGTTTTAGGCTCTTTTTTTGTTGACTTTTCCCTGCATTCCGTGCATTGTATCCTTTTGTGAATGAGTGTCCTGCACTCTTATCTGAGCTCGTCCTTGTGGCGTCCTTGTCCTCACCCTCGTCCTCGTTCGGCTTGAAAGTCGACTTACTTTTCATTGGGCTCATTCCTTTTGCTCCCTTTCCCGTCCACTCTGTTGAGATGGATGGCGGTCGTTAGCTCCATTAGCGATAGCCCATTGACTTGCCCATCCGTCGGGTCAAGGATACCAAATACCACGGGCCAACGTAAACTAAATTACTTTTCAGAGCCACTTTGTGATAAAATACAGACTTTTAATGGAATGGAGAACTCCCTTTTTCATCAGTTTCTGTTCACAGCCGCCCATCACCCAATATTTTCTTTGAGTAACTGTCAACAATTGTATATTTGTCTTATGAAGACGTTCGTGTTCCGTATCATTTTGGCTTGTGTTAGCAGAATGCATTCCGTTCCATTACGTCTGCTGAATGAACGCAGTTGCTCCCGTTTTTAAACTAGACAGCCAACTTGTCCTGGTGTGTCATGTTGCATAGAATAAGAGAAATGACACTGACTGAATTGCACTGACTTCACTATTGATTTTCTCCTCTTTGCCTCACTCTTGACTTGTTTTTGTTGTTATTCTAGTGGTTGCTTGTATTGATCCCAAAAAATGTGATTGATTGATCATGTTCATTCATAGCAGCTGACCGTGGATGACAAGTCATGAGGTGGTAGTTTGTCTCCCAAAATACAAGACTGTCTATTTATTTATTGCTTTACGTCTCACACACAAACACAACGTGTCCTGGACTATAAAGCAGTCAGAGCAGTGACACTCTTATCTAAAAAGTCAGCCCCTGAAGCCCGTTTCACTAAACATCAACTTTGGTCAGCATGTCTATCATGGGGAGACCTACAAAAAAAAGTCTCAAGAAGCAATACTTTAAAAGACACAGAAAGCCTGTCATTTTGCTTTGAAGCGGCCATTTTAGTGTCAAATTGGCAACTTCCAGGGCTTCTTTGAATTATTTGAAAATTCAGCCCCGGAAGCCCATTTCACTCAGCAACATCCACTTTGGTTGGCATGTCTATTATGGGGAGACCCACAAAAAAGTCTCAAGAAGCCATGCTTTAAAAGATACAGGAAGTGTGTCATTTTGGTTTGAAGTGGGCATTTTAGTGTCAATTTGGCTACTTCCAGGACTTCTTTGAATTATTTAAAAATTCAGCCCCCGAAGCCCGTTTCACTCAGCAACATCAAGTTTGGTCGGCATGTCTATCATAGGGAGACCCACAAAAAAGTATCAAGAAGCAATACTTTAAAAGATACAGCAAGTGTGTCATTTTGGTTTGAAGTGGGCATTTTAGTGTCAATTTGGCTAATTCCAGGACTTATTTTAATTATTTAAAAATTCAGCCCCTGAAGCCCGTTTCACTCAGCAACATCAAGTTTGGTCGGCATGTCTATCATGGGGCGACCCACAAAAAAGTCTCAAGAAGCAATACTTTAAAAGACACAGAAAGCCAGACATTTTGCTTCAAAGCGGCCATTTTAGTGTCAATTTGGCCACTCCCAGGGCCTGTTTGAGTTATTTGAAAATTCAGCCCCCGAAGCCCGTTTCACTCGGCAACATGAAATTTGTTATTCATGTCTATCATGGAGAGACCCACAAAAAAGTCTCAAGAATCCATGCTTTAAAAGACACAGGAAATCTGCCACTTTGCTTTGAAGCGGCCATTTAGTGTCAAATTGGCCACTTCCAGGGCTTCTTTGAATTACTGGAAAATTTAGTCGGCATGCTAGCATGAGGTGACTCACAAAAAAAGTCACACAAGATGTAGGCCATTTTGGGTTGTGTGGTTTGCTGGGTGTCCTTTAAAGACCATCTGGCCGCCAAGTTTTGACGACTTGCCGTAATATGCAAAAATCTCCATCCATCATCAGCTTTAATGCCGATGATGTCTCTCCAGATGTGGTTCCGAGCCCCGCGCCCCCGCCGCTCTCCCCCGCGCTCCGTCTGGCACCCCCCTCAGAGTCCACAGCGACCCTCGAGACGCCGACCGACGTTGCGGGAACCTTGTCGTCAGTCCCCGTGGCCGCCCCGGAGGCGACCTCGGAGGTAGGGCTCAACTCGCCATCAGAACCTGAACCGGACCTGGACCCTGACAAAGAACCCGAGAAGGACGCAGAACCAGAAACGGAGGAGGAGAAAGCTCGGCGTCTGCTCTACTGCTCGCTCTGCAAGGTGGCCGTCAACTCGGCGTCGCAGCTGGAGGCCCACAATAGCGGTAAGTGATTCCAATGTTGTGGGCCCACTGAAATTCGACTGCGACTGATGTGACATGGTAGCATTTTGTGTCTGCCAATGAAAAGGTACCAAGCACAAGACCATGCTGGAGGCCCGCAGCGGCGTAGGCTCCATCAAGTCCTTCCCGCGGCCGGGAGTCAAAGGCAAAGTGGCGCCACCGTCCTCGTCCAAGGCGTCGACGGGCCTTCAGAACAAAACGTTTTACTGTGAGACGTGTGACGTTCACGTCAACTCCGAGACGCAGCTGAAGCAGGTGATTTATTTATTTATTTATTTATTTTTTTTGTTTAACTAAATTGATTGTATTTATTAATAATTTAGTTTGTACTTAATTAATTTTATGTACCATATATAACTAAAGTACATTGTATAAATTACCTATAGTTAGTTTTTTAATGTAGGTATTTATTTTGGTTTGAATGCGAGAGTATTTAATGTAAGGAGAGCGGATGTTTGGTGGCTGTCATAATGCGGCGGATCTGGCTCGTCAGTTGCCATGGCGACGCTCCACTTGCATCATTATCAGACAGCTTGTCAAAAAAAAATAAAAAAATCAGCGCAACAGGAATCTTTGTCTCTTTTTGGAAATATCAATATCGCGTTGGCCTCGTTACCGTGGCAACAGTGGTTCTCAACGACGTCGACGACACTCAATCTTCAGTGGGCTGGATGACTTGTCAAATAATAATAATAAAAAAAAGTTATATTGTTCGAGCAAACTTTCATAATGTGACTTTTGAATGTCATGTCTTTGAAAATTCCAAAGTGTATTATTATGAGCTTTTTAGCTCGTTTTTAGCTTGCTAGTTTTGTTAGCCCGTCAATGGTATTTTGCATTGTGTCTTAGCATTAAGCTGTAATAAATTGTAAAAATCTCATAAAAACATTAAATATTGTGCAAGAGTTAATGCACACACAGCCTTCCTTTTGCATTGTGGACTTGTAGTATCAGCAAATACATGATACACTACAAGTATATATATACCAGCTGGCCACTTAGGACCACCCAAAACAAAAGTTACACTGCTGCCATTTTTCTGATGTTATAAAACAACAAGAAAACACATAAAAATAAAAGACTACTATCAGTAGCGGGATTTATCTGAGGTACTAATACTTGGGCAGCCATTTTATGTGGCCAAAATCATGTCAAATGGCTTTTTCCTAATAGAACTTACATCACTGGATGCTAAATGTCATTTTGCGCGCTGCTTCTTGCTTCTAAATCTTTTTTTTTTTTGGCATATAAGCCTTGTAAGTGTGTGGCTTTTGTCGGAGCTCACGCTGAGATTTTCCACCCAGACGTGACGCATCAATTTTTCATGCCGACGGAGAAGAAGAACAAGCAGCAGCCGTTGTGTGCAAGGCCGATCAAACCACGCAAACAAAAATGGTTGTTTATGCAAACAGATGTGGAGTAAATAAAATGCGAGATGATCTCCTCTCTCATATCTGGGGATGTGGCTGTGTTGAAAAAGACCAATCGAGAGCTGTCAAAATTAATCGATTAATCAATTATCAAATTAATCGGCAACTATTTTAATAATCGAGAAATCGTTTTGTCATTTTTTAATTTTAAAATTGCCCAAATCCTTTGATTTCAGAATATCAACAGTAATTTTTCACTGATTTCTGTAGCCCTTCATGAAAGAAGACTGATTATCTATGTGTTTAACCAAAATCAAACATTTGCAAACAACTGCTTTTATTTGGAAAACAAGGACCAAACCGGTAACATAGTACAACATCAATCTGTCACGGTTGAAGGTGCGGAATGAATCTGGTGGAAGGACCCAAAGGCGGAGAAACAAGGCAGGGAGACAAACAGGAAGGGCAATATAACTTTACTTTCAATGACTAAGTAAAGGACTGGATGGGACGTGAGAAGACTGGGGACTAAGACTTGACCAGGAAAGGGGAAGCAGGTACCCATGAAGGGGTGGGACATGAGCGGACTGATCGCCATGACGAGACTGAATGTTTGGCGACTTGGCTTGGACGTGGAGAGACTTGACGTAGGGAAACTTGACTTGACGTGGAGAAACTTGACTTGACTTGACTTGACTTGACTTGACTTGACTTGACTTGACTTGACTTGACTTGACTTGACTTGACTTGACTTGACTTGACTTGACAGCAAACGACACCAACACAGCACGCCACAACAGGACAGGACAAGACAATGCTCCCACAACACGTGAACAGGCACTACTGACTAAATACAACACTAACGAGACACTAACAAGACACACCTGGGAAACACAATAGGCTGAGGGCACTGATTGGTCACACATACTGGGAAGGTAAGACACACGCATGTGGACAAGGTTAAGGAAAACGGGGAGAACTAAGGACAAAATACTACAAATACCTTAAACCAAACAAAACCTAACCACACGGAACCAAAACATGACACAATCCCCGCTTTTTTTCATATACAACATACGAAATGATCACCAATCACTGGTTAATAAACAGTAACAGGGGGAAAAGTTTGTAATACACTTTAATGCAAAATTAAAATGAATCAGATTAATCGATTGAATAATCGATAGATTAATCGATTCTAAAAATATTCGATAGTGACAGCAGTAGACCAATCAAGCTCATTAATCATTTAAAATGCCTCTAATTAACCCCGAATAAAATCCAGCTGTTGTGTCAAAGAAGCTTAATGGTTTTGTACTAACATTGACTGGTATTTGGAACTGTTCATAATTCCCTCCACTTTGACTATGAACTGTCATTTTCTCAGCTCACAGGTTTAAGTGTTCTTTTCTGATTAACCCCAAATAAAGTTTAGCTGTTCTAGTAGGCTTTTTTTAAGCAGAAGCCTGAACGTTTTATGCTAACATTGACCACTACATGTATTTGGAATTGTTCTTACTATCCTCCACCTTGACGAAGGCCAACCTGTCATCTTTTTAGTTCACCAAAGAACTCTGTTGCTAACCAAAACAGCAGCACCAAGCAAAACAGTATTTCATGAGTCAATAATTTTTGGATTACATATACTCACCAGGCTAGCCGAAAAACATCATTTACTGCACTCCGCATTGTGTGTTTGCTCTGTACAATCTGTTCAATCCCTCCTCAACTCTTGTGAAGTGTTTATCGCAGTAATCCAGAAAAGTGTCTTGTTGTTCGTCCTGTCCTCAGCACATCAGCAGTCGTCGCCATAAAGACAGAGCGGCAGGGAAACCGGCCAAGCCCAAATACACTCCTTACAGCAAAGGAGCCACCAAGCAGACGGTGAGATATCTACCCACATTTTTTGCACTACCAACGCACTATTTTGTTGCTTTGATTCAAAAGTAGTTTACAATGACCAGAATTATCTGAATGGGACTTAGATAAGGCACTTTTGAGAGTATCATTCAGCTAAGATAGCTCAGTTACGACTTGTCTGACATTACCACACAAAAAAAAACACGAGCGTCAACGTTTGTAACATTATAAGATTAAAGCGTGAAGACCAAAGATAAGAAGGAAGAAGTGATAAAAAACAACAAAAAAATAATGTCTCCCCCCTATCATTGTGCGAGTTAACGGAGGGGAGCTCAGACTTGTGAGACTTCCTCGCAACGCCCTCCAACAGTGATTGATAAGCCGTGACATGGCGGCGCCGCCAGAGCGCCGCGTTTCCATTATGGATACAGAAGATTAGGCCCGATAACTTTGGTCACCTTTTCACACTATTAGCTTCACTGTGTGTGTGAGTGTGAGTGAGACGGAAGGGCTGCAGCGACAAACACAAATTCACATCAACACCGTCCACCATCATTTGGATTTTGTCTCGCGTTATTAAACTTTACTGTCTTTCATACAATAGATGGTCATTTATTGCACACATTGCCTTCAAATAGGATTAAATTGTCTTTGATGTTTACAAAAATATGTATGTTCAATAAGGATGATGATTACCAAAAAAAAAAAAAACATGTTTATAAGCTTCAAGGCAATATTAACAAAAAAACTTCAACATTAGTTTCAGTTCAGATTAAATTGTCTTGGATGTTTTCACGTTAAGATTTAATAAACATGATCCAAAAGGATACATGTAAGGTCAACAAAGGCAGCACTGACAAAAAACAAAAAAACAAAAAAAAAAACATACATAACGTTCAATAGATCAAAAGATGTTTACCTAAAAACATTTTCATAAAGTTAAATAAAGATGTTGACAAAAAGATGTTTCTAAAAACAACGGTCAAGGGTAAATTAGAAAATTATCTTTGATGTTTACATAAACACATACAAAAGATTCAAAACGTGAAGTTTACCAAAAAAATTATATGGAATTTCAATAAACAAAAACAATTAACATTCACCTAAAAACAAGAATGTAAAGTTTAAAAAATATCATAATTGTTTGGTTCAGTAACAAACTGTCTTTGATGTTTTTAAAAAATGTAAGTTAAATTCATGTTTATCAAAAAAACATAGAAGATTAAATAAAGGTATTTACCAAAAACATACTTAAGGTTCAGTAAAAATTTAATTGTTTCTCATTTAAAAATGTTATGTTAAATGAAGATTAAATTGTCTTTGATGTTTAAAACATTAACATCTTTGTCCATTAAATACTAAACACGTATAAAAGAACAACGGCTAGATTATTCTTTCAAATTTATGAAAAATTCAAGTGTAAGTAAGGTTAAACAACTTCGGGGATTTACAAAAAAAATAAAAAATCTGCCTACATAGATGTGTACGTATGTTAGGTTCAATAAGAACTTTGATGTCTTTGATGTAAAAAAAAACAAGGCAAAATTGTCTTTGAAAACAACAAAAGCACACACAATGAGTTCATTACTCTTAAAAACTACAAAAAAAAAAGTGTTGTGACTCTAAATTGTCTTTGATGGTTACAAAAATACATGTTAGAGGTGGTCAAACACAAAAAAAATGTGTTGATGTTTAAAGACTAAATCATCTTTGACATTGAAAAATGCAGAAACACATTTGTTTCATTCGAGACTCTTTGTAGATGTTTAAAAAAAAAAAAAAAAAAAAAAATCCCGTCCGTTGGTCTCATGGCAACGTGCGTCGATTGCAATTGACCTGAGAGTTGTTATTCAACAGCTATACCGAGAGGGATTTAAATACATCTGCATGCATTTGAATAAAATGACATTTCCAAGATTGGCTGAGAACGATATATATCCTTATAAATTGTATTCAACAAGCGTGTAAGTCAACTTGTGGATGTGATCCCGGTCCATGCAAGGAGAAAGAAACTTTCCACATTTGCAGCAGTTGAAGATTGCATTGGGGTCCATTCAGGTGACAAATGAAAAGGAAAAAGTTTTGGTGTCTGGCTGCCTGCTCATCGTCATCGGCGTGGCTTTTTGGTTGGGGGGGGGGGTTGTAAAAGGTCTCGGGAGGGATGAACGTCATTATTCCACAGTCCATTTCCTCGTCACTTTCAATCTCATTGATTGAACTGCATGCTTTTTTATTATTTGATCATTAGTAGAACCACCGTTTAGTTCAAAGCATCATACAAATTAGCCATTCTCCTGCATGAAAAAAAAAAAAAAGTTAGGGCCAGTAAAGACTAAATTTCTTTGTTTACAAAAACAAAAATGTTCATCAAGGACAAAATAGTTTGTCTTTAAAACATGTATGTAATTTATAGACTAAATTCTCAATTTTAGAAAATCATTTATGCTCGGTTCAACAGCGACAAATTGACAGGCAATTGTTTAGTGTTTTGGAAAGCAGGTTAATTGAAGACAAAATTGTCTTTGATGTTTATGTCAAGACATACGTTATTCGGTAAAGACAGTTTGTCTTTGACGTTTCGTAAAACATGTTACCATGTTTATTATCAAAACACGTGAGCTTCAATAACTAAAGTCTTTGATGTTAACAAAACATGTTGGGATTCAACAACCACAAAATTCTCTTTGATGTTTACGAAAACGTATGTAAGGTCCATCAAACACTAATTCTTTAATATTTACAAAAAGACATGAACAAAGACAAATTTGTGTTTGTTTTGTAAAACATGTTAGCATGTTTATAAAAACACATTAACTGCATTGTCTTTGATGTTTATGAAAATGTACGTAAAGTCCATCAAACACCAATTCGTTAATGTTTACAGACATGAACAGAGACGAATTTGTTTCATGTTTTGTAAAACATGTTATCAGGTTTATAAAAACACTTTAGCTTCAATAACTACATTGTCTTTGATGTTAACAAAACATGTTGGGATTCAACAAGCACAAAATTCTCTTTGATGTTTACGAAAACGTACATAAGGTTTTGTCTTTGAAGTTTACGAACGTAAGTCGATCAAAGACTAATTCTTTAATGTTTCCAAAACGTACACAAAGACATTTGTCTTTGATGTTTACAAAAAACACTACACAAAACAAATACTTTAGCGATACAAAGACAACATTATCGTTGATGTTGATGAAAAACAAACATTAGGGCAGGTTCAAAATTGAAAAAGCGAAAACGAAAACTAGCTGAAACTACGACACCTTACAAACTAATTTACCGATACAGGTGTACCTAACAAAGTGACTAATCCGCACGTGTCCACTGATTTTTCTCCTTCCCCTCCAGCAGATCAAGTTGAGTTTGGGCAAAGATCGTCCGCGCCCGCCACTGGCCGCGCACCTTCTTCCCGCGCAGCTAATGGCCGCTGCGGCTGCCGCCATCGGCAACACGTTCCCGCAGCGCTCCACCCACGCCCCCAGCCCCGCCCTCTTCCCGACACCGCCCCTCCCCGCGCCTCTGCTCCGCCCCGCCCCTGGCCCTATCAGGACCGCCCACCCGCAAATCCTCTTTGCGCCATACTGACGCCCCGATTGGGCGGCGGCGGACCTAACGCGGCGACCAGTCTATGCATCCCGGATTCATGATTGACAGCTGTCAGTCGACTTGTACATCTAAACGAGGGCAATAATGTAACACGCACACACACACACACATGAACTATGCAGTGTCGTTACTCCATGAGTGTCGCTAGGTGGCGCTCACGTTCCTGTTTGCACTTTAACTTTTGTTGACGTGCACGTTTGACGCTAGACTGTGTTCAATGGTTAGACTACGTGTCGTTTTTTGGGGTTTTTGTAGTAGTCCTTGCATATGTATACGCGACTCCCAAAAAAATTGGCAATATTTGGTTTTGGTGTCGAAATTTCCTGACCTATACAGGCGAATTTCATTTGACCTCCTTTAAACGTTTCAATGTCCATCTGTTTTACTCTTTTTGCACAATGTGCTGTTAAACAGCAAGGCACTAAACGGAAAAATTCACACTGTTTGTCATCTATTAAACACGACACAAAAAGGAGAGAGGAGACTTATACAATTCACTCCTGCACTCTCTGAAGATTCCTATCCTCACCCTCTGTTTTGATTTGGTTTAAAGATAAAGAAAGATTTAAAGATTTAAAGATAAAGAAACAAATAAAATAATCTTAAAATAGACTAAAATGCACAGGTAGCCATTTGAGGGAGGCTAAAATCGGGGTAATGTGCTCCCTCTTTCATACACCATTTAAAAGGATTGAATTCAATGCGTTTGGACACACCTGTTGTGAATTTTACCTTTCATCTCCCTGTCGTCGGACAGCAAGTTGTGCACAAAAAAAAAAAAAAAAAGTATTGAAACAATGAACAGATGGGCATTCAAACGCTAACAGAAGGTAACATTAAGTTCACCTGTAAAGGTTATTTTTGGTCATCCTGAAAATTCACACCAAATCCCCATATCAAAAGTTTTTTTGTGAGGAGTGTGTGTGTGGGGTGTGTGTGCGTGTGTATGTGTGTTGTCTGGATCACCGATGCTTCTGTGTGTTACGTGTCAAATGTGTTAAGAGAAAAGTGTTCATTTGAAAATAAAATAAGAGTCCTACTTTGTTAAATCTGCTCATTCAATTCAAGTCATGGGACAGTTCATTCGGTACAGAAGAATCCAAAAATTGCTATGACTTGGAGCATTTTGTGTCATATAAAAAAATCTTAAATATACTGCCATGAAAAAAACACATTAATAATCCCCTAAAATTAGGATTTGGACGCAAATGAGTTCAACGTTTCTGGGAAGGGGAAATTTAATCCCACAGAAATACTCCCTAACCAAGCAAATTCAGCCAAGACAAACATTTGAAATCATTAAATTTCTCACCATGATAAAAAAAGAAGAAGACAATAATCCCATAAAATTTGGAAGAAAATGACCAAAAGGAATTACTTTTGATGTTATAATCTGACCATCTTGCCTCTTGTCAAAAAAATAAAAAATAAATGAAAAAATAAAAAAATAAACAACTAGATCAGCATGTTGTAGACACGCCATAAAAGATAACTGGCCTTCAGTTGTGCGTATGAACATTTGTAAGACGAGCCTTCTGATTTTGCTGCCGAGAGACCAAAATAGCTCAGGAGTCAAAAGTTGAACACACAAACACACAAAGTGCATGTACACGACACGTGTGCACACACACACAACATCTGCCCACGCTTGAATGAACGTACAAGTATTAAGGAGGAGCTGTCGCCCCCTCTCGGTCGTGTTTGTCATCACGCTCCTTCACTATAAAAGAGCAATACTGTACTGGTGATTTTGAGTGGGTCTTCTTTTAATAAATTGCGCCACAATTCAGAATGCAAGATGACATTCTACTGGGTGAAATTCTTTGGTCACACAACCAGGCAAGAACCACGTGACGAAAGCCATCCTACACAAGATGAACAGACTAGTTCAAGTGAATTACACTCTTATCTCAAGGCATCTGGATTTGAGGTCAAAGGTAAGTAAGTAGACTTAAGTGACCTTAATCCTCCTCGCGTACCAATGTAAAAGACATTAGCATTAGCAGCGTATTGACGAAACAGCAGGCGACTTGCTAACCACAACAAAAAGGAAACATCTGGAAGGTTGTCCAGCACGGACGTCATCACCATAATCACACCGTAGCTTTTTTAGCGGCGTGCTAAACAGCAGTAACACAAAGTGACATTAAAGAACATTTTTGTGTCCTTTTCCGGCGTCCGACGCGAGCAGATGCTCTCTGTCTGCTAAATGTTCTTTGAGGTTGGCACAAAAGCGGTCGGTCTTGATGCTGTGACGCGCCGTGCGCTAGCATCTGGGCTTTTAAAACAAATCAAATTAATGTGAGCGTCATGAATGTGGACAGCACAGCCGGGTGCACTTATCATAGCTCGCCACTTTTTATTTATTAATCTCGCTTGATGTTTACTAAGACATCCATTCTTGTTCCGTAACTCTATGAGCTCTGTGAGCTGTGTCTAACTCGCTCGCTTCCTTTTGTTTTTCAACCATTTTAATGCAAATCGCTGGCGTCGGACGGAATCCTTGTACCTCCAAAATCATCACCCCAAAAATGTCATGTTTGTTAAACCATTTAAGATTACAACTTCAAAGAGGGCAAGCCAATCGCCGCACTTAAGAATGGTCGATAGTTTGGGTAAAGGCGAAAACACAAACACCTACACCATGAATGTCTATATGAATGGACAAACAATGTCACTTAACTTGCCATAGCAAAAAGTGAAGCCACCGGCGGCCATCTTACATCCAACACTTTTTTCTCTTCATTCATACCATGTGTCCAATCATATTTAAGCTTCTGTGCCTGCACCAAATAGTGAGTGATTGTGTTCACCAATCTGAGTCACCAATTATTATTTATTTATTTATTTTTATTATCCTTCAAACTCTGCTTTACTTAATCAGAGTCACCAAAACAGGCCCGGTATCAGTGTAAGATGTGATCGGGCTGCCAGATGGTATCGGTGTCGCCTAACAAACACGTCCCGCTACAGGATTGGCTAGAAATTATCCAGTTGACGTCAAACATTGGGAAGAAAATATTAAATATGTCGTTTAATGGGCTCCAGATGGGGGAGTGGAACCGTCACTTGCCTTCGGTGCCGGTTGGCGTGGGTTCACTTGACTTCTCCGCTTGGGAGACCATGTGTGGCTTACATGATGTACACTTGTGTGAGTGAGTGATAAAAAAAAAAAAAAAAAGTAGTTTCAATAACAAAATGTACAGACTGAAATTGTAAAAACGTAACCAAACCTAGGAATATAACCGCAAAATATATTGAATAAATAATAAAATTGATTGACTAGATGATAAATACACAAAATAATTGTTTCAGATGTAACAAATATTGTCAGTTTAGATTGTTAATGTGTTCCGAAAATCATTAAGGTTGTTTTTTGCTATTGTGATTGATTTGTGAACAGCTAAAAAAGAAACCAAACGGAAGCTAACTTGGCTGTACGGACATCACCAGGAAGAGCGAATGCGCTTCAGTCTATTTTTTTTTTTTCCACTCTTAAAGTATCATGCTTTTATATTTTTAAATTTATTTACGTTTTTACAATTTTAGTCCATAAATTTAGTTATTTCGGACAATTGTAAATGGACAATTTCCAGACAATCCTGTAGCGTGACGTCATATGCAGGCGACCCAGATACGATCTGGCAGCCCGATCACATCTGACACTGACACGAGTAACTGGCCGAATGGCGTCAGCATTTTCCCGTCCTCTGATTGGTTCAACTGTTTTATCCTTCTGGTTGGTTGAACTTAAAAATGCGCACCTGACCAGATTGGTTTACAATGTCGACCGTATGATTAAAAATTCATTTTCAAGAAAAACAGAACGTTTTTCGGCTAGGTCAAACACTTTCAGGGCAGCATGTATGAGCGCTACAGCTAGCTTACACAGACAGACAGGAACAAGCAGGTCTGCTGCGTTTGCATCGGCATCTCTGGTGAGCATGATTTAGTTTATTTAGTGTTTTTATGTTGATAAATATTGATTGTAAACTAGGTCAGCAGCTGCTATATTGTAATGTAAATGTACCGTAGACGTTTGAGGTTGTTCAGAGATAATGTAACTCTTTATCATGCTTTAGTAATAATGGTATTCATCCTCAAATACGCATAGTGTGTTTGTACATTATTTAGCAACGTGATAGTGTAATTAAGAGGTGGATTAAATAAATACCCATTGCAGGCCCAGGTCCGAAACTCACTTTACTGGCTTGAATCATAAAATGTGGGTCAATGAGTTTCATTCTAGACTCAACACTTTTTTTTTTTTTTCTTTTGTAATGTTTTCTACCAGATTACATCATTGATCAGTTTTTTGGACACGGAGCAATTTCATGTAATATTTAATGGCTTAGTGTGCCCCAGTGGTGCAAATGAATGATGCAATTTTGTTCTGCTGACCCTAAAGAAGCATTACTTTTAATTTAAGAAGAGATGCTCTTTTTGCTAACTGTAGCAATATCTGGTAAAATAGATATCGAGATACGAGTGACTCAACTTTCGAGTTATTTGAGAAGCAAGTCGTCGTTCGATTGATTTTTTATTTTTATTTTATTTTTTTTTGGGGGGGGGGGGGGGGGGGGGGTTGCACAGGTGCTGTATGGTGGCAGTGACTTGGCAAATATTTAACATTGAATCAAAAAAAGAGGCTTGAAGCTCTTTATTGCAACTCACAGTTGAAGTTTTGTGTCAAGCTAAATATAGAACAGAAAATTACACCTTGTGTATTAAAAAAAACACATAGCTTAGCCTTTTAAGTTTGCTAGCTTAATGCTAATGCTAAATAGCATATCTGTTGATTTTTTTTTTTAAAACACAATTTTTCACATAGGCAAAAAGGGTATATTGTCACAAAAGTTGTATTAACTGGAGCAGTCACATTCAAGTAAAAACCAAAACCCAACGTTTGCTCAAACTTTTTGAATATTCTTAACTGTCTTGTGCAATACCCTGCTAGGAGACTTTCGAGACGACACATTTTCTCAAAACTTTCCATGGAATTCTGCACGGTACGACATATAATAAGTGTCAATCAAAAGTGAACATTGTCGTCATTATAATCATGGCTCCAGCTCTTGTACTGACTCTCATTAGCTTCTGCGGGTGACCTCTACCTCATCACGCCTCCCTGATGATTGACGGCTCCATCCATTATGGACTTATTCATTAGCAGCTCAGACAGGTGAGACGGACTCTTTGACTTTGACGCTTCCACCAAACACTGTGCGGTCTGTCCAAAGGAGGAGAACAAGGGAATGTAGTACAGTATTGTGCAAAACTTGGCACGAACTTTATTTTGAAATAGAAGCGTTCATTTACACCACCAACGTTGACACTTTAGAGTGCCTTGTTGTTGGACTTACTTGTGTGCATGTTAGCAGAAAGGCAGAAGAGCGAGGAAAATAAATGATATTAAAAAAAAAAAAAAATGAGTGTGATGGCTAGCATGCTGACAGGAGCTTTACACTGGCATAGCCGCTTTAGAGTAATTCATTGTTATGACGTGGAAATATTCCAGCCACTGAATGCTTTAATTGTTCATATTTTCATGTTGGTATATGTAGGCTTAAGAAAGATGCTAGATGACGCAACTTTCCAACTCATAGCAGTGGTATTTGATTGACAGTGAAGTGGGGAGTTGCTTCAGGGCCTTCAGCAGACACAACCAGAACATTTTGAGAATTACTTGATTTTTCTCATGTTTTTTTAAAAGCCTTGCTTTACATACTTGACCATATCTTTAATTATTCAAATTCTTCTCTTTGGTTTAGAAGGCATTTGTTTTCACTTTCAGACAATGCTTGAGGCAAATAGAATGCTCTTAGGAAAAAAAAAAAAAAAGTCTGGTAAGAAGAAAAAGAGGCAAAGAACAAGCATATTTTGCATTGATTTGAGATATTTAACCTTTGCAGGGTTATATATATATATATATATATATATATGTATGTATGTATGTATATATGTATGTATGTATGTATGTATATATATTTAGTTATTTTATTGTATACAAAGGTACCTGTGGGAAGTACCAATGGGATCAAACCACATTTACTTTACAAAATTCCACTATCTTAATTCTAAACAAAATATGAACATAAGTGGTAGCAACAATTCCAGACAGCGCATATAACTATAGTCTACATTATTAGAATGTTATTAGAATGCCTGGGATCTCTTCAATTCTGGGGGTGGGGAGAGAGCATAATATGTCTCCTTTTAAAGTTTAGCCTGCCGACCCCCTCCAGGGAGCACAAGGAATATGCTGTAATGAGGGAGGCTGTCACCATGGAAACGGCAAGATCAAAGCCCGTTTTAAAATTGTTGGGGAGTCAGAACATGTCAAATACAAGCTGACAATCTTTAATAACATTTCTTATAACTGCAATTTTTATAGTTAAATGATTGAAAATGGAAGCATGAAGAGGTGTGAGGCTGCAATACTGCCCCCTTGTGGCGATGCCAGGAAACTGCCGCAGAGGGCCACACGATAATGCAGGGGCAGGTACAGGGTCTCCTTGGTTTACGACGGCCACAAAAGGTAAGAAACACACATTTCGGCAAGGATCCATGTAATGTACTTCTAAGGCTAGATAGGCTTTAGTTACAAACATCCGTTCGCCATTGTTTGTTTGAACGGAAAATGTATTTACATGTATTTCCCTTCTGACACACCCTCACCTCCAACAAACAGAAAATGGCGCTCAGTCCACTCAAAATGCACATTTGTGCAGTTTTTTTTTCTTCAAAGTATTAGGTCAAGAATTGACCACAATTCTCCATCGCCATCAACAGAGTTTCTGTCCAAATTCACAAGACTGGTTCCTCCGAAGGCCGAATTTGTCGGCTGCATGACGTCACTCCCGGCGCGACTCCACAAAACGCACAGATTACACATGAATGGGGTGTCAGTCAATGCACTACCGACATGCAACATTGACAATTCATTCATGTAAATCCGTGCGTGCTGTCGAGTGACGTCATGTAGCCGACAAATTCGGCCTTCGCAGGACCCAGCCTTGTGAATTTGGACACAGGCAGAGATTGGTCTCCTGTTTCAGACTAATGCTTTAGGCAGGCTAAAAAGTGTGTCCATGTGGCAGCCATGTTGGTAAGGGCAACTTTCCCGTCAAAACAACGGCCGTTTCTCAGTATGAAGAACGCAGAGCACGATCTTACTAAAAAAAAAAAAATGCACGCAAGAACACACATCTTTGTAAATTGGAACAGCTGTGTACTTACTAATGAAAACAAATACAAAATTTTGTACTGTATTGGATGTGTTCAAACACAGATGACCCCTTCCTCCAAATTGTCTGTTAAATCAAGGCTCCAGTTTTCTCAAATGGGATCCCACAATGCTCAGAATGAAGCAGTCACAATTCATGACATAGAAACGCTGTTAAAAATTCTTCTCAAATGTATACCATGGCGATGTCGCTGCTAGCGTATGCACAATTTAAAATGTTTACTGGCATTATGACTTTACTATTTCATTCAAGCACAAACGGAGAGCAAAAGGCATACAAGAGATTCAACCTTTATTCAATTTATTAAGTCGTATTCAGACACTCAAAAATACGATCGGGCCCGTCGTGTGGTTAAAACCCATCGAGCCGTTTCCGGGTCACAAGCACTCGCTCGTATAAAATGAAGACATGATGAGCAACACTGTGTGCAATGCGATTAAAAGTTTCTTTCCAACGTGACACCAGAGTTGATTTTTTTTGTTTTTGTTTTGTTAATAACACTACACAGAGCTAATTAGAATAATCTTTAAAAAAAAAAAAGAAAAAAAGAAACACCACAGCTTTACCAGTTGGAGACGAGAAGAGAATACAAAAAAAAAAAAAAAAATCAAAATAAAAGCATAACCAACTGTACAATTGTTCGGAATCTCTTTTGTTGTGTGGTCATTTCTACACGTGCGGTGTTGACTCGGGGGTGGGGGGGAAAATCCACGAATCCTCCAGGAAGGGGGGAGGGGGGGATGACGAGAAGAAATCCCTCCTGTTGGGTTTTTGCTTGACAGAACAGGGAAAAAGGCCGGGACGTGTCATGATGAGAGCCATTTTGTGGGCGAGGGGCGTCGGCGTTGCGGGGGTTAGTTTTTACGACGAGAGGGTGAGATGTTTGCTTCAGGCGTTGTAGTGATAACATGCATCCATTATACTGATGTACACTTCTTAAAAAAACTTTTTTTAAAGAAAGAGGAGGAACATCAAAAAAAGAGGTTTTAGAAATGCAGCTATACAAAGTCTTTCGCTATTTGGAACTGGGGTGGTGAGGAGCAATGTAAGGAAGCTGATGTGTGCGTGTATGTGTGTGTGTTGTCGGGGGGTTGTTTAAACGGGACCACTCCTAGTTACTGCAGCAGGTGCGGCTGCTGGGTTGAGCCGTCTCGGTCAGGTCCACGCCCCGGTTCCGCCCGCCGCTGGCGCCGGATGTCTGGGGCTCGTTCTTGGGGAGCTTCTTGGCTACAATGACATCATCACACGGCGCCGTCAATACCAGCTTTTCACGTTTTTCGTTGTGTTTTACAGCTTTTTGCGCAAAAATCAAATCGTAAGGATTGTCTTGCGCATTGCGATACATAAGTGGGTTACAACTTACAACAAGGTGAGCAAAGGATGGCCCATGCCTTGCTTGAGTCCGCCCCATCAAGCATTTACATGATCAAGACTTCTACATGATTTGTATGTATTCATATTTGAAATGAGTGATTTTATTCATGAAAATAAAAATGTATTATAAACAAACCAAAAAATAAATGTATTACACATTTTGTTTGATTAATATGGTTAACTTTTCCCCTAAAATCATTGCAATTAAATGTATTCATTTATCTCAAATAATTAAATAATTGGTTAATAGATTCCATCAAAAAAAAAAAAAAATCCACTACATAAAATATTTTAAGAATTACATATACATTTAAATTTAATAAGTAAGTTAATGTGGGCATTTTCCCCTTAAAATTAGTTAAAATGTATTACTATTATTATTATTATTATCATCATCATCGTCCCTATTATCACCATTATTATAAATTTATTTATTAAGTTTTGGGGTACCCAATTAAAATGGTCATTTGGAATATGGCAAATAATAAAATGTTTATGGTAAATTTCACATATAGATGTAATGGGTTTTTTTGTTTTGTGTTTTTTTTTTTTTTTAAATTGATTACTTAAAATAAATATGTTTAAAAAATCCTTTGACATATTTTAATTTTGACTGAATAATTAATTTCTGATCCCATAATGAACGCTGTCGCTAACCAAAACAGCAGCACTCAGCCTGTAAATAGTCTTTCGGAGCATAAGTGTGGAGTCCTAAGGCCCCTTCACACTGCAGGTAAATAGCGTTCCTGGTTAAAGGGCCTTTAGTGCATCTTGTAAACACACCATTAAAGATAACATTGCATTATGTGGAGATGATTAACGACAAAATTGTCAGACAATGTGCAAACAGTTATATTTGGCCACACCATTAAAGTATATATATATATATATATATATATATATATATATATATAGATTTTTTTTTTTTTTTTAAACAAACCTTTCACATGACGTAATATACTTTCAATATTAATAAATGCTATTCACCCCAAAAAATAGACACCGCCACACTGCTACATTTGAGCTATTTACGAAAATACGGTATCGCAAATATAACATGAGCTGCGTTGCGCATGTTGGCGTACGGACTAAAACAAACATTCTAGACGAGATGCTCACCGATGGCCATGAAGATCTCGTTGACGTTCATGGACGTCTTTGCCGACGTCTCCATGAAGAGCAGGCTGTTGTCGTCGGCGTACGATTGTGCGTCCTGAACACAACATGAGCTCCATTACATCAGCTTCATAGCACACTTGTTGTTCACATTCCTTAAAACCGCTACATTCAAGCAACCTGGCAGGAACCAGATTTATAATTTGAATCACTCAAAGGAGTTCCTCCACAATATCAGCCTGGGACTGCTCCAATGTGATCTGCTCGGGAAAGGCGGGACATCCAGTACAATACTTTGAGCTGATTGGGCGATGGGTCCATTCGCAGATATAAAATAGTTTCATTTTACTCAAAGTAATTTATTTTTGTAGTTAATGTAATGTAAAAAAAACAACAACAACAATTATTCAATACAAAAAAAAATGATTTTTCAAAGTTAATGTAAGCAAAAAAAAAAGTTCATAATTCATTCTCGTGTTTGAGTTTTTGTTTACAGCTAATTATCCAATTATTTATTAAAAAAATAAATAAAATGAACATGTAAAATTGCTAATCTTATGAGACGTTTTTAAACTTTGTTTACAATAAACCAACTGACTACTTAATGAAAAATTAATATTAAATACAATTCATGACGTGTTACAATACATGTAAAACATGGAAAATTTATTAGAATAAATAAAAAAGTACAGTGGATTCCTGCACATTTGCATTTTTTTTTTAAACCCTATCTCCAACTTATTTGCGCTATTTTCCTTTTTTCTTTCATGGCAATAATAAAGGAACGTCAATTACTTAGTTTTTTTTTTTTTTTTTGCTATTTGCAGTTGGGCTCTGTCCATGTTATGCCTGAAATTTAGTTTGATTTTAATTTAATTACGTATTGGCAATCTAACACTATTTAATAAAATCAATACATTAAATGTATTTCTATTTTTTTTAACTACATTTCATTAACTATTTACAACAAATTAATTAACCACTTACTGAATGAGAAATGAATAGAAACATATGAATGAATACTTTTTTAAAATTATTCAGTTCTGGGGAAAAAAAAACAAAACTGCTCCATTAAAGTAACAGTACTCTTAACAACAAATATTCTATGTACTGGGTTAAAAGAGAAGGCAATTCTTTGATCCAACTGAACAAAGTAACAACTGCACAAATATTTTCACATACCTGGAAGTCGAGCGCTCGCTTGCTGGCCAGGTCGGCTTTGTTGCCAGCAAGTGCGATGACGATGTTGGGACTGGCTTGCCTCTGCAGCTCCTTCACCCAGTTCTTCGCCCGCACGAACGACTCCTGCACAGGAAACAGCCGCAGCAGTAAGTTACCCACGATGCCCAGCAAGTGAGACTTTATACCCAAGGACCACATTTCATTTTTCAAAAAGGGACAGATGGTCCAAATGTTATTTGTCAACACTGCATGTGCCCTGCCGTTGACTAACAACCAGTTCAGGTTGCCCAACATATCACCAGCCAAAAATCAATTGTGATACTCAATCTCACTGTTTGTCTAAATGTATACCCCACATCTCTCCAAGTCAAAATTCAAAAGTCAGCCAGGATATGCTCCAGTTCACCTGCAACTCTAATAAGGACACGCGACAGCAAATGGATGGACGGATGTTTGCGACGTACCTCGTTGGTGATGTCATAGACCACGATGGCGGCCTGAGCGCCTCTGTAGTACATGGGGGCCAGACTGTGGTAGCGTTCCTGACCGGCCGTGTCCCAGATTTCAAACTTGACCGTCGTGTCGTCCAAGCATACCGTCTGAGTGAGGAAGGCGGCTGTGGGAAGCGCAATATGGACGGCAGTGTTATTGTCAGCCATTTTATGGGGCCAAATATAGTATCTGTTCATTTTCCTGCTGTTGTGAATGTAGCAGGGACCATATCACGGACCTAGTGCAAATAGTCCACTGTGACAAGACAAGAGCCAAACCTCCAATGGTGCTCTCCTGGAATTCGTGGAACTGTCCCTTGACGAAGCGGAGCACCAGGCTCGACTTCCCCACCGCCGACTCCCCCAGCAGCACCAGCTTGAACTGGCAGATCTTGGTGCCGGCGTTGGGCCCATTGGGTCGGGTAGCTCCGCCTCTACTTGCCATGTCGCTTTCTCTGGACGCTTCCTGATGTGGATGCTGCGGACACACAAGGGGAAATGTCACATGTACAGTATAAAGCACAAAACTCTTTGTAGTTGCCTCCAGAGGGGCAGTTACAACTGTGAAACTGTAAAAATGTTTAATGGCGACCGGTCCAACGCCAAGACTCTAGATTTGGTATGTAGTCCCAAAATAAAAAGTCAATTTACTAGTTTGTTGGAAACGGTCACAAGCTAACAACCAGTGTTGTGGCTGCTCAGTACACATTGGTTAATGCGGCTTTTTGTTTATAGGCGAGGACAATGTGCGCCGCTGGGTTAGCTGTGTTTAGTCTTTTGGTGTAACCAAGTGAAGTGTCTGATCTCCCAGGTGCAAGTGTTTCACTACACAGTGATGACCTTAGTTACAGACTTGAATGATAGCATCGACTGTTTCACATCCACTGAGTCATCGGAATGGTTTGGCATTCCCAATGTCACACGACAAACAAAACACTGGTTGCTTTGACAAACACAACAAATAGTTGCAGCGACTATGACAGCCTCCATGATAAGCCTAAGCCCTGCCATTAATATTCTAATTTGGAGCCTGATATTATCATCATTTTACGTCACAAGTCCTGCTCAATGGCCATAGAATAGTGTTCTGGAAAATGATGTGGTAATATTTAGGACACTGAGTTTTCTCCGCTAACATTGCTATACAAACAAACCACAGGATTAATTTATCACAGTTGACCGCTAATTGCCGTCATCTGCGTGTAACAAGGGCAAGTTTATTAATTAAGCAACGTGCCGGGTTGTTGTTGATTAGCGTGAATTAGCACAATAGTAGCTAACGTTAGCCGAGCGGCTACATTCGAAGTTCGTAACGTCGCACCGAGAGAATTCAAGCCGGTGGTAATGTCTACTTGACGGCGTGTGATGTCATTTGGAGCCGCTGACACGCCGAGCGTGTGCGTACAATCGTGTTTAATGTCGCTTTAGCAAACATTGACATTATGTGCGGTAGATTTGGGTGTGTACTGCTAGTGACAGCTATGATGTTAGCCGTCACTGGCTAACAGCTGGCTAACGCGTCACTATCTCCTTCGCTGTCTTTTGGGTCAGACAAACGTGGTCAAAATGCTTCACAAGCGTCCATGTTTATCATCATAACACAACAAGTGGCGTCAATCCAACCGGTCGGACCTGCCCGAGTCACCACGTTAGCGGGTTAGCTCGACCCCCTCCAGCGTCGTCGTCAGCGGCGGGATAATGCTAGCAAGCTATCCCGCTAAAGAAGGCGCTGCGCTCGGGGTTGGATGTTTCTTCAGCCGCGGCCGTGTCGGGTGGAGCCCCCCCCCGCTCCGGTTAGCTGCCAGCTAGCTTGCTCGTAATCGGCTCGTTTACTCACCCAGCCAAGAGACACCGCCGCTGCCGAATGTTGCTCACTGAGTCCCCCCCAAAACAAAACTACGCACTTTGATGTCTACCGGAATTAGTGAAACATTAATTATTCTTTTTGTTGTTTTTTGTTTTTTTCCAGCAGGCTCCGCCACTTGTCTCAACTTCCCTGTTGGCTTTGTACGAGCGATGATGACAGATCGTATGACTGCAACTGGCAATCCTCCTACGTCTCACCGAACCCCACCAATCATACGCGCGACTCCATTCTTATCAATTTGGGATATTTTAGTTTATGTGTGTGAATTCCTCGCGGGATAAAACATCAACCAGACTGACAAGTGATCACAAAAATGGCGATGTTTTCAAACAGTAGAAATGTAACTCGTTCGTCTACACGTCATTCATATTTGTCTTTTTTTTCCCCCCGAAACATTTTTCACACACATTTATTATGTACGGTTGCGTTTATTAGTTTGCGCTCTTATTTTGTGTTAAAATAAAACGCTTTTTTTTTTATTTTTATTTTTAAAGATATCACCTTGTCGGCTTTTGAAATGTTGCTAGGCAACGACAAACGAAGAGTAAGCTAGCACTCGTGTTTCCCCCTCGGGGAACATATATTTTTCTTTTTAGTTGCTAATTGTTGTAAATATAGTCAATTAGGAGGTGAATATGTCAGACGCACTGAAGATAACGCACATGCCAAGGGTAAGTAAACAAATACGTGTTGTCAGAGTTTAGCCCAACTTGTGACTTTGAAATGGTGTGCTGATTTTATCTTAATCATTTGTGCCATTTGCCCCCCCCCCCCCCCCCCCCCCCCCCACGCCAGGCTGGAAAACGAACCCCTATTGGGGACAGCGTAGCTACTTGTTTTCATGATATAAAAAGGGTAAGTTTTTTTGTTTTTTTTTATGTAAAAAGGGTAAGTTGTAATGAGCCTTAATAGCCTTTTTGAGGGACCCTATAACAATTACATGCAAGCTTTCACACTACGTATAGATATTTTAAAAACTAAATTATCAGTCAGCTGGCAATGAGTAAACACATTGAGTCACTTGAAATCCAAATTTGTGTCCCCGATCGAAGGTCTGAAAGATGAAATTTTCTCGAAATTTTGATCCAATTTTGATTCAGAATAATACAGCACAAATTTGGAATAGGGGCTCAAAGTCGGTCAGCTACTTTTACGTCTAACTTCTCCTGCCTATTGTGTTGAAAACAGTTTTTCCTGTTGGGAGGCAACATATTTCCACTTTTCCCCAGGTCGCTGTTATGCGTGATTGACACAGACAGACACAGAATGGGTGTCAATGTTTTCCAGGCAATTTTCCACTTTTATAGGTAGTATCAAAGATGCCATTGCTGGTTTGTGGCTTCCACTGTTTCTCCACTGTTCAGTATAGATGGTGCTGATGCATAATACCGGGACAGGCAAGACAGTGGAGTTTATCACCCAACACTTACTTCCCCCGCCCTGTCATGTTGAAAGCAATTGTGGCTGTCTATCATAGACACTGGCAATTATATCCATCATTTAATTATTGGATGGGATGATGCAGTGTCACAAAGCAATCATGGCCATATCCTGCCTTCGCTGGTAGATAACTGCAGCTCTGATGCGGGATCTCCGTGTGAAATAATCTGAAGACAGATACTTTTTTTTTTAGGGTCTATATGAAGGCTCTCTAATGCAAATTACACATATGCAACCATAGTACAACATATTCCACTCTTTCCCAAGCCGTGATAAATGTCAAAACAGTGTCATTTACACTTTTTTTATTTTATCTTTTTTCCCCCAGCCCTTGACGCCGCCCGTGGTTCGAAAGTACCACAACAGCAACAGACCGGGCCCGGGCATGAGCCGAGTGCACCACGGGAAGGCCAACGACCCAAAAGTGGCCGACATGCTCGTTCACGGCCTGCGCACCAAGCGTTTGCCAAAGGTCAGCTCAATTGAGGAATTGAGTGTGGACCCTTCCTGTTTGCTAAATTCTGTCTTATTGTTTTCTGAAAACATTCAAAAGGGACTTCTGATTATACTTTAAGACTAGAAATAATTAACATGTGACACTTTTGCCATCTAGTTCAAATGTATTGTGACATGATGTTGTCAAATATGAGCATTTTTTATTATTAATGCCATATATTATGGAATATATATTATATTAATACAAACAATGATAGTTCCTGTGTTATATTTGTGGTAGGCTACAGCCATAATCATCCCGCCACCTCTCAGCAAGTTCCAACAGAAACTGCAGGAGTTCAGCGAGTCCATGTACGCCTCGCAGCAGAAGGCGCCGCTGGGCCGTGCGCCAGACCCTGTCGGACTTCCCACCTGGTATAACGAGCGAACCAGGTTTGGAATTAAAACTCATCGAGGTGCGTCAGTTCAATTAGGCTCTTAAGGCTTCGAGTCTGGTGGTTTCTCACTTGTCCTTGTTTCTTTTTTTGGTGTGTGTGCAGATGTGGATGCCGTCACTGTTATTTATCCTTCTAAAACTTCGGGGGATTTGGAAAAGGAGGAAAAGGAGGGACACAAGTTTTATGTTCGCACTCACAACGGATACTTTGCTGGTGAGAACTCTGCATGTATTTAAAAAAAAAGAAAAAGAAAAAAAAAAGGCAAACGTGTACAGCTGTATTGTCAAAGACAGATTTAATAGATCCAAAGATTGTTCAAAATTGAACAAAACCAAAAATAATCTAATCCCATCCATTTAATTTTTTATATAAACAGAGATTTAGGATTTATTGTCAACCGAGTTTAATATAGAGCAGATCTGGATTTCGTTTTTTTTTTTTTAGCAGAAATGTAAATCTAGCATAGAAAATTACATTGAATAAAAAAAAAATATATATTTTTTTTTAAATCCACAAAATGGAAAGAAAAAACAACCTCATTCATTGACTTCTAAATGTTTGTAGGGTTTTAGAGATTAATGTCAACCATGTTTAATCTAGAGCTGATCGAGACTACCTGTTTGGCAGAAATATGAACGTAAAATAAAATGTTAAGTTTGTATGGAACTTTGTCAAATAAGTATTAATTCGAGAATGTTTTTTTTTTTTTTTGTGATGAAAATTATCGCAATAAAAACTATGAATTTGTATTACAAATTTGAATATTATGATTGTACCAAATTGTAATTGTGTTCCAGGGGAGCAAATTGACAGGAAGTACAACTATGATAAAGACAGTCGCTTTGGGATTCAGACGCTTTATCACAAAGATGGACGCTACGTTGACAGAAGTCTGCGGTGGTTGGGAGAATCCACCAGGTGATATGACAGCAACTATATTTATTTATCTATCTATTTATTTTCCGAAGCCTGGTCCTAACATTAGCAATCCCACGATGATGTAAGATGATGTAACTGTGGGTGTTTGCCGAGCAGCAGTTTCCAGGAAATATTGCCCAGTTCTAATTCACCGTCAATCAATTATCATTTCTCAACGATTATTGTGATGATGGTGATTAATGCACACAGTTGTACAAGACAGCAATGATAAATGCAAGAAAGAGAAGCATCAACTAAAACAAAAAACATTTTTGATGTAATTTACCGAATCCTCCTGTGAAAACAATCTATTTATATATTTTTTCTAGATTCCTAAATATTTTATTAACATTTATATGATCTATTTTATTTAGATTATTTTATAATTGGTATTTATTTTATCTTATTATTTGGTATGTATGGATTATATATTTGTGTTTTAATAATATATTATTTCATATTCATATAATTTTTCTTTTTTTGATAAATTACTATTAACTTAAAAAAAACCTTTTCTACCAAATTTTCATAAAATAACTATAATTGAATTATTTGGGATGATGGGAAAATAGCACAACAAACTGTGGAGTTCAGATTCAAGCATGTTGAATTTTGTCCAGTAAGTGTTTATTTAAAATATTTTATTTGCTGAAGGATGTACAATCCAAACCCCACATGGACAAGATCGCCAGACAGCAGGCAAAAGTTGGAACAACAAATGGGGAACATGAACAAGAAGTATGTTTTTTATGTGTCACACTCAATATGTCAAAACTTCAACTTTTATAACTTTTCAATGTTTTTCTCCGAGGAGAGGAAACAATATTGAGCTGCCACCAGACCACAGCTTTGGAATCGTCATACCACAAGATAAATACAGTGAGTTTTCTTTTATGAGAGCGGATGGCGTAAGCTGAGATGAGAACGTATCGTTTTCACGTTTCCACAGACGTCGCGGATTTGATCCACTCGCCGGAGCAAGCGACGGACAAACGAGTGCGAGCCGGCGAGCGCCAGCGCTGCCAGGCCAGGGCCGTGCGGAACCGCCTCAAACTGATCAACTTGCAGAACTTTCCGTCATTGCTGCAGGCCTTCAGGCACTATGACAAGGTACATCTGGACTCACAAGGATTATTTTGTAGATTTCTGTTTTCTGACCCGATTAGAAGGTGGATTTGTTTTCCTTTTTTTTTTTGTGCAATTTAATGGAAAAAATAAAAATAAAAAAAACACTTGTCCAGCCTCTACCATGTCACATAAAATGTGAAAAACAAAACCCTTTTTTTGTTTTTGTTTGTTTTGCAAAACCACACCCCTGAAATGTAGACTGGCCAATCACAGTGTAGTATAGAGCATTTTGGCTATATTTTGGTTTGTGGATAAAGCCATGTGACCGTCTGCATGATAATTTATTTACTTGTAAAAACAAAACAAAACTTGCATACGCACTTCAAAATGTTTGCTTTGTTCTTGTTTTGTTACCTTATTCTTTACTGCATAACCGATATTTATGTTTATGCACAGCACATTGTATACAGCGATGCCTGTCCTTAAAGCGCTTTATAAATAAGGTTGAGTTGAGTTGAGAGAATTAAAATTCCCTCCAAAAAAGTCAAAAGGTAAGCAATGTATAATTCGGCTAAGTCCTCACTAAAGGACTAAATACCACCTGCCACTGATTGGTCAGAAAGAGGCTATGGCAACACCACTTGGACAAACTATTAGTGTCAATGAACACAGAATTCGAGTGCCATACATACATATAGTATGTATGAAATAAAATAGGAACTCCATCCACAAACCAGGAAGTTGTCTGCTCACAAAACGGCCCAGGAGATGGCTTGATTGATAACTGCGGCGGCCTAAGCAGTGACTCGCATGGCGCTTTTGTTCCTAGAAAGGCAAAGGGCGCATCGATAAGGAGGACCTGCAGGAAGTGTGCCGTCAATTCAAGGTGGGCGCCAGTGAGGCCGTCCTGGAAGACGTGGTGAATGACTGCGACCTCGACCGAGACGGATCCATCGACTTCCTGGAGTTTGCCAACTTCCTCAACTTGAAGGAAAAGATGCCGCTGGACAGACGGGATCAGCGGCTGGTCATGGATGGTGAGTTGAATTCTACAAGGGCAGAATTTGTCAATATAAGGGAATTCACTTTTTTTTTCTTTTTTTTTTCCTGTGTCGATTCAGCCCAGTTCCAGACGGGCTCGGACTGTGACCTCAAATTGCGATCGTCTGGACCTCCTGGTCCTGGCGCTTTATTGAAAACCGATGACCTGGAGCCGTTCAGGAGTGGCAGCTTGAAGAGGACCGTGAGGACCCTCAGACGATCGGAGCCCTCGGACCGCTTCATCACCACTGCCTCATTCATTGGGGCTGCTGCGGGGGAGCCTCAAACATCTAGTAAAAGTCGCAGAGTCAATTATATTTAAGCACACTCCTTATGCATTATTTATGTTTATAAGAAAACAAATGAACTTGCAACTTCAACACATGGAGCTTCAACACATACAAACAGATCGTACAACAATTTTCACAGGCATGTATGTTCACTGCTCTGGGTGAAAATGATGATTGAGTGAAAAATACACAGTCTCCCCCCTAGACACTCGCACTTACGGGATACCGACGATCCGCACGGACATCGCGCCCCCGCGCATCCGGAGGATCAACGACAACGTCAACTACGGTGACGTGACCACGGCGGTGGACTTGGTGCTGCCGTCAGTGTATGGACGCGAGGGGGTCTACCAGGATCACTTCTTCTGCCCACGCTCCAAGAATGAAGTATGTGATGTCGATATGCTGGATTTGTGCAAAAAAAATTGGTACACACTGACCGTTTTCATGCTATTTAGGGCAACTTTTTTTTTTTTCTATTTTAATATTGACATTACAATAATGTTTCATGAAGCAATATTGCGTTAGTGGAATATGAGTTAAGCAGCAAAATCCACCAGTTTTTATTCAGAAGTCTGCCATTTTGCCACTTGTTGTCGAGTGAAAATAACATCAGTTGCTCAGGTCTCAGCTTCAGAGAACAGGTGAGCTATGATTGGTTATTGCCTGAGCTCCGAGCAACTGTGATGTCATCTTCAGTTGACAGCAAGTAGCAAAATGGCCACCCCCTGGGATGGATAAAAACGGCTGTATTTTGCTGCATAACTTATATTCCACAAATGTAATATTAATCAGAATGTCATGTCATGTCTCTTTTGAAGAAAGAAAAAAAAAAGCATGTCATGTTTAGATTAGGGAGGACACATATAACATTATTGTCAAGAAATGGTTAAGTTTGACTTCCAATTAATGCGAAATTAAAGTTAAATCGTTGCATTTCCCCCAAAATGTTTGCTCAGCATGCTTACTAATGACAGGAGCTTTCCACTCACTTATATTTGCATTGTTTAAAAGAGCTTTTTTTGTTGTGTCATAAATATTCCATCTCCTGTTGCCAGATTGCTGAGATCTTCAGGAACATGGGTGCAAACATTCCCGAGGAGACATTTGAGGAGGCCTGGAAGCTGGCGTCCATGAGGCATCCCAACGGTGACGTCTGCGTGGAAGCCTTCCTAACGGTACTCCAGGAGATCCAAGATTTGTCGTAAGGACAACTTTATTTTCACTATTTTTTTTATTTTGCTACTAAATGTGGAATTTTATGTCAATACAAAATCATAAAAAATGTCATTCATCAAGAAAATAATTGCTTCATTTACCTTAAGAACAAAAACCTGTGGAAGTGTAACTGAGTCATGCAAATGATTTCATGTGTTTTTATCATGTGTACTGTGCGAATATTTTATTTAATGTCTAATTGCATAAAAAAAGACAAAACAATTCAATTATGGCTTCACGGCACTATTTTTCCATCACTTTCGCTAAGCGGATTAATGAAGCGTCTTGTTGGCACGCCGCCTCGACTCGCTGACACTGTGAAATAGTTTTAAATAAATCAAAATATTAATTAATAACACGTGCTGTCTGGGCTTCTTTGTGTGTGCCGCCATTTAAAGGGAGTGACGCGGCGCCTTGACAAATCGTTTCAACGCCGTGTCCGCCGTCATGTTGACATCGCGTCACTAAGCTAACGTCGCTACGCATAATCTCATTAGCACGCCACAGAAAAATTAATTTATCATCATGTGTGTGTGAACTGACGCAGACGTGCCGATGTGGCGCTTTTATGGCCTTCTGCTACACACTACATTCAAGTCTTCTTTTTTCTCTCTACGAAGAAGACAGTGTGGTGTGTTCTTGGTCCAACAAATTTTTTTTTCTTAAGAAATGGTCAAACTTGATGTTGTACCCCTTTTTCCCTTGACAAATGCAGTGAAGTACTTTTAGAATGCACGTTAGTACTCTACTTCTACTGCAAACTAGTAGGGTGACTTGGGCATACTAGTTGGACAACTTACTAGTGAGGCAAAACTACTAGTGGGCATGTTGGTACTACTAGTAGGGTCCAGGAGGTTACTAGTACATGATGCATGCCTACTAGTGGGGCCTAGTTGTGCAGAACATCTGTTTACTAAGGTTAAATTGAACACTAGTAGGCATAAAGTACTTTGCAGCACTAGTAATAGAAAAACATTGAGACGCAGTTGGACTTTTTGTGTGTGTTTTTTTTATTAACACAAAATACACTGAAGATGCAATCGTTTGTATAAATAAATGTAGATTGTATTTAAAAAAAAAAAAAAAAAAAAAAAAAAAAAAAAACCTTGTCAGAACACAGTCACATGTTCACTTGCAGTATAGGTCAAAGACCAGAGTAGCTTTGGTTTCTGGGAAGTCTGAAATTTCTTTGATGACATTCAGCCAGTTGGTTTCCAGTTCCAGTGCCAAACGGTGGTCACCATCCAATCCTGAGACGCTCCCTTTGTCAGCTCACGATGAAACCTGACAAATAAATAATACAAAATTACTTTTAATTCAACCCTGAAGAGTCTTGTTTGTCAGCAAGATCAGACATATATTTAAAAACCAAATCAAACAAATTAGAAAATAGAATAAAAATACAATCGACCTTGAAAAATACATTTTCAACATGAAAGTCCAGGCCAGTCCACTTCTTTGAGAATTGAGCATGTTGGCCAAGTACAAGCCTTGTGAGAGCAGCGAGTGTGCGTGGCGTGATACAGTAGAGGTGGGCAACTGCATATTAGAACAGTTGCCACGGTCACATTCACACTTCCAACTAGTGACAGGATTAGCTTGTGGAAACGCTAAAGAGGCTTGGACTCCTTTTCCTCAAGAAAATCACCTTTCGGCTTCTTATACACAACACAACTTTCAATTCTTTTGGCAAAAGCTAAGGGCAAAATTCAACAAATATATAAGGCAACTAAAATAAGCATCTATTTTTTAATTGTGTTTCACCTGTAATAGTTTAAAGTAATTGAATCAAATTGTGAAATTATTCATTCATTGAATAGCCTTTGTATTCATTTAATGACTTTTCTATCAAAGAGTCGAATCATTGGATTGGTTAAACTGCAATAAAGGCCACGTCAATCAAATTACCGGTGAGTCTATTAAATTGCTATTAAATAGACAAAACAAGTTATGAATTAGATTAATCAGTTTTGAAAGAAATTAAAAAACAAATGATTAATAATTAAGGTCAGTCATGAAATATCCATATTAGTCTTGAGCTAATCGTTCCATATTATAAGCATATTCCATAACTGAATTACATCCAATTTAATTGAGTCTCTATTTTTTGTGTTTTACTTAATTTTGTTATAAAACGACATAACTTTATACTTACTCGTAGACGGCCGTGGCCACTTTCTTTGGCTGGACGCTGTCTTGCCCGGGGGACACTCGGAATATCCTGGTGGCTTCGGGGTCGTCGGGACCGTCCAGTGTCGTCAGATACCAGAGCCTCATGGTGATAGTGCAAAACGTTCTACCTGCACACCAAAATGGGGGGATTAGGGGGTTATATTTATGTTCCGGACCTTAGCTACTCTCCATTTTTTAATTCCTTAACATTTGCTTTTGTGTGTAAATGCCAAAAGGTGAGTATTAATGACTTAATATTGTTTGTGTTAAGCATTTGTTTACTTGTGTGGTGTCATGTCCGTTTTTGCTAGCAAGTTGCTAGTGCTAGTATGTGAGCGAATACTGCTGATTAGTTTTCATGTAAAGGTGGTTTGTTTGCCTCGAATAATTTAACTACTAAATACAGTCATTTTAGTGTCACGAGTTCATGCTAGAATCATGATGTTTATGTTTGATGATCATCTCCGCAATATTGTATCTACATGCAATTAAAAGCCCCTTTTGGGCGCATTCATTATTTGCAGATATTCACAGCAGTGCTCTATTACCTTCCTACTAGACTGATAATGCAAAACCCCATAGATGGGCTTCCAAAAATTAGCATCTTTGTAACTATGTTATGGTAAGTACAAACGGTCTAACAACTTTTACTTGAAAACACAGGGAGCAGCAACACACGCAAATGTCAGCCAACTGACCGTGCGCATCCAAGACCACAGAGACGTCCTCTGGGAACAAAAATATGATGTCATCTATGGAGACTGCCAGGTGCTGCCTATGATGCTGCGAGAGAGCCTGACACCTCTCCTCGATGTATCGGATCATCTGAAAACCAAAACAATCATCACATATAAACACTAATAAAACTATGAAGTGCACACAGAGATTCTGCTAAATATCTGCACCATAATGACAATATATTGCCCTGCGATTGGTTGGCAACCAGTCCAGGGTGTCCCCTGCCTACTGCCCAGAGCCAGCTGAGATAGGCGCCAGCAGCCCCCGCGACCCTTGTGAGGAATAAGCGGTCAAGAAAATGGATGGATGGATGGACAATATATGGTCATTATTAAATACACATTTTGTTAAGTAATATAGATGTGGTGTTTGATTACTCACCTCAACGGAAACGACGCCGATAAGTTTGGAGTATTTTCCTTTGGACATCAAGCTGGAGATGTGCACGAATGCCTGATAGGCAGACAGGTAGGTTTAAAATTAGGATTTCGAACCTGGGTTGGTTACAGGGGAAGTAAAGTCAAATATTTTCTTTACAATATGTTCTATACATTCCCGCTAGTCTAAGATATTTCTGATTAATATTGTGTGATTAATATTGTGATTAATATTGTGTAAGTGGAACATTAACTCGGCAACAAAATCCACCCGTTTTTATCCATCTCATGTTGCCTTGTCATGCCACTTGCTGTCGACTGACTAAACATCATTCAGCATGTATTTCTACATGTATTTAAGGCAAGTTGTAAAATGTCTAAAGTCCTGTTTATGTTTAATAAATTGAAAACATCATAAATCATGCTGTTTCTACTACTTGGGGGAGAAAAACAAAAAAAAACGCTGTCGACTGAAAATGACGTCACGGTGCCTAAGAGCTCATTTAACGACCGTCACAGCGCACCTGTTTTGTGGGTTTGGTCACATGACGTTTGCACGCGCAAGTTCCAGAGGTGACTTTAAAATAAAATAAAAAATGTGTCTAATATAATATAAAATGCATTAATCTAATTTGTTATATGTTACCTGCTTCACTCCCCTCTCAAAGTCATCCGAGTTGACATCCAGGCCAAAGTAGAACTCAATGAGGAGCAGAATCACTTTACACCGGATCCATGTGATCGGATCCGGGCTACCCACCACCGAGATGTCGGGCTGCCGGCCGGAGCTCCCTCCTTCCAGACCGTCAGCTCCAGGCTGCGAGCAGAACGTTCTGTTGTGCCCGACCAACGTGAGCCTCCCACCGTTCGCTAGATGCCTGTGCCGGCTGAACCCTCGCGCGGGGCACCGGGGCCTGCTGCACGTCAGGCTGCTCCTCCGGCCGCACATCCCGGATGAGCTCGCCGCGACCCCCCGGCAAGCTGCGAGGCGGCTGATCCGCAGCATGGCAGCTGGGAAGAGGCGGCGTTGGACCGGGAAACCACGGACCGCACGACCGGTAGGAGGGTTGAACCCAACGCTTTTGCTTTGACCATCTTACACAAGTCATTCAATTTTCTTCCCCACAATGCCCCCGTGCTCATGCTTGTGACTGCTGCATTCATGTACTGTTGGACATCGCAAAACTTTTGCTGCGTTTAGAGTCATTTCATTTCATTTGTAAGCGTTATTGTGAAAATACGAGAGTCAAGGATGGTCACAAAATGAAGTGAATGCCACAAGAAAAAAAAACAAAACAAATAATATAATAGTACTACAACTATTATAATAATGATACATATTTCAGTTAAAAGGATCCTTTCACTTTCACATCGTTTGTGTCAGGAAAAGCAATCATTTCATTCAAATCACATGTTAAGTGTTTATTTAAATGTACTTATTTATGATTAATTAATAGAGCAATCAAACGTATGCCCGGTTTAATTAATGCAACTAGCATTTTAATTATTTTGACAAACGGACAAAAAACAAATTCTGAGGCTCAAATATAAGGTGAATTGTTTATTTTTTTTAAGCCAAAATTAATCACAAACGTCTGTCGTTTTAGCAAACTGTTCAAAGCTTTAGCACACGGAAAGGAGTAAACTATGCCATGGCATTAAACAACAACGATTAACATCGCAAGAAATAATCAACAATGCCTCAAAACATATCTTATTTCGGATGGAATTTACATATTTTTTGTCTTTAATTACATAAATATGATATAATTTTCTAACCTTCATAGCCAATGTACACTTAGATGGACACGTGCGTGTCTTTACCTTACACGTCCAGCAGAGAGCGCTATGTATCTATTTGTGATCTTGTTGAAATGACGCCCCAATTAGCAAGTTTGTTGTATTGTTTTGACTTATTTTTTATTGCATATATTTCATATTTGACTTGTGGATGTTGCTTTGTAGGATAAGATGAACTGTTAAAATATTTAGTGTAGTTTTGATTATATTATTGTTGACATTAAGCCGCGATTCAATACATTCTATTCAAATACATTTTTGAATAGAATAGAAAAATATACTTTATTTGCACAGATAATAGTATAGGCATGGTCTAATATAGCGTGACCGATGATATAGTATTATATAGGTTCTATATTGTGCAATATTATTATTCCTTAAGCTGTTCATTTGAGGATTCACATGTATAAAAATGCCACTGAACAAATGAAGAAAAATTATCATCCATAATATGGTGAATAGTTTAAAAATTTTAAAAGTGATGCAATTAATTTGACCTGTGGTACTTTATAATTTCTTTTTTTCAATTTCTTTAATGTGAATTCGGGAGGAATTGAACGATTAAAAAAAGCACTGTGCTACAAATATTAAAGCTTCATAAAATGTAATGTACCAATTTATTGTATTCATAAAAAGTGGATTTAAAAAACTATTCTGAATTAGAAGACAAAAATAGACATTGTTACTGAGGTGAGGTTACATAAACAAACTGCCACTGAAAGGCACTGTTGTCTACATTTGTGTGTGTGTGTGACTGTAAATACATAACCTATTTTAATCCATATATTCGGTGCCATATAGCGAGTCAAAGTGTGATATCAAGCAGTGTGACAGAATAAGCAAGGGTGCCATTTGGCATTTACAAGTCTTGCAATTTGACACTTAATGTGACACCAAAAATGTTTTAATTGAGGCCAAATGAGAAATGTAACAGTCTGAACAACCCTTTACGTGTTAATGAGGACAGTTGAGTGAAGTCAAATGGCACAGCTATTTTTTTAAATTTGATAATATAAACACATTGACCATTTTCTTAGGTACATATTATGTTATTTATTATGTATTGCATATGATGTTGAATGAGAACAAAAAAAAGAAGATAATGATCACTTTTGTTTGACATGCATTGAGGTATTAATTTAAAATAGTATTTAATGAGATATTAATACATTTAAAAAAAAAAATGCTTCGACCCCCTTATTGTGCTACATGAGAGGGTGGGGTGTGCCTAATAAAGTGACACTAAATTACAGCAAAGTTGTGTATTTGTGGAATATTAAAAAATATATTTAGAAATTCATCAAAATTTCAATATTTGTAAAAATGAAATAAATCCACAAATGTTCTGCATTTTCCCCCGACTTCAACAAGACGTCACTCATCTTTGATGCTAATGAGAGAAATGAGCTAGTCATATAATATTTTTTACATTTATTTATCTGTGCATAAATTAAAAAAAAAAAATCTGCCCCAAGTTTATTATTCATCAGTGATGTGATTAATATGCAAAATTATGCAAATGAGGATGCAATTAGGCTCCAATTCTCTGGCGGAGTTTTTCCATTATAATTTAATACAAAGTAACAGAGCAATTGGTGTCACGTGTAATTACGCTTAGCAGAGCGCACGCACACTTGCCGCTGAACGCACCGCGGAAAACTTTAGGGTACTTTAGAGCTGGAGCCGTGGGAGAACAACCTCACAATTGTCCCATCCATCTTGGGAGGGCCATAGATTTTCGTCTCTCTCTCACACACCCAAATTTCTGAAAATTCATGTTTTGTTCCGGCCGGGATTTGAGAGAAGACCCTTGTGGGAAATGGACCTCAAGGGCCATAGATTTTCAAATCATCATACATATACGCACGCGCACTGTCAAGATCTCTAGTCCTTGTTTCTTCCGGCCGGAAATTAAAACCACAGGAATGGGAGAAGAACCTCACAACTGATGTCACTTCAGCCCAAAAAGCTTCCGTCTTGAGAGGGCCGTAGATCTCACAGTCAGAAATGTTCTGGTGCTCTTCAGAATTCCAGGCCTTATTCCAAATGGTAATTCATAACCCAAAAGACATCGGGCCGGTTCTAATGGCTTTTGTTTTGAGAGGGCTTTTCAGATTTCGAGTAGCCACACACATGGAACTTTCTGGAATTTGGGGCCTAGTTCAGGATGTTGTTGAAAACTGAAGGGACAGGAGAAGAACTTCTTGGGTGAGCCATAGATAAAAAAAAAAATAATGTCACACAAGCACACAAATTGCTGGTACTTTCGGACGGAAATTTAAACCTGAGGGTTGAGAGTAAGAGGTTCTTTGACCATCTTACTAGTTCTAACAGTATCTGTCTTGGGAGGGCCATAAATTTTAAATAGTCATACACCTTCTGGTGCTTTCCAGCATTTCACACTTTGTTCTGACCTGGTATTAGATAGAACTGGAGAGTCAGGAAATGAACCTCCTGAATGTCCCGTTGCTTCGATTGCTTTAGTCGAGCTTCTCACTCACACATGGAAACATTACATTATTCTGATAGGAATTTAGAATTCGGTTCTTCTTCAGTTTCTGTAATTCTAATAGATTCCGTCGTGGGGGGGCCATAAATGTTTAAATTGTCACATATACACACATGCACACGGCGAACAAAGACGTCCTCCCTCGTCCGTCCTCGCCGCCTCCACTCCGCTGGCTGCGCTCTGTCAAAGAACATAATCCCTCCACAAAATGGAAGCACAAAGGAAACTTGAGCTGAATCCTGTAAAGGCGCGGACACGCCGCACAATGCGTCCTCCCACCCAAATTTTTTTATATATTTTTTTCTCCCCTCGCCTCTCTCGCCTGATGGAAAAAATGCCCCGTGGCGCAGATCAAGCATTTTCTCATCCTCCTTCTTCATCATCCCTCTTTCACCCCCTCCTCTTCAACACATTACCTCCAACTAGAGGCCAAGGTCCACTCGGATTTGACGAAGTTTGGTTTGACATGTCCTTGGTTGGCCACAAATTAGTTGACATCAAAGACCTAAAGTAGAGAGTTCGGGAGTCAATATTTGAATTCATTAGTTGAGGGTTTACAGGATTGTTAACTCATTTGCTCCCCAAAACGTATAAATACGTTATATTTTAAATGTATTAATTGTCACAAAAACATACTTATACTTTTTTTTTTTTTTTATGCTAGAACATACAGATGGCTTTGATGCAGCCTTCCAAATGCAGAGAACAGGTTAATAATTACAAAAACGGCCAACAGGTGGCAGCAGAGCATAATGGCTCAACCAGAGCCATGATGAAAACGAGCTGTTTCCCCACAATTCTAAGCATATTTGTGACTAATGATGAAACAGCTATATTCTAATGCTAATTGCTGCAAATCGGAAACAGATAGAAATATACTTTTTCTTTCTTGATGAAAGAAGAGACTCTAATCTTTCTTTTGGTAGGTCCAATTTTTTTTTTTTTTTTTATTTATTTATTATTATTTTATTTTATTTTTTTATTTATTTTTTTTAAGCAGTAGAACACAATATTCTGTGGGCCTTGCAAAATCAGTCAAAATCCTTTAAAACAGCCGGTAGCGAAGCTGGTTGCTTCAGTGAAAATGGCTGGGAGTGAATGAGTTAATGAGTTTGATGAGTGAGATTGGGAGTCAGTTGAGTGATACGGGGAGTTGGTCATTAAGTTACCATAGTTGAGAGAGGTGAGTTAGTGAGTAAGTGAATGTGTTAGTCGGGTAGTAATATTAGAGAGTTATGGAGTTATTTAATGAGTTAGGTAAGGTAGTGATTTAGTTAGTGAGCTAGGGATTTATTTATTTAGTTAATTGAGTGAGTTCCGAAGTTAGATCACGAGTTAGAGAGTTAATTACTGAGTTTTTAAGTGACAGTCTGTTGACTAAGTGAATGAGGGGATTTTGTTACTGTAGATGATTAACTTTTGATTGAGTTAAATGGGAAGTTAATTATTGAGTTAGCTAGAGAGTGTCATTTCTGAGTAAGGAGTTAGTTGAGTGAATGAAGAAGTTAGCTGAGTGAGATATTTTTAGGGATGGTTTGAGAGTTAGTCGAGTGAGGTTCGGAGTTCATATTTGAGTGAACTGTATGAGTCAGCAAGTTTAAAATTATTTAAAGAGTTGGAGTTCTTTTGTCAGTTGATTAGTTCAGTTAAGGAGTAAGTGGCCAAGTTAAATACAGAGTTTATTTGAATAAGTTAATGAGTTTGTTAAGGTAGTGAGGTAGCTGCATGGGTGAGGGAGTTAGTGATTTACGTTTAGGTGAGTGACCTTTGAGATAGGCCGTTAAGTGTTTTCGGGAGTTGTGTGAGTGAGTTAAGTAGGTAAGGCAGTTCTTGAATTGGTAAGCCAGAGAGTTGGATGAGTGAGTTGGCAATAGGAAGTTAGTTCATGAATTAGTGAGTTATTGTTTTAGTTAGTTGAGTGTTGGTTTAGTTAGTTGAGTGACTTAAGGAATTTACCCTCTGCGTGTGGAGAAAGACTTTTCCAAATAAATTTTTTTAGGGTATCAAACCCCTTGTGATTATTCTAAATTGTATTAATTTAAAGTGAAGTGAGCGGAAGACATTTTTGGGGCGTTGAATAGGAAGTTGGTTGTTCTAACGACAGAATAAACGTGTTTGTACAGTTTGTGTCATTTAAATGTGTCAATGTGAGCAAACACTTGCTGCTTTATTTATGTGTGGTGGAAAGAAAAACAGTTGTTGAGGTTAGTTCATGTAGGTCATTGTTGTCAGTTGTTGGCTTTTTTTATTTTTTTTTATTTTTGCCTTAAAAGCAACACCTGAGGGGTGTGTCCCACTCAGGCTCGCCCCCTGCAGGCGGAAGTCAGAAGGGTGCGCGTCAGTGCGGTTTGCGATCCACTTCATCAACTCTGCTGATTACGATCGAGCCTTTGGTAAAGTAGGCCGCCCGCGCTCGCCTCCGCCACAGGAAGAGGAAGTGCCCCGCGGGGTGGGCGCACCTCCACCTGTCGCTGCGCATCTGCAACGTGGCGAGGCGCTCCACATGTCACTGTTTCCTGTCACTGCCAGTGCACGGCAAATGTCACAACGGGCACGTGAGATAACAGCTCGACGTGACACACAAACATACACAGTATTGTACATTGCATGCGGGGAAACTACACAGTGGCATTAACTATGCAAATGTTCTCTTTATTACGAAGGATATATAGTATATGTACAATTGAGTGAGTTTCTTAAGCAACCCCCAAAAGTGTGGTGGCTAATTGAGTCAGTTGAGTAAGTGGTTAGTTGTTTGAGTTAGGCAGGAAGTTAGTGAGTTGGGTGAGTTAGTTATAGAAAGAAATTCAGTTGAGTGAGTTGGGTAATTGGCGAGTTAGTTGAGCAAGTGAATTATGAAGTTGGTGAGTGCGTGAGCGAGTGAGTGAGTCAGTGATTTCTACAGGTTAGTTTCGTGGGAGTGAATTAGTTAAATAGAGCAACATCAAAAGTTAGTGATTGAGTTGGGTAATTAGTGAGTTAAATATGAAGCTAATGAGTTAATTGAGATAGTTGGGCAATTCAGTTGCGTGAGTTGGATAATTAGTGAGTTAGTTGGGCAAGTCAGGTGTGAAGTTGGTGATTGAGTGAGCGTCTGAGAGAACAAGTGAGTGAGTGAGTCAGTCAGTGAATTATAGAGAGCAATACCAAAAGTCAGCTGAGTGAGTCGGATAATTAGTGAGTTAGTTGAGTGAGTTCAATATGAAGTTAATGATTTGAATGAGTGAGTTGTCTTAGATAAGTCAGTTAGGCATGATATTAATGAGTTCACCGAGTGAATTAGTTCTCGAGTAACACCGAAATGATTATGTGAGTGAGTTGGGTGATTAGTAAGTTAGTTACTGAGAACAAAATCAAAATAAATGTAGTAATTAGTCATTTCGTTGAACGAGTTGGCGTGAGTGAGTGAGTGAGTGAGTGAGTGAGTGAGTGAGTGAGCTGACGGCTGTAGAGAAAAACCAAAAGTTAGTGACTTAAGTCATTGGTGAGTTAGTTGAGTGAGTTAAGCTTGTTAGTTATTCAGTTGAGTGATATGTACAAATTAATTTAGTGAGTTAAGTCAGGAATGAAGTCACTAACTTAATTAAATTGAAAAAAAAAAAACTGAATTAACTCGAACCAAAAATTGGTAATAGGAAGCAGCACCAAAAATTTGTTTGGATAATTTGTCAGTTAGTCATAGAGATTGAAACCAAAAGTCAGTTGAGTGACTTGGGAGTTGGACATGAAGTTAGTAAATAATTTGAATAAATTATGCATTAACTTAATGAGCTAGTTGCGTATGCGATCAAATGCCAGATGACGTCGTGCACGTGCTTGCTTGTGCGTTGTTTGTTGAAGTTTGAGCAGGCGAGTGTGATAATTAACCTCCTCAGTGTGCCTGCGTCGCAATGAGAGTCAAACACAAGGTGGCGATTGCAGTATTTTCTACTTATCCCCCCCCCCCCCAAACATCACAGACACTTGCTGTAAATTCTCTAAATGTCTGCTTCGCTTTCATGGATTACTGTCAGCATTGTGAGCGGCTGCCAGGCCCGCTCGCCTTTTTCCGGGCCCGTCTCCGCCACCTTGATATATTTGCCAAATGAATATCTGAAGCCGTAATTAAATTTATCCACCTCTGCACCTTCTGTATGGACGCCACCTTGCTCACATCACAAACATCGCACCTTTCACGCGCAAACACACACACATACACACTCGCTTCAGGACATTTTATTTTCAAAAACATTTTCTACATTTAATAATAATCATTTGGCAAGTTAGAGCTGTTTTAAGCAGCAGATGAATCAAACATGTCCCAAGTAAGTGTTTGTATATATGTACAAATATTAAATATATCAAATAGCTTCTAACCTTATTTATTTTATGACCCAAATTTTTTCATTTGGGATTTCAAAAATGGAACATATTAAAGGCAATGTGACCACATGTCCTCCTTTTCTCTACATATCCAATTTTTGAGACTTCAGGCCATATTCCAATAACTTTTTTTCCCCCAAATTAATTTACACTGAGAAAACCCAACTTTAAATCTCAAAACATTGCTTAAACTTGAATCCTCATCCCAAGTGTGAAATTCTAAATTGAAATCCTAACACAGAGTTAACTAACCCTGACTTGAAACCCTAATTGAAACCCTAACCCTAGTTTGAACAAATAACCCAGGCTAATTAAAAATAAAAATACAAATAAAAAAAAAATTAAAAAAAATGGTCTTGAGATCCTAATCCTGTCTTGAAATTGATTGGAAGTCAAGTGATTAAATGTCCTCTTTTTGCACCCCCATTTTTGTTTCAAATCCAAAATTGCAATGACTTGACTTAAACCAAATGAATTTGTCTGAATCAGCTGTCGTGCGATGTTAGCCTTTCTACACGATGTGGCTTTGTCTTGTTGACCACCTCCGCCACCGTGTCCGGACCCCTGGAACAGCCTGAAAGGAACTCGCCGCATTAGCATTAGCATTATCATTGCCGGGCATTCATCACTTTGTCCAACCTTTTGTCTCTCACCCCTTTTTTTTCTGAAGGCGAGCGCGGGAATTATTAGCGGCTTAGCGTCGAGAGGCCCCCCTAAGAAGCTCTCGGGGTGTGTAAGCCCCTCTCCCGAGTCCCCGCCAACAACAGCAATGCCGTGTTCGTGTCAGCGGGGGGGGGGCGACGACACCTCCGCGCCGTCAAATCCACTCCCGCGGAAAAAAAAAAAGACGAAAGAAAAATAAAACCCCGGGAAATATTAAGTGAACAATAGGAAGCATGACTCAGCACATTCCCATTGTTCCCACTTTGTGTTTCCGCATACAACACCACTGCATACTACTGTGGGAAAGCCACGACGGAGTTGAGTTTTTTTTCCACGGATTTGGGAGTACGGCGTGAAATCCTGTGGCACCTCTTTGCAGCTTGCTGGCATACGTAGCACCAAGGCGCTGGGATTGAACGCAGCTTAATGTTGGCGCGGGCCGCGTGTGCGCGCGTGATAACGCGCTGGCTTTTCTTCCCAGGTTAGCTGCCAGGTTAGCTGCCAGGTTAGCCGCCTAGCGATGCCCGCCGTGTTCCCTCACCGTATTTGGGGGGGGGAGAAGAAGAAGAAGCCTGGTCGTCGAGGTGGTGGTGGGGGTGGGCTAATGCATGTTTTTGGACAGGTTTAGTTAATTCCCACCACGTTTGTGAATGCAGATAGTGTGCGACAATGCGTGTAAAAACAGACAGCTAACGCTTAGCCGCTAATGGCTGATTGGCTATTTTCAGGCTTTAAATGGAGGCAGAAAATACCTGCGCGCATACACACTACGCGCCAGGTTATTTTTAAACACATGCTTACAACATTACCTTGGCTTCAAACACCGACATTGGATTGAAACTCACATTTGAAACCCTGACTTGAAAGTCTAACCTTGTCTGAATTAATAACTGTAATGTTCTGTAATTGGATCCCAAAAGTCCAGACACAAATAAGATTTTAACTCTTTATTCGCACAACATCGAGAGGCGTGGAACAAACTTGACTAGACGAGAAACAACGAGAATGTATCAAGAATCATGAGTCGCTAAGCTAACTTGGGCGGTGGAGTTGCACAGAGGAACAGTGGTACAAAAGAAAACACACACTTCTCAGACAGGCTTATATAGACAGCAAATCGATCTGATTGTTTGTGGCTAGACATGTGGGTATCAGGACTGACATGGAATTATCTGATTGGCTGTTGACCAGATAAAGAGATTAAAGATTCTTGACATCACATAGCGTCTTACCAGTTGAAACTAGATGCTGGTTACATCAGTTCAAAACAGACACTTAACCTCAGTTCAAAACAGACACTTGACCACACGGTCATGACCCAAACATAACCCTTGCATGACCCGAACATAACCCTGGCATGACCCAGTCATGACAATAACTTGAAAAACAAAGCCTGGTTTGAAACCCTAACTTCAGATTGGAAGTATAATTTGAAACCCTAAACCAGCGTTGACCCCTATTTTGAAACACAAATCCAGGCTTGAAACCCTAACTTGAAACACAAACCCAAGTTAGAAATTTCCCCCAACTTGAATCCTTGTTGCGAAAGCCTAAATTGAAACCCTAACCCAGGCTTTAAACCCTAATTGAAAACATCTAACCAGGTCTGACCCCTTCATTTGAAACCCTAAATCATGCCTTTGAAACACAAACCCAGGCTTTAAACCCTAACTTTGAATTGAAACCCTAATTTGAAACACTGACTTTGTCTTGAAGCCCTAATATGAAACCTAAACCCAGGCTTGAAATCCAAACTTGTATCCTTTTTTGAAACCTTTAAAAAGGCTTATAAACCCAAGGTTAGTGTTTCAAATGAGGGTTTCATTCTGCAGTCAAATTTAAATTAGGATTTAAAATCTGGATTAGGTTTTCAAAGTATGATTTGGGTTTCTCCTCAGAAATGGGATTTTGACTGAAGTTAAGGTAGGAGCTCAGGAGAAGGTTAAAATTTCAACAAATAGGGGTTCAAGCATGAATTAGGATCAGGATCCTTGCTTGAGTCCATATGGAAGCATTGGCATCCAAGAGTAAGAATAAGCGTGTACTAATGAACATGCGTCAAATACGTCTCTGCAGTGTGGAACCAGCAGATGTTGAGCGCTGTAAAAATAACCTGCCGCATAATATGTGCACGCACGTGCGTATGTGTGTGTGCAGGTATTTTTTGCTGTCATTTAAAGCCCCAAAATAGCAAGGAGTCTCCTCACAATCTGCTGTTGGCGGCTAAGCGCTGGCTGTCGGCTATCAACACAAACATCATGTAGGGATTCAAAACAAGGTTGAGGGTCTCAAATTAGGGTTTCAACTTCAAGTCTGGGTTAACATTTCAAATGAGTTTCAATCCAAAGCTGTGCCTCCCCAATCGTGTCTAATTTCAAAACTGAACCTTAGTTTGAAACCGTAATGTGAACCACTAACATGATTTAAAACTGCAACTATTGTTTGAAACTCTACCTTGCCTTGAGATCCTGGTTTAAAATCCTTATTTGAAACCCTAACTTTGGCTGGAAACATTAATGCAGGTTTAAAATCCCAATATGCAACATTAATCTTGTTGTGAAACTCTGATTTGCCACCAGAGTGGAATCTGTTATCTCTGCAAAGGCACATTTTTCCCCACTTCCTGTTGTGTTTGCAATACTTCCATATACTTCATACTGTAGTGCGTGCGTGCGTTTTTCCTAATTCATTATCTTGCGTCTTTGTCAACTCCGTTTCAATCACAGTGTGAAACTTTGTGTTTCTACAGCAGCAAAAGGTTTATTGTGATTACATTAGCATAAAAGATTTCATAACATCTGCTTGTCAATAATTATCACGTGACCTCTGACCCACGCCGGCGGTGAACCCCAGGTGTAAGGCGGCGGCGGAGTAATGAATGCCTCCCTTCTCCCCCGCACGCTTCAATTAGCGCCTTAATATTAGCCTCCAAAATGAGAAATTGGGAGACTGGATAGAAAGAGGACAAAATGGCCACTTGCCCAAAGTTGGTGGAAATATCTTTACAATGGAAACTATTCAAGATTAGGGGTTCAAATTGGGAAGTACGGATTAGGTTTTCGATGGAGATTTTTAAACCAAAATGAGAGTTTTAAATTAGGATGTCAAACAAGAGCTATAGGGTTTTAAGACGGGGGTTGTGGTCTTACATCAGGGTTTTGAGCGAGGAGTAGGGTTTCAAGGTAGTATTTTAAACATGGGTTGGAGTTTTAAGACAGGGTTTTGCTTGCACAGTTTCAAGACAGAACAAAAAAATTATCACCAACAATCTAATTATTTTAGCTCAATTCATTTTATCTTAGTTTATTTGATCTTAGCTTATTTGATTTTAGTTTATTTTATCGTAGTGCAAAGCGCCTGCATCTGAGGATGAGCACTAATAGGAGATTGATGCCATGTAATTAGCGCGATCGGCGTGGGCGCCGTGCCGCAGCTGTCACCGGCAAACCAGGTGGAACGCCGCCGGGAAACGCCGCCTAAGCGCCCGCCGATGATTCACTGACAGCCGCGCGCGGATGAAAGTGCAACTCGGCGCCGCGCTGACGGGATTTGAACGGCCGGTCGTTTCGATTTTGCGCAGGCGAGGCAGCGCAAGCGCCACAAACGTTTTTAAGTCCCCAAAAAGTTTGAAGTTTGTCTGCCTCTCGGATGAATCAATCAGGAGCAGACTTGGGTCAGAAACAACGGCCCGTCTATGTCCCAGGTGCAAGCGATACGGCATGTAGTACGTGACCCGGTCAAGTGGAACTACTGAAGACTGTAATGGCGTTAAGAAGGTCAGATGGAGGATCAGCAGATTTGCTTGATGACAGGCAACACGCCAAGAATCACGAACGCTAACTTTTCAAAAGTTACTTTTAGACTGTGACAAGTTCAAAACTGATTTGATTTGACGTCTTTCTCGAATTCCAAGACACATTCTACCGGCTAAGGTTTTAAACAAGAGTTAGTAGGTTTTCAAGCCTTCAAATTGAGGTTCCACGCCCGGGTTAGGATTTAAGGCTAGGGTAAAAGTGTCAAGATAAGGGTTAAAGTTAAACAAACAAAGGTTTGGGATTCAGATGAAAGTTTTCTAATTAGGGGTTAAAACAAGAAGTAGGGTTTTAAATTCGAGTCGAAAAAAAGGATTGGGATTTCAAATTGTGATTGGGGTTTTAAATCAGTGTTTCAAATGAGCATTGTGGTTTCAAGTTACGGTTTCAAGCCACAGTTAGCAGGGTCTCCATCTAGGGTTAAGGTTTAATGTTAAGGTTTCTTGTTGGGGTTGCAACCAGGGATTAAGGTTTCAAATGTAGGTTTTGAGCTTGCTGTTAAGGTTTCCAATCAGGTTTCCAGCCTGAGGGTTAAGACTTCAAGTTTCAGGTTAAAGTTAGATTTTCCAGGTCAGGTTTCAAGCCAGAATTAGGGTGTCAAATAACAAGTTTGGATTTTCAGAGGAGGATTTAAAAGAAGAAGCAGGGTTTGAAGTTAGGCCTGTAAATGAGAATTAGGGTTTGAAAGTGGGGTTCCAAGGAATGATTAGGGTTCCAAATTAAGGTTTCAAGCCAGGGTTTGCATTTCAAAATGATGTCTAACAATGAGAACAATAAATTGATTCAATCAGTCAATAATTCAATCAATCACAATCAGCATGTCAGTCATCATCCAGAGGGTGCAGAGGAGCCCTCCGGGGGGGCGCAAGGGATCTCCCCACAAACCCCCTGAGATGAAGGGTGTAATTGCCTCCTCATGCTACGGCTTCATTAAGCTCAGCATTGTGATCTTTGCAAAGGGGGCGGCGGCCCACGATGCAAATTAGAGCCTGGTCGTGACAGGTGGGTGCCCCACCCTCGGTGCCCAAGCCGTGAGTCATTTTTCACCCCCTCCCCCGTCATTAGCGGGTAATGATTGGATTCTTTATTGGCTGGAAAGCATCACGGCAGTTAGGAAAACAAGCGAAATGATGTCATCACTCATCGTAAGCCCACCGACTGCGCAACTGTCACTTTTCATCAATCTACTCATTAATGCAAGTACAAAGCAATTAAACACTCGGAACCTCAAAGCTGAAGTAGATCATATAAGTTGAACTTCCGTCTATATTGTCAATTTTGATGTCATTGTTTCTTTGGTTTTGTTTTTTAAATATACAGATAAGTCTAATTTATAGTGGCACACCTTCAGTGTAGTACCACCTTGCGCCACATGTTGGGCAGCACCGAGCTTCACTGGAAGAGATGCAGCGTAATTTACAGCAAGAAGAAAAGGCACAGCCTGAGCACCACTAATAGTTGTTCCAACAAAGCAGGCAGAATATATGCCTGAGAGAATTGTTAGCCTGGCTTCAAACCATAATTTGAAACACTAACAGTGTCTTGAAACCATAATTTCTAAACCTTAGCTCTGGTTTGAAACCCAAACGCTAACTCGGAAACAATCCAAGTTTGAAAACCAAACTTTATACCCTTGCCACTGTTTGAAACCCTAACTCAGGCTTCAAACTTTAACTTAAAACCCTGACCCTGCCTTGACTCTAATCCTTTTTTGAAACCATAATGCTGGCTTGAAACCATAACCCACAATTGAAATCCTAACTTGAAACCCGAATTACTAACGTTAAACCTAATTGCCATTTAAAACTCTTAACCCAAGCTTCAGTCCTTTATTTGAGAACTTAACCCATGTTTGAATTCTTAAACCAGGTTTCAAACTCAAATTTGAAACCTTAGCCCTTGTTTAAAACTCTTAATCCAAGATTAAAACTGTAATTTGAAACTAACCCTGCCTTGACACCCTAATTTGAAACCCTAATGCTGTATTAAACTCTGACTTCAAACCATAATATAAAATCCAGACTCCTTTTTGAAATTGTAACCCATCTTGACATAACTTGAAACCCTAACCCTGGCCTGAAACCACAATCCAAGCATGAAACCCTAACTTGAAACCCTTACCGAACCCTGTAAAATCCCAACTCTCTTGCACATTCTGACATCTTGAGGCTGCAATTTTCCCAGCATTTGTGGTGCAACCCTTGGACGCTCGTCCATATTTGGAAGCCTCCAGATGGATGAGGATACCCCCCTCAAGGTGCTTCACGGCGGATTCCATTCATCCATCGACATGCGGCTGCGTGCACATCCCAGGGTGCGAGCGTATCATGGCCCATGCGCGTTCCCATCATTGCCAAACGTGCCGCCGCTCGGCCCGAGAGCCTCCAGGGAGGCCAAAGCTTTTACGTCTCCACAGGCCAGCAAGCCCAGAGGTCCTAATGCCCGGGGACATGTAGCCAATCGGGGAAGGAGGGGTGGCATTAGTCCCTCCCCCACCCCCCACCTTACCCAACGATCTCCTTAGCCTTTAGCTAAAAGCAGGCTAATGGTGGCCAAGTGTGTAGCGAGAGGGTCTGGGGGTGTTGGGGAAGCGTGTCTGTAGGTTCATCTGGATTGGCGTCGATAAGGATGCGAGCTCGCCGTCCTCTGCCTATCGCCGCCATGCACGACTCCGCGCGTGTGTGCGCGCACGCGCGTGTGTGTGTTGCGCAGAGCGCAGGGACTGGCAGGCCACCTCCAGGATGCCAACAGTGACTGATGCCACATTAGACATTCCTTTCAGAGCAAACGCTGGCGTTGGTCAGCATCATGCCAGCTCGCACAGGCCCTCAGGATGCCCGCACCAACTACCCCCGCCCCACCCTCCGGCACCAACCCCTGAACATCCAAAACAATCCCCCACCCCACCGCTTCTCTCTTTGAGCACAGAGCTGGCAGCCACGGCGCAAGATTCCAATGAATTCCAGGAACTTGCAGGAAAGGAAAACAAACAAACAAAAAAGATGTTGGATCGCAACTTTGCAATTTAATTTGTGGAAGACTTTGTGTTTCTTTTACGCATCAAACGTTTTATCCTCATCACTGAGCTCATTTAGCGGAAATCGCCATACTTTTTTTCTTTTTTTTTTCCATCCCTTCCAACCATATTTAAAAGGGAAAAAATACATTGCCAGTGCATTTGATTTGCTCTCGTGTCAGGAGGTGCATATCTTTCAAAAAGGCAGATTTTTCCACGTCTTTGTTGTTTTTAGTTGATTTTCTATGTAGTGTGCGTGCTTCAAATTTGGTAGCGATCGGACAGAATCTCAAGAACTGGAGTTGTTTTTTAAAGGCCCTTGGAAATGGTTTCAAACCAAAATGGCTGACTTCCTGTTTCTTTTCACGTTTCTTTGCAAGTCTTGAGACTTTTTTTTTTTGTGGGTCTAATCATGTTAGGCATACCTACTGAATTTTTGGGTCTGTATTTTTTGACCTAAAAGAGCCATCTTTGAAGGATTTCTAGATACGACCATAAAAGGCCACTTCAAACCAAAATGGCTTACTACCTGTGTCTTTTTAGTCATGGCTTCTTTGGACTTTTTTGTGGGTCTAATCGTGCTAGACATGCCTACTAATTTTCATGTTGCTAAATTAAACCTGCTTCAGGGGCTGAATATTCAAGAACTTCCAAGTTGCATACTTAGCTGTCATTGAATGATCTCTGGAAATGACCCCAATATGGCCTCTTCAAACCAAAATGGCTGACATCCCGTGTCTTTTCAGGCATACTTGAGACTTCTTTGTGGGCTTACTCATGCAAACTTAACTTGCAGATTTCATGTTGCTCAGTTGAAGCTGAATTTTCATAAATATTCAGCGGTGCTCTACCGAGCTATCTTTAAAGATCCCAGGAAATGACCCTAAAATGGCCGCTTCAAACCAAAATGGCTGACTTCCTGTGTCTTTTCAGGTATGTGTTGACACTTATCTTGTGGGTCTACTCATGTTAGACACCAACTATCATGCTGTTAAGTGAAACTGGCTAAGTTAAACCAGTTTCAGGTCAACAATTTCACAAGGTCTTAGCACCGCATGGTTGGCTAAAATACACTGAAGTGAATTCCTATGTGACAGCGTCGATCAAAAGTGATTCTTATTTTCTTTTACGGCCTAATGAAATGAGTGTTAAGGGGGGAAAAAAGCCGACAAGCTATCATGACCGAGGTTGGTGTCAGAAGAGGCTCTTCATGTCCAATTATTGCGGAGGTGAGGCTGGTATTCAATCGCGTTGCTCCGCCCGGGCTTAAGTGATGACACTGAGTGATTAGAGCGCCGTTAAATACCTGCGCTAATGAGCCAATTAGCCCTATTGACATCCATGGCCGCCTCCGAGGTGGAGCGAACGAGTTGTGCCGCCGCCGCCGCTCGCTAATCACAAGCGATAACAGCGCTTAGCCTTCAAACGCTAATCCTGACTCGCGGGCTGCCACTGTGATTTCTCTCAGTACCCACGCTGAGAGGAACTTCACGCTCCATTCGACACTTCCTGCTCACTTGTAACTTCGCTGCGGTTTTCACTACTCGCGCGTGTCACTTTCCAGATGATTTTTTTATTTTTTTTTCTTCTGGTGCATGTTTAGGAAAATGGCGGTATCTGGCCTTCGCTCTCACACACTCAAAGAAGATCGTGAGAAAATTAAATGATTGAGCACTAAAAACGAAAATGACGGCGAGGCTTCACGTAAGTTTAGGGGGATTTCATTCAAAATTCAACACGAAACTGAAAGCGAATAAATGTTTTGAGTCACAAAGGCGTGCAAGTGTTAATTGTTACGGTAACAGACAGTCAGATAAAGTGAACCAGCAAACATCACAATCTTTTTCCAGGGTGAATCCCCAAAATGAGCGGCAAACTTTGCAATTTTACATCAACAATTTTGTTTTGGACCCCTGCTTCCAACTGGGCCTCAATTGAGGAAATGGACTAGTGAGAAATAGCCAAAAATTTCCTGTTGGTTCCGGCTGTTTCCTTTGTCAGTGTATAAACCCTAAAATCATAATTGCTTCAAACCAAAATGGCTGACTTCCTGTTCAATTTTGGGCATGTTTTTTTTCTTTTTTTTTTTTCTTTTTTTTTTTTTTCTTTTTTTTTTTTTCTTTTTTTTTTTTTTAGTAGGACCTGTCATGAGACGTCTCCACTCAATTTTGTTTTGAACAGTGAAACTGGTGTCAGGCTGAATTAAAAAAAAATAAAAAATAAATCCTAAAGATAATCTTCAAATTTTGACACCATGCTCCATCCAGATTACTTTACATATATATATATTTTTTTTTAATATAAAGACACCATAATCAGCTCTTTTGGCCACTACTGTTTTTGAACAGACAAGTGAGGATTATTATTATTTTTTTTAAATCAGTTTTACTACACTCCACACCACAGGATAATCGTGCAAGATAATCTTTTCGCGACACCATCGGGAGAGGATTCGCTCAAGTTTGGACGGATTATCAGTATGTGTGTACCAATTGTCAGCCATGACTGTTTTTTCGAGCAGATCACAGAGAGAAAAAAAAATCACTCTTAACAAACTGCAGGATATTTACTCCGGATTATCTTTTAGGGAGATCTGGCAATCGGGCCCTAGCTGACATTGATCGTGTATTAGTTTAATTTTTTTCATAATGGGACCAAAAAAACGTGCTAAAATTAATCCTCATGATCTTCTTCCCGTCGTGAGCCTCCCATGTGGAATCCCTGTTAACCAATAAAAGCTGAACAATTACAGGTCAGAACGAGAATGCCGGGGAAAGTTTCCAACCACAGACCAAAAAAATTAAAATCACAGATTGACGCGTGTCTTTAGGCGTCTTTGTCAGACAAAAGACTGCGAGTCGTCAATAGGCTGTCATTAAACTACGATGAAGAGACGTCTGTGTGTTTAGGATCAGCTTGTGAAAAGATTCATTCATGGGTGTGTGCGCGTCGCCCCTTGTAATTTTACTTGGCTGCTTTTTATCGTCGAGACTGTGTTGAGTGTAGATGTGGCAACTGTGCTCTCGCTCTGGTAAAAGTAAAAGTACTTATTCAGCTGGTTTGAGTGAGTACAAAAAAAAGTACAGAATCTGTCCTATAGGCCTAAGTCAATCAGTCAACATCTCTTAACTTTACATCTCTCTATTTTTTTGTAAATATTATTTTTCTTCTTCTTAGCTTTTCAGTTCTCTAGCTTAATGCTAATGCTAAATAGCGTCTTTTGCATGCAGACAATACAATAGTACTCAGTCATATATTCTTTATCCTCTGTGAAAAACAACAAATTCGTGCTGTACTGATATGTACTGCCCCCAGGTGGCCAAGGTGGGCAGTACAATGGCAATTCAATTGATGCAGTGTGACGAAAACTGTTGAATTCTATTTTTCACTGCATGTTTTTACAAGTCATGCTGTAGATATCACTGGATTGTCTTATTGTATTTATTTATTTATGTAATACACGTGACTCTCAATAGGGATGTAACGATATCCAAACATCACGATATGATATCACGATGTGAAGGTCACGATACGACAATTATGATATTGCTGGGAGGTTGGCGATATAAAAGGTCAAAATATTGTTTAAAAAAAAAAAGATCTTATACAACAACAACAAAAATATTGTTTTTGTACATCACAGCAATGAAAAATATAAAAAATATTATAAATAAAAAATATATAAATATAATATGTATGTTGACGCAGTAATAAAAGCATTACAATAAATTGATACAATTTTTTATTAATAAAATGAATAAATACATTAATACTTGTGTGAATCACATAAGAAATTAATCAATACAGTAAATTGAGTTCCTCCACATATTGACTCTGTTCACAAGTATATTATGTTCCCCTTCATCTTCCATTATCGTGGATTTTAAACCTAGAAGGGCCAAAACATGCCTCGTGAAAATTAAACTGCACTAAAAAACAACAACAAAAGTAGCCACCAGAGGGTGCTAGAACTGCACAAGTGGAAATCAACCCGACTTTTTTTCTTTTCTTTTTTTTTTAAACAGATGTGCTGCTTTTAATATCGTGACATGATGATGACGATATATTGTGGCTGTTTTAATATCGCAAAATCACAATATTGCAGTTATCATTACATCCCTGACTCTCAATGTGTCGTATGAGCTCCTGTCAGCATGATACATGATAAAAGACTCACTGCCTAAATAATGTGTGTGTTTAAATAGACTCCAAGTAAATACAAAGAAAAATAAGAGTACAGATACCTGAAAAATCAACTTAAATTCAATCATGAAGTATTTGTGCATCTCTTTCATTTGTTGACTTGACTTTTAACCCCCCTTTTTACGCCTCAGATGCACATTAACATATTGCATTAACGTCTTGGAAGTGGTCCACGCCGCTCGGAATGTGTGTATACGTGCAGTGTGCGCGTGCGTGTAGGTCAGGGTTTGTTGCGTGATTAGCTCGAGCAGCTGCGTGTTGGCGTGGAAAGAAAACAAGCCCTGCTTAAAAAGTTCCTAATGGAAGCAGAGGTCATACGGGAGCGCTGCTTTCTTGTCCATCAGGGCCACCTTGTGGACACAAATGGAAGCGCAGTCGCAGCTCTCCACGAGCTCCTCGGGGAAAAAAACCCCAACAAAATACAAAACAAACACACGCATTGAAATCACCAGCTGTTGTCCGCAATGATGAAAACACTGCGTGCGAATTTATAATGATTTGGAATCTCTTTAAACTGTTCCTATTCTCATTTGGACTCCCAGGAGGGATGATGTATGCACACACTGCAAGGACTTTTTACTTGTTTTAATTTCTTTTTTAAATGCAGATTTTCTTTCATTATGATAAGTTTGGTTGAGGTACGCAAGCACAACATGCGAACTTTTCCGAGGATTTTTTTTCTTGACTGAAAGAAATAGAAAGACGTGAGAGTGTGCCATTATAATCCTATTTAATATGAAACAATGACGTTGTTGCGTTGTTTTTAATTAATAGAATTAACATGCATTCACTTTACATTATTTCTATCTTGTTTGCTACTAATATATTTCATTTTTATTTTAAAATGCCAATATATTTTTTTTATGTTTTGATTTTTGCACCAACATTTGCTTGCTGTCGATTCAATTACAATGTTATTTTTTTATTAATCACAATTATAACGTTAATGTATTTCCACATTTTAGTCCATTTAATCATAAAAATATGCACTTTTCCCCCAAAGCTTATCATTTTTGGCGTGTAACATTGCATACATAAACTGGCGCTGTTGCCTTTTTTTTTTTTTTAATCATCATTCATACGTTACACACCTGTAAACTGTCAATCATACACGCACAGGCGCGCACGCACACGAGTTGAACATGAGAAGTGACGTCAACACAGCTCGTCTCAATTTAATAGAAATGTTAATCGCTTTAAATCAAGCAGGAATATAACTTCGCACTTTGTAGCCATTACGATAATAACCGTAATTGTAATATTGTATTTAACAGCTCTACATCCTTGACACGGAGGGAAATTTCCACACACACAACATACACCCACCCTGTTTTTTTTTTGTTTTTTAAATGCCACGTGAAACATTCGCGTGTCATTAGCTCATCGGTCAGTAGCTAAATATAAAATTTAATTGAAATCTGAATTTCCATCTGCGTTCTTGGAAGACCGTCAGAGGTCAAAGAGGGATTTGATCAAATTTGCTTTGAAATTAAAAATGAAAAGAAGACCAAGGCATCTTTTATAATGACCATTATTAGATCATTGAGATTTGATTTATGTCATTTCCGCGTCATCTGCCATGTTCAGCTGGAATGTTGGACGAGATAATTAAAGAAAAATGCCCGATAAACTCAATTCAGTTCCCTTCACATAAAATAATTTTCGTCATGAACTAACACACGAAAAAGTGCGCCATTAGATTTAACATCACTTTACGTGTTTTTGTTGTTTGTTTTTGTTTTCTCCTCTTGCGTGCGCGCGCGTCTGAAGCGCACACTCATCCGCGCGCGCGCGCTCACCGCAAAGTGGGGCAAGCCGCGGCACAGCTGGCAGATGATCGATTTGCACACACGCGCAGCGGGGAGGGGCGGTGCTCGCGCGTTATACCTGCCGCCGCCCCTCTCAAGGTCCCACTCGCATGCCGCCGCTCGCCTCTTCTCCTCCTCCTCCTCTCCTCTTCTCCTTCCTCCTCCTCTTCTTCTTCTTCATCATCCTCGCCTCATCACCCTCCGCTGCATCCTCAAACTTCAGCCCTGTCCGAAAAATATTTTAAAACAAAAAAAAAAAAAAAAAAAAGGAGAGGGAGGAAAAAGCAGCTTTCTTCCGCTTTTTTTCACCCCACTGTGGAACTTTTGATGGAAAACAAGAGGTCGAGCCACTGCTGACTTGACAGGTACGTTCAGATCTCACTTTGCTTTTTTTTTTATTTTATTTTTTATTTACCGTCTTTTTAATGCGACTTTTTTTCCCCTTTCTTTCATATTTTTTTATAGTCATAAAGCTAATAAGTGCTGCTTCAAGGATATAGCCTATCTATGAAAAATAAATAGTATGAAAAGCAATAGGCATGCAGGCAGACCTTCCTTTCACTTAAAACCCACACGGACCCAAAGTGGCTTCTTCTTCTGCTTCTGGGATTTTAATATTTCATAAAGCGAGTGGGGGAGGAATAAAAATATGAATTAAAAACTTAAGAGCATGCAGGCTTTCATGGTAAATATAAACGGCGGCTTTCAGCACGCATTCATCTCATTTTTACTTGAATAAAAATGGATAAAGAAAAAAGAGGCCAACTAAGGAGAACATACGCACACACACACAAGCTCATTAATAGAACTTATTCAGTAGAAAGATGTATTTGATATTTCAGAGTTAGGGTGGAAAAAGTGGATTTTAATGTCACTCCTTTATTTGAGTTCTTCTCATTTCATCTTTTTACAAATAGCTCAAATGAAAGGTTAACAGGGTGAGGATTTGTAGATTTTGCCAAAGTTTGACACGCAACTAAACTCCCTTCGATGAGAGCCAGTAAACAGCTGTTTTGTACTTAATTGACACGAGGCGTTCATTTTTGGAAGTGAAGTGCAAATGGGGTTAAGACTTTTAGATTTTGTCGATGTTGCACAAGCACTCTAATGCTTTTGGACACATTCCTGTACGATGCACAGAGATCCAATGCGAGAGCTGTATTTGATTTATTTGACACGAGGCATTCGTGTTTTTATTGTAATCTAGGAAAATGAAGGCTCAGGAGAGTTGAGATTATTTCTGTAATTTTAATGTCAAAGTTGCACATTGTGCAAACATTCTACCGTGTTTGGCTCTAAATTCACTCCGTTGACGTCCAATAATACAGCTGTAAGATATTTAATTGACGTGAGGCATTTGTTATTAAATCATATGAAAGGAAGATGAAACATTGACAGGGTTAAGATTTTCTGCACATGCACACTCCTCTGTTAATCTACATTCACTTCATTAGTTACTCCTGAATGAGATCCAGTTCATGCTGTTTAATTGACACGAGGCATTTATTTTTGACAGATCTAGGGAAATGAAGGTTTAACAGGGATTAACATTTGTAGATGTTGCAAAAAATTGCACACGCACTCTACCGTGTTTGGATCTGCACTCACTTGATTAGGTACACCTGCACAATCCAGGACAAGAGCTGTATTATACTTACTATACTATACTATACGTACTATAATTGATACGAGGTATTTATTTTCCACTTCGATATAGGAAAAACAAAGGATTAGCGGAGTTCGAATTTCTGGATTTTATTGTTAAAATGTAACAGACATTGTATTGTGTTTGGCTGTCATCTCATGCCAAAGAGATCCAACACTACAGCTGTATTATATTTAATTGACTCGAGGCATTCATTATTGAATGATATAAAAGGAAAATGAAGCATCAGCAAGATGAACATTTTGTCAAAGAACCAGTACAGGATCATATTTAATCGACACTGTCAGGGAGGTGTTGATTTTCGTGACTCGGATAGAAGGCTTAATTGGGTTAAAATTTTCGTCAACGTTGCGTTCTATCATGTTTGGATCTACGCTCACTTCATTAGGTAAACCTGCACAATTCAATCATATACAGTTCTAGAGCTGTATCATATTTCATTGACATGAGGTATTCACTCTTGACTGAGATTAAAAGCAAAAGGACGAACTATTCGTTTGTGATGTTTACATCGTATAGCCTGCATGTCCATTTCGTTTATAGATACACACCTGTATACAACCTAAAGTCATCAAGCATGAAGAGTTATATGAATTTTATTTGACACGGTGAGGGAGGCATTTGTTTTTTGACTGACATCAAAAAAGGTAAATGAAGGATTAAATGATGTGGACACACTACATAGTTGTAAAAGTTTGATTGTGCATACATGTCTTTAAGAGTGAATATGATCCAATAATAGAGCCATGTGACTTTTAATCAGGGCGAGGCATTCATTTTCGACTGAGGAAGTTTAAAGGATTGTTTGTAATAGAATATTTAAATATGTGTGTCTGGGGATGATGTGGCAGTATTCATTCAGTCATTCAGTAGACTGTCCGTTATGCTACGTACAGTAATTGACACTTTATTCTTCACCTGAAGACACATTCTCAGTGTATAACCGCACGGTTTGTAAAACATTACAACCCCTCCTCGTTATGAGTAGACATATTTCCTATAGTTCGAGGTACTGCGTCTCATTAGCAGGTGTATACTGCAGGCCACAGATAATCAAAGCATGTCGTGGAGCAGGTTTGTTGCATGTATGAAGCGACGTGGAAGTTTCTAGGAAATAAGAATGTGGATCAGATAATTATGAGGTCATGTGTTTGTTTGCGGTTGATGTTGCAATATAAAAACAAAAAAAGGGTCAAGCCATGCGGGCGCTTTGTGTAAACAGATCACAGCGCGTCTTGGTTGTGGCTTCTCTGGACGCGCGTGTGCCACTTCTCAAGAAACGATGCGGTATAGAACCGGCTGCCCAAAGATCACGAAAACACGTTTAAAAAAGAAAAAAAAGAAAAAAGAAAAAGCTAGGCGGGTAACACTCAGGCCTTTTTGGAGTTTATTTCCGTTCAGCTTTTGTGTAGCCATTTTTGCTTTATTTACATTTATTTTATTTACACGCATATCTATATATTTGATATACAAGAAAAGTTCTAAATTGTAAAAGCAGACAAAACGCTACATCTTCGCGAAATTTCATTACACTTACTGTACATGAACACTAAAATAGTTGAACCAAAAAAGTGAGTAAATGGTGCAGTGTTACAGCAAAACGAGTTGCACAGGGAATGATAGGAATCAAGACTGCGCCGAGCAAGTCGCCGAGATCCAGAAAGTCTTAACGTGGCTTGCATGCTTTTCATTCTTCTTTGCCTCTTACAGTAAAGATGATTCAGAAAGCATCGCGGGGGAAACACGTCCCGCGGTTTTCACTTTGTAGCCCTCATTTCCAAATTCATTTTCACATTTGCAGTACCCAGCAAAGTCTTTTGATACCGAGATCTTGTGTGTGGGACCTTCGCGAAGGGTTATTTTGTAGATTATTTCGGAAATGATTGTGCGGTGATTGAGTTTCACAAGCTGCTACTGACGCCCACCACCTTCGTCTCCGGCTGGGAGTCTCGTGCAAGACGTTTTTTTTTTTTTTTTTTTTTCCCCTGACCCGTGGGGCCAATTACTCGCAAGGTGGTGTCGTTTTGTTTTGTTTTGTTTTTTTCTCTTTGTTTGTCTGTGATGGAATAATGCTTCCGTTCAAATTGCTTCAATCGTCAAGTTTTATTCCCATTGCGGGACAAAAAAAAGCTCACTGGGGAAAGATGTTAAAACGTACACATGCGAATAGAGACACTGTGTCTAATATTTTGACACTTCTCTGGCTGCGTTTTACACCGCTGCAACCACAACGATAAACATATTACAAAGTGTTTCAAACCAAAATGGCAGACTTCCTGTCTATTTTAAAGCATGGCTTATTGAGCCTTTTTTTGTGTGTTTTTCATGTAGACAGGCCTACCAAATTATAGTGAGACTTCCTTTAGGGCTACATTTTCAAAGATTTGGGGGGGCTGGGTGGTCAGCATTCAACAAATTTTTAGTGATTTTTAAATATTAAAGTCCTCAAAATGGCATCGCCCATCTGTTTCAAACCAACATGGCAGACTTCCTGTTTATTGCGGGCATGGCTTCTTGAGACTTTTTTGTTGGTTCACTCGTGATGGATTATGACTGCCACGTTGTTAAATGAAACTGGATGAAAATCTGAATTTTACAAAGAAAAAAGATTCTAGGAAGACTTAAGAACCCCTGGAAATTAGTGAAATTACCCCCAAATGGCTGCTTCAAACCAAAATGGCTGACTTCCTGTTGGTTTTCGAGTACAGTGTTCCCTCGTTTTCCGCTGGGGTTAGGTTCCAAAAAATACCCGCAATAAATGAAATCCGCGAAGTAGTTAGCTTTATGTTTTACAACTCTTATAAATGTTTTAAGGCTCTAAAATCCCCGACCGCACAATTTATACACTTTTCTCATTGAGGCATTTACATGTTTTCACATTTCTCTCTTGTTCAAACTTTGACAATGTTCAAACCTTCATAAATTTTATAAAATGGGTTATTACTGTAAAAAAATATGCAAAATTGCACTTTAAAAAAAATCCACGATACAGCGAGACCGCGAAAAGTGAACCGCGTTATAGCGAGGGAAGACTGTATAGCTTCTTGAGACTTTTTTTTGTGGGTCTACTCATGATAGACAGACCTACCAAATTTCATGCCGTGAAGTGAAACGGGCTCCAGGGGCTGAATTTACCAAAAAGAAAAAATTAGGCCCCTGGAACCAAAATGGCTGTAAAATAGCCGCTTCAAACCAAAATGACAGTCTTCCTGTATATTTTAGGGCATTGCTTCAAGAGACTTTTTTTTTTTTTTTTTTTTTTTTTTTTTTTTGTGGGTCTAATCATGATAGACATGCCTACCAAATTTCATGTTGCTACATGAAACGCGCTCCAGTGGCTGATTTTTTTTATTTATTTATTTTTCTTACTCAATACCAGGGGGTGCTACAGAGCCAATATTGGGGAAAATGGATGCACGAAACATTGTCTCAGTTCCACATTCCATCAGGATTATTAAACACACACACCTACACACCCACACACTGTTTATAGTCCCACTTTGCAGAGAACGATATCTTGGATAAAGCCATTAATTGCAGTCTTTTACCGTCTCGATGATGATGGCAGGTTTGCGGGGCAAAGAGTCCAATTATACCTGCGGTAGGCATGGGACTAAATACCTGTTTAGATGCTTTTTACGAGACTGTCGCCAGTAAATAAGAGGCCTGTCTACCACACGCACTTTTGGGGATTCCACCTCCAAATTTTACGATAAGTATTAAATGATTCACACAGGGTTTATTGCTTCTTTATTTTTGATGCGTGTTGTAGCGAGTTTGAGGGCTGCATTCCTTGAAAAGTTACACATGAGCTCCCTCCTGGGTGAGCACTTCACTTCTTGTTGTGTACGTGCACTAACTGTCTTGATGGGTCAATTTGACCCGCAATGCGATTACTGTAATTGTTTAAAAAAAACAAAAAAAAATCCACCCAAAAACAAAACGATCCCCTGAAAATTTCTTGATGATGTACTGTTTTCCCTCACCTACCGTATGATTTCCACACAATTGATCCTCATTGCTCAGCTTAGCTAATTGTTCACAGGAACACCAATAGTATCCAAGGGTCAATGTGACCCGCTGTATATTTAACAAAAAACATTTTAAAATATTTTTTTTTCTCCCAAAACAATGACAATAGAATAATTTCAATCACATTCTATCAATTTAATAGGAATATTAAATCTTAAAGATTTAATTTCCAAAATAGAAACAAAAATGGTTATTTTTGCAGTTTTTTTTACTCGAGTCACAAACACCCAAATTGAGCCTCAGCATAAGGTGAAAGGTCATTTTCTTTTAGATACTAATAGTGTAGGTGTGTTTTTCTGTTAGGACAATGTGATTTCGTGATCTACTGTGCTCAGATTAAGCTTATTGGTTACGGGTCAATATGACCCGCTGCACATTTAAACTTTGAAAAATAAATAAATTAGCACCATGCAAATTCTAAAAATGTAGATGCCATTTTTTTTTTTTTTTACAAAATATAAAAGAAAAGGAAAAAGGCCTGCAGTATATGTTTAAACTCAATTCTTTATATTTTCTTTCCCCTAGATTTCCAAAGGGTCAATTTGACCCACATGACAGGACCTCATTAAAGCTCATTTTCCAATTATCTCCTTCAAGTACCTTTCTATGTTTAGTGTGTATTTTTCTTTCCCTTCCCACATAAGTTCCATACAGTTGATGCACATTACTTGATTAGTTTATTGTTCACGGGTCAATCTGACCCGCTACAATTTCAGAAATAAATGAACGGAAATGTATTTTTTGTTCAATATTTTCATTGAAAGAAAGTGCAGCAGAGTAAGTTTAACCACATAGTTTTCCTAGATATTCCACGGGTCAATTTGACCCGCAACATGACAAGAGGGTTAAAGCTCATTGTCTTATGCGCTTCAAGTTTTTCTGTTCTATCTGTTTGGAGTGTGTTTTCTCTTGCCTTTCCGTATGATTTCCATACGGTGTATTCTCATTGCTCAGCTCAGCTTATTGTTCGCGGGTCCTCAAAAGGTTGCCGAGTCCTCGCGGGGGAGATGAAACGCCAAACAAAAGCAAAGTCCGTCATGTCGGTTTTGTCACGCTTTTTGCACGGCATGACAACCCTGCGATATGTGCGCTCTTCCGCCGTGGTTACGCTACAGCGTGGCAAATACAATTTAATACAAGTTTGAAGTCACGATTCAAATCACATTAGCTCAGGGCTTATTTTCTTCACGTCATTGTCCTTCATTGCGATGCTTGTCTTTATCCCATCTGTGGAGGTTTTTGGGAAGCCTTTGCTTCTTGTTGTTGTTTTTTATTATTATGGAGGAGGAGGGAGAGTTTGCGGGAAAGCGCATCCGTCTGAGATCAGGTTGTTAATACCCACCCACACACCGCAACACACACACTGCATCCTTATCGAGCGTTTTGTTTCTCGCCGGATGAGTGACGCCTCCTTTGACGAGGGATTAAAGACGGCAAAGAAAAATATGCCGATAAAAAGGCGACGCGTCTTTAAGTCGACACCCGCGTTCTTTTTATTTATTCTCTTATTTTACCCACAGACGCTTTCCCCATCCTGCTTTTTCGCAACGATTCCGACGGAGGCCGCGATGCCCTTCGCAATGTCTGTTCGCACGCTTTTCCTCTCACTAAATGAAAGTTCAGACACATCATGTTGAGAAAACCAGGGAAAGACCTTTTCAAATTTTGGGCCAATTTCATATCGAAAGGTGAAACTGATAAATAAATACGTTAAAGAAATGCTATTTGAATGTAAACACAGTAAGGTTCTGAGGTCTGCAAATTCAGGTCAATTAGTGGAGCCCAGAGTTCAAAGCAAACACGGTGAAGCAGCATTAAGCTGTTATGCTGCGTATGTGCAAATGCTTTTAAATTCCAGTTAAAAACCGTTTTTTCCTCCATATCTACGATTAAGGTTTGTGAAAGCAATTTTAAAATCAATCTTTCCAAACTCGTAATTTTAGCAAGATATGTTTTTAATTCTTTACTTTGCTTTTAAATGTCTTTAACTTTTTTTGGTCCTTGAAACTATTTTTGTGCGTTCTGTCATGATCAACATGTCCACAAAATGTCATGTCGATCGGTGAATCTGGAGTTGGGGGATAATTAACCCCCCCCCCCCCCCCCCTCCATACCAGGATACACATTCGTCTTATCATACCAGGATACACATTCGTCTTATCATTAGTGTTGTTTTGCACTGAGCAACTATGACAGACATGTACATACCATTATACTGAATGTTCCAATTTTGACAAAAACCTGCAAAACGTCATCCATAAACATTTACAAGGATGTCCACTTCTTCTTCTTCCTTGGGCATGTCTGTTGATCAAACACTTTTTTTTCCAAAAAGTACAGAAACATTCAAGTTCTAGTCATGGAAAAAATTATTCAACCGCCTTGTTTTTTACTACGAGAAAACAACATGGAATGCCTAAAAGCATTCGAACTAAGAAGTGATTTTGGTTAATATCAAGAAAACCATGTAAATGACGAGATATCAGCTCTTAAAAGAACCTCTTATGAGCTACAGTATTTCTGTTGTCATTTTATTTGTCCAAACGTACCTCAACCTGATCACGGCATGTCGGGTCGGATGTTTTGGGGTAAACACAAGTGAGGGGCGTGAGTCGCGGGATAACTTGCCATGCGATATTATCTTGATAATATTTTGTCAACAGTAACAACATGCATCTGTGTAATGAACATTTGTTAGAAGCATACATCCATTTTCTTCCAGAATTGTGTCACGGGGGCAGCAGCTTAAGCAGAGCCAAAACCCAGACTTTTATGCCCCAGCCACTTCGTCCAACCCTTCCGGGGGATCCTGAGGGGGTTCCCAGGTCAGTTGGGAGATGTAGTCTCTCCAGCATGTCCTGGGTCATACTCGGGGCCTCCTTCCGGTGGGACGTGCCCGGAACACCTCACCGGACATTCCTGAGCCACCTCATCTGGCTTCATAGATAGAGATATATATATATTTTTTTTTTATTAAAAAAAATTGCCATAAAACTGCACTTTCATTATATAATATTTCTTCATTATTATATTGAATACGGAACCACTGGTGACATAGACAATAATAACTAACTAACTAGCTCCCTCACTGTCAAGAAATAGGCTAACGGTAGTTAGCCGATATGTCACGTACAGTAAACTTCAACAATTAAACACACACGGATCAGCAACGCATACAAACAACATGCATGCAACAGGCAAATATTCTAGTCTGCTCTGAGAGGGACGACTATTACTAAAGTTTTAGTTGGGCACCTTCTTTGCCACTTCTTTTTGCTTTTAATTATCATCAAGTAGACCTCGGCATTGCAATGCATGCGGTGGCATGTGTTATTCTCATTCACTCCCAGCTATTTTCACTGAAGCAACTCGATTTTGACTGATTTTGCAAGGCCCGCAGAATATTGTTCTATTGCTATATAAAAAAAAATGGAACATACCAAAAGAAAGACTAGAGTTTCTTCTTTCATCAGTTAAAAAAAGGTATGTTTGTATCTGTTTCCGTTTTGCAGCAATTAGCATTTGAATGTAGCAAAGTTTCATCATTATTCACAAACCTGTTGAAAACACTGGCAAAAACAGCTTGTTGCAACATGGCCCTGGCTGATCTCTTACACTCTGATGCCACCTGCTGGCCTTTTTTTGAAATAACTACCATTACTTTAAGCAACCTCTTCGGGTCAGAAGCCTTCTGTGTGCTCTAGCATAAAAAAAAAAAAACTTAAAAAGAAAACAATACATTTTTGGTAGGGAAGGACAAATTATTAAAAAACGTATTTACACGTTTTTTGGGTTTGAATGGGTGAAAGACATTCAACTTGACTTTTTTTTAAATCAGTGATATATCATCAACCTCTGTACTGTAGTGTGAGAAATCATGTTTGATACAGTGCGATACCAATACTACCGGGCAGGATGTGGGCAAAAGGTGCCACTCAGATTGGCATCGGGTGGTCATGATGTCACCGGAGTCGCTCGCTAGCTCGCTCCTCGTCTATTTCTGTCTGCCTCACACGATTAGAAAACAATTACGCACTTAGGAGACGACTCTGTGTTCATTACACCTCTTCTTCTTTTTCTCTTGCCTCCCACACTGCTGGGCGGACATGCGAGGAACGTTAGAAATCACCTTATATCACCGCTAATTGAAAGCCACACTCGCCACGCGGTGAGGAAAAAAAGAAAAAGCGGGACTAATTGGATTTGTAGGGGGAGAGACGTTACGGAATGTTTGCCCAACTTATTTTGCGCTAACATAGAGAAGACGATCACGAGCCGTGCGTTTCACGTGAGGTCGTTAATAAAACATGCATAGCATCTACTCCACCACAAAAGTGTGTGTGTGTGTGTGTGTGTGTGCGCGCGTGTGTGCGCTTGAGAGTGCAGGCAGGATGACTTGTAAAATTGCCAATAGCAGATATGAAATGATGACAATTGTCTTGTCTTGCTTTTCCTGTATGTTGGTTTTTCGCTTTGTTACACATTGTGAAACCCGTCCACCCACACAGACACGTAAAATCACATGTTTGTTCCCAGAATATATATTTTCATGTAAATTGTTAATTTCATTTTCATTCATACACCCACTGGTCCAAATATCGGGTACACCTACGTAAATGTCATAAAATTCAGACTTTAAAAGGATAACGCACACGTCGCATTAACATTTTAGACTGTCGATATTGACATTTTTTTTTTTTTTTTTTTTTTTTTTTTTAATCTTTGCTGTCCATATATCTGGTTTGCAAGATAATTTGGGTTGGATACCCCTTGTCAAGCTATTTTTGTTGGTCAGAAAATATGTGGTTTTGAATTGGCCATTTTGGCATCAATATTAAAAAAATAAATAAATAAAAATCAATATTAATAAACATTATGTAAATAAGCTTTACTCCTTTACCTTAATTTGATGCGGGAAACATCTTTCCTCTGATTGGTCGCTGCCGATATGTGGGTGTCTTGTGGCCACCGTGACTTTTCATTGTGTTTGCTCCTCTGAATTTTTAATAAGCTGCCGGCAGAATTGTGGCCGGCCACGGTGCACTTTGAACTTTTTGTAAGTCCACCTCCATTGTGACACCCTTGCGATAGTTGATTCTCAGTTTTCAATCCACCAATATGCGGACGCCATTCTTCACCGTGTCTGTGGCTTTGTCACTCAAAACCCATAAATGTATTTGTATCGTGTGTCAAAGCATACATTGTTGCAGCCATGCTTCCATGAAATATGCCCAAACACAGCACAATTCTGGTTCTGAATGATTAGGAGTTTTCCCCAAAACGAATTGAACTCCCCTGTGGTTGGCAGCTAGCTCAAAGTTTTAGCTTTGCTTAAGATGTCAGGCGCGTTATCGTCCTCGGCCATTTTTTCCTGAGTGGGCGTGTAGCAACCATGAAGTAATCCCTCCCCTCCTCGAGTCCTGAGCAAAGCCACTTGCGCTCCTATCTAATGTTCATCGTATACAAGCTGAAGTTAGCTACGGCTGCTAGATTGATAGCATGAATTATTTGTAATACAGTGCTAGTGTACCTAATATTGTGTCCTGTGGTCATAAACAACACATTAGCATCAATACAGCAGATTAATTGACTCAAGCGGGATGTTTTTTCTTTCTTTGTTTTATTTTTTTTTTTGTGGGATTTTTTTAAATCCCCGGGTGCCTCCAATAACACGATTGTGTGTGTGAATGTGGAGCTGAGACGTCGCTAAAGACCCCCATCACCTCCCCGTCGCCCACCACTCAGACTAATTTGTATTAGTAATCGCAAATAATGCTATTAATGCCCATTAGCAGCAAGGCGAGGGGCGAGCATGAAGACATTACAACACCTACGTGCACTCAGCCTCTAAATAAAGACGCTACCTCCGCGCCGAGCCAACTATTCTGCATTTCCATAATCATTCCCGTCTTCTCTCCCATTAGTGTCTGTTATTTTTTTTTATTTTTATTTTTACTTCCCACTCCCCTCCTCCTAAATAGACGGAATATTCTTGTCCTGCGGTTTAAAGAGCGCAGGCCCAGGTGTATCAAAGGTGTTAATGACGACTGACATTTAAACGCCTTCGTGGCGAACGAGGCCTCTTTTGCTCTTCGGGTTTTCTTTACAAACGTGGCCAAGCGGCAGCAAATCCGGCGTACCGCAATTACGTGTGTGCGTGTATCCGAGCCACAATGATGCAAACCCACCTTGAGCTCAGTTAAATCTGCATTCAATTGGTGATTAACTAGTTGTTTAAACGCATGTTATTCTGGAGCATTCCGAAATGAATGACATATTCAACATTTAACTTCTGCTTTCCATATTTTAGAATTTATTCAAAGTGACTCAAAGAGTTCCAACATTAAACTGTTCATCTCATTCATGGCATCTTGAAAACTATTTTTTTACAAAGCTGTTGAGATTAATTGACAAGTAATCTATTATCAAATTAATTGACACCTATTTTAATAATCGAGTAATCGTTTGGAGCCATTTTTTATTTATTTAAAATTGTCCAAATCCTCTGATCTCGGCATATCAATTGTAATTGTTCACTGATTTCTGTCGCCCTTCATGAAAGAAGACTGTTATAAGTTCTGTGTTTTAATCAAAATAAGACATTTGCAAACGTCTGTTTTTACTTTGGAAAACAATAACTGAACCGGTAACGTAGTACAACATAATCCCCCAACCCCATTTTTTTTTTTTTTTTTTTTTTTTGGGGAATCACTATACGAATAGAAGTAAACACCAATCACTGGTTAATAAACAGTAATCAGGGGAGAAAATGCTTTTGTAATACACTTTAATGCAAAATTAAAAACTGATGAGTTGAATAATCGATTGATTTATCAATTCTAAAAATATTCAATAGTGACAGCACTATTTTATTTATTTTTTTATATTCCACAAATTCTGACATTTTTTGATTTTCACATTTTCCATGACAATCCCTCAAATGAATGCAGCTATTTTGTGTCTAGATGTCCTCCTTAGACATTTCTCAACGGAGTCCAATCATTCCAACTTCAAAATATTCACCTCGTTCATGAAATCTTGGGAACTTTTACCCCATGTTTCAAAAAGTCAATTTTCTCCAAATCCACGTTTTCCAATAAAATTAATGGAGACATTTTTTTGAACAATTAAGTCGTTCTGCACATCCACAGCTCACAATTTAACAACCGATTCAAACCATTCAAACTTCAAACTGTTTGGCTGACTCATGACATCTTGGGAACTATGTTCACATTCCCAAAATTCACACAATATTCATTAATCCACAATTTCCATGGCAACGTTATCATTTCAACAATTCAATCAATTCCACAGCATTTCAGCATCAGCATTCACATGCAGTTTCTGAATAAATTGCAATCTCGAATACACAAAAAATGCTATATGTTAATTGATAATCAGCAGTGTTGCTTCGCCGGTGCGTTCAGTGCAAGTCTGCGCCCCTTCTGGATGTCAGATTTGTATTTATTTATTTATTTTCCTCGCTGCAGCCATGTCGCTGCCAAGCTGGCTGGCTGGCAGCGCCGCCACCTGTTGGCCGTGCCAAGGCCTGGCAGGGGTTATCGGCGCTTCTCTGATGGCGCCTGACAATCGCCGTGGAAATGACTGCGGCTGCTTGCGTCACCCCATGGAGAGAAAAGGAGAAAATGTCCCCACGAAAGCTGACAAATAAGAGCAAATGCGGCGCAAAGCGTGTTGACACACACCTTGTTTTTTGCGGCGGCTCTGCATGGTGCAGAGCAAGTGTGTGTGTGCGTGATGCAGAGCCTCCTGTTCACATTTTCTTTTAGTAGCTCCGCCAAATTGGTCATGTTTTCATTGGCTTTTGTGAGCTAGTTATCAGGATTACGCCACAAAAATATGACAATTGGGCTTGTGGGCGTTTTTTAAAAATTCAGCCCCCGAATCAAGCTTCACTCAGCAACATGAAATTTGGTAGGCATGTCTAAGAAGATAACCCGTGCTTGAAAACGTACACAAAGTTTGCTATTTTTGATGGAATGGGCCTTTTTATGATCCTTCAAAAAAAGTTTCACTTAGCAACTTGAAATTCAGCAGTTATGTTTATCATGAGTAGACAAACACAAAAGTCTGATGACATGCTGGAAAGCAAGCAGGAAGTCTGATATTTTGGGTTTGATTTTTTTTTTTTTTTTTTTTTTTTTAAATGTCAATTTGGCCTTTTACATGGGTCCTTAAAAGATAAGACTGATCTAGAGATTTTTCTTTGTAAATTCAGCCCCTGTAGCCAGTTTCAAAAACACACAGGAAGTCTGCCATTTTGGTTTAAAGCGGCCATTTTGGGGCAGTTTCCAATCGTCCTTTGAACTCATTCACTCCAAACCATTTTCACTGAGGCAACTCCCTTCGCTCCTGGCTGCTTTAGTAGATTTGGACTGATTTTGATTGATTGATTGATTTTGCAAGGCCCACAGAATATTGTGTGCTATTGCTATAAAAACGTGGAACCTAGCAAAAGAAAGATTAGAGAGAGTCTCTTCTTTCATCAGGAAATAAAAGTACATTTCTATTTGTTTCTTATTTGCAGCAATTAGCATCAGAATATAGCTAACTTTCATCAATATTCACATTCCTGGTGAAAACACTGACAAAAAGAGCTTGTTGCAACATGGCCCTGGTTGATATCTTATCCTCTGCTGCCAACTGCTGGCCGTTTTTGGAATAACTACCATTGCTATACGCATTTTTTCAGTTCAGAGGCTGCATCAAAGCTTTCTGTATGCTCTAGCACAAAAAAAAACAAAAGTCTTTGGGACACTTAATACATTTAAAATAGAACATATTTATACCTTTTTGGGAGCACATGAGTTAAAAACAAACTGATAGCTATTTTACTGTACTATATTGCTACCAAACTTGAAACACATATACAAGACATATGGTAATGCTAAATTATGAAAAACAAGTTTGCATTTTTTTTTTTTTTGTCATTGTGATTGAGTGTAGCATACCAGTGAAGTTTGACGACTCGCCACAAAACTCTTAAGTTAGTAAAAGCTGGTTTGACTTGGCAACATGAACTTTGGTACACTCTTTCTGAGGATAACACAACAAAAATATGCCAATTTTCTTTTTAAATTGATGACTCACAAGATGCAAGAACGCAACTATACAAAACCAAATTCCTACTACTCTTGTGGGTGTTTTTGAAAATGTGTAACATGAAACTAGGTAGGCACAGACCCACAAAAAACAAATCACCATCCGTTATGTCTGAAGAGACAAAGGAAGTCTGACATTTTAATTTGAAGCGGAAACTTTAGGGTCATTTTATCTATTCAGAGGTCTTTTAAAGCCGCATTTATAACGATTTTGTCCATTTGTTACTAAATATGGTCCACATTCATACAGTATACTTGACTGATGCAAACTGCTGACTATTTTCCCCCTTACTTTCCTTCCCTATTTTTTTCATTAGCGAATCATTCAGCTAAATTGCTTATTCAAGTTGTTGATCCACAAGTCAAAGTTGCAAACGCTTTCATTGGGCAAATTCTATAAACTGTCTTGAAACCAGACACTTAATTACACAAAACTTTTCAGTTAAGTTAAACAGTTGGAGAGTATCTATTAATTGTCACACTGTTACAAGATGTCGAGAGTGGACGTTGACGTCACACTGATGGCAGGCACATAATCAATTAGAGCTGGATAGGTTCTTAAAATCCCGTTTTCATGGGCAAGCCTTGAAATGATTATCAAACATTAGATGTCATAGAATGTTTGGAATTTAGTATTACCCAACTCCCTTTCCAATTAGGACTCATTTGGATGGTTTTAATAACTTTTTTTTTTCTTTAATGAATGAATAGCTCTTGTCATTGCACATGCAAAGGAGTACAGAGCAACGAAATTCATGTAAACAGCCACAACCGGTCCAAGAAACATGAAATCAACAATGACCAACAGCGGAACACAGAATGGGAAGCCTGGCGGGTCGCTAGAAGTGTCCCAAGTTTCTTTGATTAAAAGGGAACGACACATAAGTAAAGGGGAGGGTGAAAACAAGGTCCAAGTTGTGCTCCTTTAACAGTGCACAATATTTCAAGAATCCATAAAGTGATCATCAAAATCCAACTTGCTCCGCCCACATTAGATGGCGCCATCAAAAAAGCTCTGCTAGTTTGTCCATTAGCCGACAATACGTTCTGATTGGGGCTAATTTAAGCTAATTCACTTGCAATTGCTGCTTCAAACACAAATGAATGAATGAATCAATTTTGGGCATGAGTGCTTGAGGCTTTTTCGTATGTCCTGGTATGATAGAGGGCCACCCAAATTTCGTGTTGGTTGGCGAAATTGGTGTCAGGGCTATTTTGTAAAGTTTACTGATAATTTTATGAAATGATGATCATCAAATTTGGTGCCATATACACTACATTTCCTGTGAATTGGTGACACAGATGTAGGGTGAAATTTTTCTTCCCTTTCTAGGGGGCACTACTGAGCACGTTTTGGGGGTTGTGGGGGGGGCATTTTCGGAACCAATGAAATGCATACATTTTCACCGGGATACACACGCTTGCAAAAATGGGTGAGCTTTCACCTTTCGGCCATATTGAGACCCCCGTCATAGTTTTTACAATAATTTATTTTACATCATTGGGACAGACATTTCTCTTGAATGCAGAACCATCTCACCTCTCTTGCACTTCCTGTTAGAACTGTGAAAAGAAAGAAGAAGAAAAAAAAAAACACCCTCACAGCAGTCGTAACTCTTTTACAATGCTTCCCACCGCCCCCTCAAAACTTTATCGCACGGCATCGTTCCGTCTCAGGTGACAACGCTTCAGTCGTAGTTTCCTGCTGGAAGCTTCCGTTCTCGCCTCTTGTGGGGAATTCAGTAGGACCAGACAAACTTTTGACCTCACACGGGTGGGTGGAACAACAATTGGGGGTTAACCTTGCAACACTTCTTTTTCTTCTTCTTGTAAGTCCTTTGACTTTACGTGAAAGTGACTGCGGTCGCGTGTTTATCCAACAGCGGCTTTGCAAAGACGAGATGATTACTGTGTTTACGGTTGTGGACTGAAAATATGGTCACACTGCACATACCGCCTGACCTCCCCAGGATGGAGGTGTTGTTGTTCGCTAGCAAACACACTTCCTGTTTGATGGTTTCCTGTTCTTCTATCTTCACCACCTTTGATTTTACAATAGTATATGCAATAATCCTCAAGATAAAAACATCAGGTAGAAGTAATTGTGGTGGAATTTACATAGACACAGCCACGAATCGGAATCAGATCACGATTGTTTTAGAATGTATCGCAAGGTAGTAACTGCTCCGTTTTCATACGTACCTGTGGATGGGATAGTGAAGCACGCCGTGTACAGTCAGTGAATTGGGCGAGGCAGCCTCTCAAAATATCCGCACTTTCGCTTTTATTCTCACTAATTGACTTACTATTTGTGGCAAGCCGCTTCTTCCTTGACAATCACGCCATGTTTTCGTGGTTTAGTAAAAGTAATGCCTCAAAACCTGATCAGTCGCAGTTTCAGCTCGTAGGTGTGCTAACGGTCATTTCCCATGAGTGTCCATTCTAGTAAAGTTCGGCTATGCCGTTTGTGTTACCTATAATGCTCATGACTGTTTTAGAATGCCGATGGCTTGACAGTAAATACCCATGTTCTACTTATCCCTGTTAGGGAAAACACACCCTATGCAGGGAGGCCAAAGACCAGATTCGAACCCCCCAACCTCAGAGTGGATGTGTTAACCACTAGTGTAACGCCCCATTAATTCCTATGGGAATAAATAATTTTCAAATCCCAACCTCAGGAGTTTAGTTTAATCAAATCTCATTTGGATTTATTGACGCGTCAAAGAGACATCAGCTGCCAGTATATAAAAAAAGGCTCGCTTCATTAATTACAATGTCAGCTTGCGAATGTTTGCGCAATCTGTCTGCACTCTCTCGATGTGCGTCTTACTTCCGCGTTGGCAGTTGGGGATTTTGTGGAGCTTGTCAAATATTTTTGTCTGCTAAAACGTCGCCATGTCGAGGCACAATGACCTGCTACACAGGTTTTCTTGGCTGTGAAATGACACCGCAGAAGCCGGAATGTGGCGGTGACTCGGATGTCTTTGCCTTTTGTTTGTTGACAGCACCTTTGTTGTGTAATGACAACTGTCAAGAAAGACAGTGCAACGTTTATTTTTATTTATTTATTTCTTTTTAAGCTACTTGGATGGCTTTCCTCCAGATTTTTTTGCTCTGGCTATGACAATGATGTTTATGTTCTATTGATTGTTCTGTTGTATGTAAATTAAATGTGCACAACAGTGGATTTAAAAAGTTTTCAATAGTGAGATTTAGAGACAATTTTGTATTGACTAAATGTTAAAACCTTTTACCTTAATCACAAACTTTCCCCAAATGTAAGGTCTTGAAGGTTTTTGAGTCATTTTTGATGTCATAAATGAATGTATGTGTTTTGAATCTGTATGTGTTTGTGTGTAATGTATGTGTTTTTACGCAATTCAGTATGTTTTGGCACTAGATGAGCTATTTTTATTTATTTACAGCACCTTAATGATAAATAAATCACATGGCCATAGTTGAATTTGAATTTTGCATTCAAATAATTTTTCTTTTCATGTGAAACTGTTCATGCATGTATGCATAACAATTATTATATTCGGATCGCAAAAAGAAGTCAATAGTAATTATTATTTTTTTGGAACTAGATTCATATGCATTTTGTTCTCACTGTCAACTATATTTATTTACATGTTATTTGGTGGGTTATTTAGGGCTAAATGACAAGGTTAAAAACATTTACATAAGTTAACTAACCTTTCCCAAACTGAATACCAAGTTGTAAAGTGCCCCCCCTCTATTTTTACGTGTTATTATAATCTTTATGTATACGAAGTCATGGCACAATATGAGTTAATTTGACATGTTTGGGGCACAACTTCAGCTGAAAAACGTTCCACAACCTTTCCCACCTTGATAATTTGTAAATACAAACAAAGTGGTCGTGAAAATATGAATGATTGATTATACTGATTTATAGTTGCCATTGTTGCTAATAAATTCAGGGGGCCTTCTCACTCCAATCAGGATGATTAGAAATTCCTCCGCGCACTTTTTCCACTTTAAACACCCCCCCCACCCTCCTGCCCCGCCATCGGGACTTTTACGGCCGGTGTGCAGGTGGAATCATCCGCTCCTCTCCAGGGACTAGTTTACCGTCAGTTTACCCCCACCACCCCGGAAATGTTGCAGCCCCCTCGGCCGCGCCATGTGCCCGCTGAGGGGAGAGGGAGCAGCGGGGAGAGAACGAGAGTGAGTGAGAGAGAGAGAGAGAAGGAAGGGAGGGAGGGAGGTAGAAAGAGAGAGAGAGGCGGAGGAGGAGGGCGATGAGTCAATACAACTAATAATTTAATGGGGACACGCAGGGAGAGCCGGAGCGAGAGAGGGGGAGAGACCGAGAGGCGGATAGCCGAGGCACAGGAGCTCCGAGCCCGAGCAGCAAGACACCTTCCTCCGCCTCCTCTTGCAGCGGCGGCGGTAGTAGCGGCGCGGCCAGCCCCGCGACTGAGCACCCGGCTGGGGAGCGTCGTTTATCCGCCACATCGGGAAAAGTGAACGACACTTTTTGACCTCCCCTCGTCTTTTTTTTTTTTTTCTCCGCTTGTTTTGAATGAGGCGAACCTGCTCAGTCTCTCGTTCCGGCTCCGCGCTACCAACAGCTGAGGGGACGGCGGGTGGCTCGTTCTTGCCTTCTCGCTAGCTAGTTCCCAAGCACCCGGGTTGGAAGCGCAGTGTCGCCGGTGGCAGTGGAGGTTGTGGTGGCGGCGGCTACCATGTTCCGTTCCGTACGCTGCCCGCTTCCCGGTGGCGGCTAGCGGGCAGGCTGGCAGCACCCTCCCACGGCCATGTTTGTATTTTCTCGCGAAGTAGTGGCTAACCGCTCACTTTATACCCGCTTCTTGTTGTTGTTGTTTTTCTTGGGTTTGTTTGTGAGCGTCCATGTCGCCGGGCGGTGTAAGCTAGCGTAGCGCAGACACTCACCCAGCCCCAACACCGGTCGGTGGTCACGCCTCTTGCCCACCGGAGCCTCCTAGAAGCCGGCTTGACTTCCGCGCCCTCCCTCTCCCCTTGAGTCACTCACCTGCCAACAGGAAGTTTTGCCAATTTATTATTTTGTATTATTTTCAAAACTTACTAGTCTACCCTGGCCAAACTTGAAGAAAAGAGGAATCCAAGTGGTGGCAAGCTGCTCATTTCCAGGTTGGTTTCTTTTATTTCTGACTCCTTTATTGCAACTTCACCTCATGTTTTATTAATATCATCAATAATATTTTTTGTCATTTAATAATCCTGATATGGATTTTATGTTACTTTCCTGAAAGGAAGAATGCAATGCAAAATGATATACACATCCATAATAACTTCTTAATTGAAAAGGAGCAGCATGAGAAATATTAATTATTATTTATGTAGATTTGACGTTGATCTGGGAGTGTGGATTCCTTCCGTAGGCTCTCCACCGCCCCACCCTCATCCCTCACTTTTCTGTCCTAATTGCAGGGAATTACTTGGCTCATTGCGCGTCATGAATGGGGGGAGTTGATGATCTTTGGACGCGGGGGTGGTCGAGTTTGTCCTCTTTGACGGGGCCAGTGAATTAACACGATGCACTGACATGCACCGTGACTCTTACACACTCGTGCAACCCCAACAAACGGGCTAATGGCCCCTCCAACTCAGCCACGAGTGTATTTAAACAGATACAATTTGTGTGTTTGTGTATATGGTGGTTGGAGAAAATGGGGTGTTCAACTGTCCATCCACACATATGACTCCGCTTTCCTGATGTATCTTTTGTTGTCATTGCGCCTTTCCCAAAGATGACTTTGTTCAGGTTTGTGATTGGTTAAACTGGCCTTACTGTTGGGTCTTACAGCACCTCTTGATGGACAGCTTTTTTTTTCTTCATGTAGAAGAAGAAGAAGAAAAAAAAGATATCCCGTTTGGACATATCGTAAATGCGGAACAAAATCTGTCCTTTCACTATCCTGTTCCGCTGAAATTTCCTGTGATGTTGTGGGTAAAACTGGTCCATTTAAAAATAACAGGAATACAATAAAAACTCGAGCTTAGTTTAGTTTATAGAGTTTTTTTGTTATTGCTATTTCTGATACTTTTGGATAATGACATGCAACTTGGTCAAATTGACACATTTCAAAGTAAAAAATAATAAATGAATAAAATAGTTAAAATCAGTTGCAACTTTAAAAACTGACAATGTTTCATGAGGTTTTCTCAATTTCTGACTCCTTTTGGATAAGAAAACACATCTGGGTGAAATTAAAAGTGACAGAAATACTCTAGAAAGTGGTTAAAAGTAGATAAAACTTATTCAAACAAAGTTTTGTGAGATTTGTTTCCATTTCTGTCACTTTTTCCTAATGAAACATGTTCTTGTGTCAAAATGACCTGAATGTTATAGAAATTTAATAAAAACAAGGTAAAAGTAGTTTCAGTGTCTTATAATGATCATGTTTTTTGAGTTTTTGTTGTCATTTTCTGACGCTTGGATAAGGAAATGTGCCTCGGTTAAAATCAACCCTTTTAAAGTTCCACGAATACAATGATAAAATAAAAAACTAAAGAACTTCTTTGGCCGGGGGATTCTTTTAATCTCTGACACTTTCGGAGAATGGAAACGTGCGTCAAATGTAACCTTTTTAAAAGTTCAAGAACTACAAAAGGAAATAAGTAATTCCAACTTATTAAAACCACAGTATTTATTGAGATAAATGCACAAGTATTTACTGTACAGGTGGACTAATATAATCTCTGTACACTGTAGGGCTGTCACTTGAATAGTTGTAGAATCGATTATTGTATTGATTAGTCTATTGATTATTCGGACACAATTTTGCATTAAAGTGCATCATCACAAAAGGATTTTTTTGTGTGGGTGTGTGTGTGGGGGTGATTTGTTTTTTTTTTTTCCAATCGTTATTTGGTATTGTGTAGTATTAAAAAAACTAAACAACAATTACGCAACATCACACAAGAAGGACTGCTGTACTCGCCAACCTTTTTTTAAAACTCATTCAGCCCCTGGTTTGGTCATTGTTGTAGAATCTTGCACAGATTATCTCTATTCTTGAGTTAAAAGTTTTCTTTGGTTCTTAACAAATTAATCAATAAACTACTTTAATAAAAAAATTAAACCACACAGTGGTTCAAATAAACCCAGGAATGTTATTGCTATTACTGAAAAGTTAACTTAACAGTAGGGTTCAAATTGTTTGGATCACTCTCATAGCCATCAGACTGGATTGGAAGGAAAAATTAAAGTCCACACCTGTAAAGTTGACATGGCAACGTTCCCCTTGCGAGATGACGCATAAACCGATGGATGGCTTCACAAAACCTCAACCACAAACCCCAGCCAAGCCTCAGCCCTGCATGCTCAGCTACAGAACCTCATACACCGCTGTACGCATCCGAGCGGAATCTCCCTGCAAATTAATGTGTTCTCGCTTAAAAAAACGAGGCTTGTTTGGCCCACCTCGCGTGGCACTCACTAGTGGGACGTCCATACATAATACATGCGCTGTATTTAAAAAAAGAAAGAAAAAAAAAAAACGAACCCGACAGAAAAAGCAAGACTGACTGAAGTGCTAACACAGTCAACTTCAGCTTTTCATAAAAAGGAAATTGTTACAATAGTCAGATTGATAAAATACTAACAATTGGTACACTAACAACATCCTGAGTACAAAAAACACAAAGGCACATAAGGATTTAAAATGTTCCACTTATATTCCATATAATTTCAAATGAGTATCGATACCATGCTAACAGATGCTATGCTAACAATTAGCATAATAAAAACCTAACTTGCAAAAGTGCTGTGGCACATTGATAAGGATTTTACATTTTCCCCTTACTATGTGTAATGACAATTGATGTAATGGTAACATATTGCAAAATAGCAAGCAGAAAAAGTGCTGAGGCAGATTCATAAAGATTTTAGATTGTTTCCCGTGGTAAGGAACCATTTCGAAGGCAGTTAGCTCACACTGCTAACAGAGCCTATGCTAACATAGGGCAACAATAAGTCGTAGCCCGCCACATAAAACAGATTTGACCCCCCTGCGCTAACATCTCTCCCACTGTCTCCGTAGGTGACCGCAGCGAGTCGAGGGTTGCTGAGATGATGATGGACCATCTCAGCGAGACGTGTCTGGGCAAGGAGAACGCCGAGCTGGTCAACAGCCTGGCCGAGGCCAAGCCCCCGCCGGCCAAGCTGCCCCGCATGGAGCAGAACGGCAGCCCCCTGGGGAGGGCCAGGCTGGGCAGCACTGGCGCCAAACTGGCCGGGCTGCCCTACAAGCCCGCCAATCACCTGCTGAAGACCTGCCACAAACGCGGTATGTTGCTTTTTACTTGTCGTCTCTGGTTCATGGAGAATTCACGCGGGCCTCAGTAACAACTAGAGCTGTGCATGACTCGCAACAAATGAATGGGAATGTATTGTTGTCAGCGTCAAAACGAGACAAACTTCCTTGCTAGCTTAGCGCTAGCTAGTACGAAGAGGTTGACATAATGCGCTATGGATTCACAGGACAAAAAAAGCAAAAAGATAAACAAAAAAACTTGTTCTGTCTGCCACATGCCAGGGTACGATGAATGGATCCTGGTGGTTAAAGTAAGCTATGTTAAACTAAACATCTGTCAAAGGGATAAGGGTTTACATTATCCCTCTAACAGGTGTTGAAAATAATAATTATAAGTTAATAAGTTGGAGATTTTTAACAATAATTAGTTAATAAATGGTAATTGATTAGTTGATGGAATAATTGAAAGAATGATGTATTGTGGAAAATATTAATTAGTGACAGCCCTGTACTACAAACTTTAAACATTGTCTGCTAGTTAGCGACATACAGTAGTTCATTGTATGTGTTCATATGGCGGAACGATGCCGGCTTCTTAAATAAATTTACATATTTAGAAAAAGCGCTGGGAGCTACTCCGCTACACAAACAAATAAGACACTTCCAACAACTATACTGGACTATTTCGGATTTGTCAATGCTTTCCTCCATCACTTCAATATTGCTGCGTGTCTTTGGTTCACATTTAAATTTGCGCCATCTTTTGTTTGCAACTATCTTCTTGCACAGTCGCGGTGTGCACCAAGGTTTGAATGATAATGTTAGCGCTATCTGAGACATTGCAACAGAGTCCTTTAAACAAACCAAACCTGCAAAGCGTGAACTCATTTTTACGATACAGTTTAGAAAGCTAAATCCTGTGTGCCGATGGTAGGGGTGGAAATTGTCGCAATAGTTTTCAGAAAATAGCAAAAGCATCACATTAGAGCATTTGTGAAATAATTGGCAAGGGTTAGGGTTTGAGAGAGTGTTTAAGGTTTAGGGTTGGCATTAAGGCACTCAAGTTCTTATACAATGGGGGAAGGGAGACTCAGGCCAAGGGCCCAAGTCACTGGGTGCCGTTTTAGCTACAACTAAACATCAACACAATATCTCCACAGTTGAATACTATGCGGTTTTATATCTTGGCCCATGTTTTCGGCAATTATCTTCAAACATCAATTTAGAAACAAATCTCCGAATGCACTTCACAGTGGTCTTCAACTGTAACCAATGAAGAAATAAATTTAATCGAGTTTCACATAATTCAACATAAAAAAAAAAAATTTTGAAAAGGAAATCTATTGTCCAGCGTCCAAATGTCCATTTAGAATAGTTATGTAATTTGCAGCAAGAAGTCCAAAGTCCACAATGGCAATATTGATCATATTTGATGCAATTGTATGGCTGAAGATAACGACAAGATACATCATTGATTTTTGAAAATGGCGTGACATCATAGCGTGGCACTGAGAACGGCTTTGAACATGACCTTTTGGCTACATTATCGCAATGGACAGATGCCAAAAATTGATACGCTGTGACTCACTTAGGATTACACAAAATCCAGACTGGTTTATGTAAACAGGCTTATCTTTATTCTTAATTGGAAAAGTGTGATGAGCTGGGTTTTGTGCAATTTTTAGATTTAATAAAGATTCGGCCTATTAATAAGAAAAAAGGCTGCTGAGTTTAATCCAATCACACTCATTGCCAGTTAAAGTTGAGTGCAACAAGCTAGCCCTCATCTACCTCCTACCACAGTCCCCAGTGCCTGCATGCATGCTCTCCAAAACTCTTAAACCCTCGTCACAATGCTCCTTTAGTCATCGCAGCATGCAAACACACGCACACACGCACGCACACACACTTATTGTGGCAGACAATGGCAAACAGAGGAGCACTGTGAGAATCATCCCTGTGTCGTGCTGCATAGCTGCTGCTGTGTCATCGCTCCTCCGACTTTTTTGTTTACCCGCCCGCAACTTTCCCGTCCTCCAAAAGCCACTTTACTATTATGACATTGTTTTTGTTTTTTTCTTCATTTTTTTTTTTTTTCAATACGCCAAAGCTGTCCAAAAACAGGTGGTTTTTTTGTTAATAGTTTGTTGTTGTTTTTTTTAATGAGTAAGGAGGTTCTCAACCTAACAAAATAGAGGATAAATATTCTTCTGCTGGTATTAGTTTTTTTTTTATATTATCTCCATTTTTTATTGATTCTACAAGTCTGGAAAACAGACACCCAAAAACAAAAATGGACCTTTATTTTCTTGCAAAGAAATGCTCTAAACTAGTGATGAAATGTGATACAACCTAACAATTGTAAGACAAACAAAATGTTTTGGTTTGCATGCACATTATCTTATTTATTTATTTATCTATCTATTTATCTATTTATTTATCTTTGAATGTAAGAAAAAATTGGGGGATAAAATTCTCCTGCGGGCGTTAATTTTTATACATTTCTTTTCCATTTATATACAGGGGGCTGCAAAGAAAAATATGTGAAAATGAAATATACTAAATGCAAACAGAAATAAATGGAAAAAAATACATTCATCATATGTACTATTGTATAACTACTTTTTACCTCCTCAATATAATAATGTAATATAATAAAGTCGGTGTAGAATTTTCCAACAAACTCCTCCAGCTTTTTTGTTTATCCGCCTGCAAATTCCCCATCCTCCAAGAGCCATTTTGCGATTATGACATCGTTTTTCTTTAACCCCGCCAAAGCTGTCCAAAAAGAGGTGGTGCTTTTTCTTAATAGTTACGATGTTTTGTTTTTGAAATGAGTTTGGAAAAGCTGCAGGTTCCGAGTCATTATTGCACTTGGCGCGAGTACAGTGGCTTTGTTTGGCTGCGAAGGCGTCCTCGGATGGGCCGTTTTTTCCTCGCCGTCGCTCCTTTTAAATCTGCGACTGTGGCGCTCCAGCTGAGAGAGCCTAATTCCTCACCTTCATCATTCTGAGTGGAAGGAGCGAGGAGAGCCCAGCAGCCGTGCCGCGCCCCTGCCAAACCTTCATGAGAGGGCCCGCGACAGGAATTGCTTTGAGCCCAACGCTTTGGAGCACTAAACCCTCATTTATCGCGGGGGGTATGTATTGGACCTGTCCCTGATAGGTGAAAACTTGCGATACACTGTGGAGAGACCATACAATTATTTTTGTGAAATTGTTGTCCTCCAAATAAGTTTTCCAAATGCTTTTTCTGAACATCTGTTTACCTTGATTTAATTTAGTTGAAATTAAATGTTGATTTTTTTTTTTTGCGATTAAAATCATTGTGCAACTTTTAGCCCATTTTAAAGAGAAAATGAAACAAAATTCAAGTGTAAAAATAAACATTAGGAAATGTTGGTTACGAAAATATGAAGTGAAACTTCTTCTGCTTGTCTTATTCTTATTTCCTCATTTATGTTGAAAAATTGGGTTTGTTTGACCATTGTTGGCTGGCAAGGCGTCCTCGGATGTGCCGTTTTTTCCCTTTTCCTTTTAAATCTGCGATTGCGGGCACTCCAGCTGAGAGAGCCTAATTTCTCACCTTCATCATCCATGGCAGAAGGGCCTCGCCGAAGCCTTGTCGAGAGGGCCCACAGCGGGCATTGTGTCCGTGCGCCGGAACAATATTTACCGCCGCCCGTCTGCAGGCTACCCGGGAAACAAAGCCGGTATTGATCCCCCCCCCTGCCCGCCCCTCTCAAATGAACCTACACAGCAGTCTTTATTGTTAGATCTTTATCTATTAAAATCGAGGCAGGAGGAAAAGCAGCCCTTTCAGCACATTCCCTGGCATCTGTGGGCTGATTGATTGTTTTGCCAGGGCTCTGCGCGCATCTTCTGGAATGCCAGGGATTGGAAAATATTAGGACGCCATGCCAGTTTAATGGGAAGAGGACAATAGTGTGAGAACATGGCCGTGGTCTCATGGACTTAACGTTTCACCGCAGTGCGCTTCAAAGTACATTTTTGGTTTTGGGAGTGCTGTTTTTTCTATATTAATTTGCACCTGTGGTGATATTTGCACAGTATTTGAACTTAGAGCCATGTTTGCACAAGGATCCAAGTGTATTCCCACAATGAGACTTCTATTGTACCAATAGAAGTTTCTCATGAATGCTCTTAGGTATGCCCTAGTAAATAGTGTGGTCCCGTTGTTTGTTTTCCTCCAAGAACTAGGAATTAGACTAACTGACACACTTGGAAAATCTACATTTTTTTTTTTTCCCCCAGTTTTGCTTGCTTTGAATCGTAATTGAACCATTCACCCTGCCCCAGAATCTAAAATGGTTTTGTTCTCCGGCAACCAAAAGCAAAAGAGAAATTTGTATTTTTTTCACCTTTTTTAGATTTGTTTTTCCAGTTTCGATAATCACAATAGAACTCTCCCCCCCTGTTCCAGAATTCAAAATGGTTCAGTCCCGTCGTTTTGTCATTCTGCAAGAATTAGGAAGTAGCCCGCTAACAAAATAAAACAAAAATAATGGCGCCCCCCTCAAATTTTCCACTTTTATTTGTGATTTGAGTCACAATAGATCCGTTGCCTCTGCCCCAGAATCCAAAATGGTTTGTCGTCTACCATCTAACAAGAAACTGTCATGATGTTCATTTTGATGTATCAAAATGCTGTTTACATGAACTTCCGCTGTCATGCGGAATCCTCGCATCTCCAAGGTGACTAATATGTTCAAGTTAGTATTATACCTTATTTTTCTATCATATATAGTTGCACATCAACATCAATACGTCACCCTGAAATAATTTTTAATCGCTAATTGAATCTGCAAAAAACAATTCCTAATTTATGATCGCAGGCTATGTCGCCAGGGCCAGCCGTCCATAACAAAGTCCGAAGAGATCAAAATAGTGGAAACATTGTGTTTTCTCCCCTTTTTACATTCCTGTTGTCCAAACCCGTTTTACCCTGAATAACGACATCAAAAACGACTATCACATCTTTAAATGAGCTCCAGCGTGTGTTACTGCGCAGGTTATTTTCCTGCCAAAGTGTTTGATTCCTCACTCTGGGCGATGAGACAAATAGGCGACGGGTCAAGTCGAGATAAAAATTGTCCCATAAAAGAAGAAAAATTCTTCTTTTTATGATCTTCACACGGCCTTTGTGCATAGACGGCAATCGCTCAAAGACGTTTTGCCGTGTGCGTGTGTGTATGTGTGTGTATGCCCGGCAGGCAACATGCTGCCTGTCTTCTGCGTGGTGGAGCACTACGAGAATCCTATGGATTTTGACAGCAAAGAGGAGCACGCCGAGTTTGTGCTGGTGCGCAAGGACATGCTCTTCAATCAGCTCATCGAGATGGCGCTGCTCTCGCTAGGCTACTCGCACAGCTCAGCCGCCCAGGCCAAAGGTAAGCGCTGTCGTGGCCTCTTGAGCCTCTCGCTTTTGTTGCATAAATCTCGCTTTTGTTGCATTTATGCTTGTGAAAGTCACGGAATGACGCACTTAAGGCAACCATTAATCACCGATAGTGTGCATACAGTAGAGCAAGTCAATGAAGAGGTTTGCACAAGTTACATTTAATTTGTTGGTGTTGAAAGATTTTAGTTAGATTTTGTACGAAAATAGTGATGATAGGCAACTAAAAAATATTTGCAATTCAAACTTACTATTAATTCATATACGGATCATATATATAAATTAGGGGTGTTAAAAAAAAATCGATTCGGCGATATATCACGATACTACATCGCGCGATTCTCGAATCGATTCAATAATAGGCAAAATCGATTTTTTTTTTTTTTTTTTTTTTTTTTTTTTTTTTTTTTTTTTTTTTTTTTTTTTTTTAGGATTCACACCTTAAGCATGGAAGAATGTTATATGAACGGAACATTAAGCCTTAATATTTTATTTTAATGCTGTTTATACATGAAACAGATTACAACCTCTATAAGACTGAAATTTCAGATAAATAAATAATAAATTTTCATATAAATCTTACACTCTACAAGCTTACTGATTAGTATTTTCTAAATTTGAATGAAAAAAAATCGCAACAATCGACTTATAAATTCGTATCGGGATTAATCGGTATCGAATCGAATCGTGACCTGTGAATCGTGATACGAATCGAATCGTCAGGTACGAGGCAATTCACACCCCTAATATAAATATATATATTCCCCCTTTTTCTTTCAGGGATTAATTTGCAAGTTTTGACTTTTCAAACTGTCTCTGTAAATACTTTATTAACTATACGGGCCACGTTTGATATATGTTCTTATCGCCCATACAAAATGTTTTTGACTGGCATATAAGTACTAGGAGAAGACAACCCCTGGTGAAACAATAAAACAACTAAACCTAACTGTGATATTTGAATGTGGCTAGTACTCACTGTGCCTGGATTTTCCACCAGGTATGATTCAGGTGGGCAAGTGGAACCCCATTCCCCTCTCATACGTGACGGACGCGCCCGACGCCACGGTGGCCGACATGCTGCAGGACGTCTACCACGTGGTCACGCTCAAGATCCAGCTGCACAGGTTAGGACACACACACTAAGATACACGCACGCACACATGCTGGGTATTCCAGAGCAAATTGCTGTGGTGGCTAGAGAAACCCGAAGGGGAGACGGAAGTGAGGAAGAGGAGGATGGCTATCCATGCATTCAAGGCCAGCATGCTGGAAATAAACACAACCTTCTGTGTTTCTGCTGTTGCTTTGTGTGTGCGTGCGTGCGTGTGTGTCTTTGTTGATGAAGGTGGGAGGCAGGAGAAGGAGGTAGGGAAGTGATAGGAAAAAAAAAGGGGAGAGCAGATCTCCAGAGGCCTGCAGAACACTGGCTTAGTGTGCAGCTGGCACTGGTTCAACACCAGTGCCACTTGGATGATTGTGTGTGCGTGTGCGCATATATAAGTGTGTTTGTGTGTGTGCCTCACACCTACATTGAATGTATATGGATGGACAAAATCCGAAGCCATATTTTAGCTCGTTCTTAAAGGTACACTCAGTATTATACAGTGGCATCTAGTGGTGAAATAATAAATCATTCGAAAAAAAAAACAATTGTTTGTGTTAGTAGTATGTAAAAAGATATGTTGTATCGCATAAACGTACTTTTTTAAAATATAACGGTTAGTCTAGAAATCGCAAATTATCTTACATGTCCGCGCCTCGCCTGCTAGTGTCTGCCATGTTTCGCCGCCATCTTTCTGCTACGGGTGCCGTCAAAGACAAATTTCAGCGCTCCATTTCTTAACGCGTTTTTGGAACGCACTTCCGGTTTGTATGGCGACCGCATGTCCACGAAGAAGAAGAGTTTCCGGTCCCCGAAGAGAGCATTATCAAGCATCACACTTACTTTGGGAATTTATTTTATTTCAGCGCGACAAAACAAGAGTTTATATTGTAGCCGCATTTGCCAGATGGAGAGAAATGAGGAACAGACTAGGTTTGGGACGTGCCGGTGCCTTCGACTGCTTTCTACTTGACCGGTAAGTAAGAGTACATTTGTGTTTACATTTTGAGAGCGAGAGAAAAAGTATACTCCGTACTAATTAATACGATGTTCGTACCTTTGTTTTACGATCACTGTATCTGTTGATTAGCAACTCCGCACCACTCGAACGATTTCGTTATGTAGCTACTTGCTTTGAAAAAAAAAAAGATTCCCGCTGGCACGTTATATTTAGAGTAAATGCGCAAGTTATTGTGTAATGTAATGTAACTGTGATTTCGGAGGTATATTTGCCCATAACTTCAATAGAGAATCTAAAGCATGCTGTATTAGTGGAGGAGTTGAAAATTATTTTCGTTGTGGTTGGTGAAAATAGGGTTCTCGAAATTAATTTTCGGCAGGGAATAACTTTCTGGACTTAAATGCTGGCTGTACCGTAAGCACTGCTAGAGTCTGAACTCTCTCACTCAAGTGTGTACTGGTCCATTGTGTAATTGGGTGCACAAGAATTTACAGGCTGCCACGTTTTCCACGGAAATTCGACAAGCAAGCAGCCTTTGCATATTCTATGCAGTATGCAGTCAAGTTACTTTTATCTAGCTAATACAATGTTTTGGGCCCAAAAACTAAAGATCTTACCTCTATTTTGGGGGCTTTGTTGGAAAGTTGGTGACATATAGTAGTATCATCAATTATTCTATTTTATTTTATAATTGTGTTTTTGTTTGTGTCACACTAGATCAACAGCCAAACTTGAGGGGTTCCAGAACCATATTCTGATGTATACAAGCATTCATGCACCGTTTAAATACATCACCGACCTGCAAGAAAAAAAAATATCAAGGGGAGAGTCAGCAGCCATATTGGAATGCCCCGAATGAGGACACTTGAATGGAGGACCCCAGAAGGCTTCGGTGTTGTACCACCAGTATCTCCACCTACCATATCTGAGCTGCAACAAACTGAAGTCAGCCGACGTCTTGGTATGTCATTTACATATGGACGGCATTGCACACTACATGAACTTTTTGTGTGAAGCAATACGGAATGGTCACATGTACAAGCACCACTTGTTTTACACAGGACCTGCTGACCAGGTGTCTGAAGCCATGGAGTGACTCCTCCCTCACTTTCCTCAGCAAGCCTTTGAAGAATATGATATCATCGTTGGTGGGAACATGCCCTCACTCCATAACATGTACTTGTGCAGTCAAGGAGCATGTCAAACTTAATAAAACCAGCAAACATTGAAGTGACTTCATTTTTACTGCAGTCTGTTCACACAATCAATGGACAAGCCTTCCTTAATTTTGCCCCAATAACATCATAGAGTAGGCGAAAAGTAGTGTTACAGATCATACTGTGTTCGGGAGAGTTTGAGGAATGTTGCAATGTTAATGGGGGGCAATGTCAGCACACACACACACACAAAAAACAAAACATCATGGTATTGAGTTAATCAGATATTTTAGCTGTGTACAACACATACCTGCTCTGTAACACTACTTTTGGCCCAAACCTGTATGTCTATTTTCCATATTTTGAAATGCACAGCGTATTGGTAAAATTCTGGAACAACTGCAATTCATGTAGCTCATTATATTCTAACAGCATTTTTTTTTTTTTTTTAGTTAATATGTTCATTTCATGTAGACTTTTATTTTACTTTATTTTATTCATTCATTTTCATGTACTGTACCTTACATTCATTGGCCAATGAAGAATTCCTTGTCATTGCAAGCATTTATAATAATTCTCCAGGCTTTTGATGTTTTACATTTCTGGTCATGTAAAATAGTGTTAGGTTAGGTGTCGAATGAACACTGCATGTTGACGCCAAAGGAAATAGTATTTTTTTAGTTATTCAAAATGTACAAATTAACACACAACAACAATATACAAGTTATACAAACTACAACAACAAGTGTCAGACATGGACTAATTATATGCCAGGTAAAAAACCTTTGTATTGTCCTCAAGGATCTGGGAAAGTGTCACTTATTTGCTACAAGTCCACCAAGGTGCTGCAGTCTGGGATCCAGGTACAGGAAATCATGGTGGTGCTGATGTGGGATCCAGGTACAGGAAATCATGGTGGTGCTGATGTGTCAAAAAGTATTTCTTGGTGTCAGTCTATCAGCTGGACTTGGATATCTTCATGTTCCTCCATGGTCATTTCCTGTACGAGTCTCTGCAAGAAGGTAACAATTGTATGTCAGATGAGGTACCAAACAATGAACTGAAAGTCACTGAGCCAATGAAGTACATTATTATATGAGCAAGACTATTTGTGAAAGCCATGTAAATTCCTGCACATCGAAGTACAAGGAAGCTGTTGTATCTTCAATCAAAACTAATTAAGTTGCTTAGTGATATTTATTAGGTAAAATTGTTCAACATGGTGACAAATCGATATCTGAGTAAAGGGTTTCAAATGTTTTTGTAAGCAGCACTTTTCTGAGTGGTTAGTAGCAACAAGACACGGGGGGGTTTACGAGTCTGAGTTGCAGATGTGTCGTTCAGTTAACACCATTATTTTTGCACGATATACTAAACATATCAGCAAACGATGTAATCTAAATACCACATATTCCAAGCAAAGGTATGTTTTGAGCCATTCACATGCATGCTCGAATGGAATTATTTTTCCATGATGACATAATTGTACGTTACGAGGCACCGCGTTCTCTTCCTCGTCGTCTCTCTCGCCCCCTTTGAGATGGTCCACATGTCTATAAAACGTATAACATAACTGTGTGTTCTCTGTTGCATGGTTTAGTTGCACTAACAAATATGAACATAGATAGCCATTATCATTAGCTGACGTACAGTATTTCCAAACAATGCCGACAAAAATATTAATTCTGAAATTAAATGACTAAATCACAATTCTTAGGGATCTGTACAGTATGTCTAACAAATGCAATTCACTTACGTCATCACTCGAGGGAATACCAGAAGTTGTTTGCGTTCTGTTCCGGTGAAATTGGTGGTAGGCTGTTGAAGTAGGGTCTCTCTGGGACGCCGTAGTTCGTGTGCTTAAAATCATTGCATTATCTTGTTTGACCGATAGATGGCGGTCGTGAGCTACACACTGGGGCTTTAAGGATTTAGGAGAACATGTAAAACAGACACACATGGTTACATTCTAATTTAAATCCTAAGACTGTTATGTTTAATAATGCAAAAAAACAAACAGAAATAAGGCAGCACAACAAGTTATTTAATGTTTGTTTGAAAATAAAATATTTTTAAAATATTTATTTTCTTTTAATAACATAAAAGGATTAAGGGAGCAAGTGACATTTTTAGACTCATTTCCAACCTCCGTTATCTGATTCAGACAAATGTTTTTGTGTCATGTGATGATATTTGTCAGACAAATTCCAAAGTGATCCGTAAATAAATTTAATGACTGCTGTCATAAAGACACCATTTAATGATACTCATTCGGTGTCAATTATAAAAAAAAAAAAAAAAAAAAAAAAAAAAAAATATCCAAAGCACAAATCAAAATATATTTTCTTATTAACCCAAAAAAAAAACATTTTATTTTAATGAATTATATATAACTTAAGATGATTCATTTGAAATATAGAAAAATAAAATGAAAAGCCAGCAAAGTTTTCTCCTAAACTTTTGTGGGTGTGTGTGTGTGTGTGTGTGTGTGTGTGTTTTAAACTTTAAATCAAAGGGTAAAGAGAGTTCATGTAAAATGTATGGGAAGGTGTTTAAAAATTAAGAAATAAGTTTGGTAAAAAAAAAATAAAATAAAATAGGTTTATAATTTAAAAAATAGTTTTCTCGATTGTTTTTCTTTTCTTTTTTTTTTCTTCTTTTTTTTTTTACTATAGATCGGGTCAATTTGACCCACACCATAACAAGAGGGTTAACAGTGGTGTTCAATAGCGCTATAACCATTGAAAGAACATGAATGCACTTGAATGACTAGTGCGTGTGTATGTGTGTGTGTAAGGTGTCAATACTCTCTTGCTTATGTTATGGAATACCGTAGGAGGAAAAAGTATGTGAACCATTTTGGAATTTCTTAAATATCAGCAAAAATTGGTCATAAAATGTGGTTTAATCTTCAACTAAATTACAAGGAAAAAACGTTCTGCTTAAACTAACAACACACAAACAATTATAGGTTTTCATATTTTTTTATAGAGCATAACAAACATTCACAGGACAGGGAGGAAAAAGTAAGTGAACCCTCTATCCATCCATCCATTTTGATTTAATAACACTTTGACCCTCCTTTGGCAGCAATAATCTCAACCAATTGTTTACTGGAGTTGCAGATCAGACGTGCATAACGATCACGCTGAATTTTGGAACATTCCTCTTTGCAAAACTCATACAGCTCAGCAAGATTCTTGGGATGCCTGCTGGGAATAGGTCTCTTGAAGTCATCTCAATTGGATTGATGTCAGGACTTTGTATATAAAATTGTCGAAAATAGGAAAAGGTTACAAAAGTAGCTCTAAAGGTTTTTAGGTCCACGGTTCAACAAATTGTCTATAAATGGAGAAAGTTCCCCAATGTTGCTTCTCAAGGAGTGACCGTTCTATATTTTCAGTAGAAAGCGTTGTCGTGATCGTGAGAAAAAGTTAAGTTCATGAAGTGAATGACAAACAGCTTGTAAAAAAGACATTCAAATCGGGCCATGTGGTGGGTCATCGTTGCTCACGGCGCATTTCACAGTTGCATATCTGTGAATAAATTATTTTGTCATCAAAAGCTCTTTCTCAGTCCTGTTTTTGTTGTTTTATAGTTTGAGGTGTCACAAAAGCCAAAAATTAGTTTCAAAGTCACTGTTTTGCTTGAAATGTTTCTTTTCACAAAAGGCTACAACGCATTTTCTACTGCTAATTAGTAAAGAACTAGTGAGTTTACTCTTGCTAGGTTTGGCGCTTATTGGTATTTTGTCATAGATCACAGTATTCTGTGGTTCTCGAAAGATCAGTGAAAATGCTCTGAAACAAGTGGCAATATGAGGAACTGTTTAGAGAATAACTGGCATTTCACTAACCAAAATCTTTCTAGATATTACAGAGCTGCAACAGTTCAACTGCGAGTTAGTGGGGGAATTACTGTCTATCAAAACATTATGGCGACATTTCAATCCTTGTAGTCACACTTATCTTAAATTTGACTCCCTTAAAGCCTCGGCTACCCCGACAGGAGAAAAACGACACCAATTTAGCATCAGCTAACATGCTAATCTACTTTGTGTGTACATTTCCTGCGCCTTGTTGTTTATTTCCCCCATTATCTCAACCCCCTGTCCACGTGCCTCGTCCCCCACCTGACTACCGCAGACATGTAGGCAATATTTTGGCAGAGCTCGGCGAGAAGGTAGAAGTAAGACAAAATAATAGCGGCAGCGGCGGCGGCCACATGCAGCTGATGTATAATTCATGCATCAATCCAGCAGATGTGTTGTATAAAGTAATTAACTAATCAGAACAATCAGGAGCGGGAGAGAGAGAATATGAAAGCAAGGGAGCGAGAGAGGAAGAGGGAGAGAGCGAGGGAGTAATCTCCAGATGCATCTGCTTGATGCGCCAAATGAAATCTGTCTGTCTTGGAGGGGCGCTTGCAGCAGGAAAACTGAGAGGATGGAGAGAGGGAGGAGGGAAAAGAGAAAGAGGAGGAGGTGGTGCTGCTGCTTCTCCTTTTTTTACAGCTCAGGCTGCCACTTCATACCCACTAATCCTCTATCCTGGAATATAGTGTACATTACTTGTCATATACACTCTTCAAACTACTTGATTTACCTGTAGCTGTAACAGCTGGCTAATGACATGTCTACGTGTCGGCCATGTTGGAGAGGTCGACATTCCCATCAAAGGCAATGCATGGATATCGAAATTAAGTCATAACTTGCTCATTTCTCAACCGAACATTATGAGGTTTACTGTTTTGTCAGCGTGCGTGCTATCAATGTATAACATTTGAAAAAAAGGTTGTTTTTGTCGTCCATACGCATAAAACGCGGTGCCCTTTGACCCTGCTAGTTTAGCAACGCTATAAGCATGCAGCTCAAAAGGGTCACATCGTAGGTATCTGTTCATCTCTGTGGGCTCGAGCGCTGACAGCCAAAAGTGATGTCAAGTAAAAGAACTTTTAAAAACAAAACAAAACAAAAAACAAAAACATCTGAACATTAGAAATCCCAAGCTATCAAGTTATGAGGCAGATTGTACTTCAATTTTTGAGCATGGTTACCAGCGAATTGAGTACAAGGGGGGGGGGGGGGGGGGGGGAAGAAATCATGGTCTATAATATTTGAGTGCATGTTATTGTTGAAATTACAGTATTTTCTGTTTTAGACACGACACAGTAAATAGAATCACCTGATATGTTTTGGCAAACTACGGTACCTTAATCAGAGCGCGTCACGTGATGTTACTGTTATCCCACAGATTTCACAGATTGCCGTTAGTATCCCACATATCAGGGAATTGTCCCAACACTTAAATGAAGATTAAATCATGTCGGACATTGAATTGCTGCTCCTATAATTTAATTCAAGATAGCATCAGTGCTATCCGTGCTATCTGCCTGCTCTCCATCTGAATTGTTTCTCATTATTCCTATCTTCTTCTCAAATGCCCTCCCTCCCCCATCTCCTACCCCCACTTTTCTCTTTTTTTTTTCTCCCCCTCCACAGTTGTCCTAAGCTGGAGGACCTTCCACCAGAGCAATGGAGCCACTCTACAGTAAGAAACGCCCTCAAGGAGTTACTCAAAGACATGAATCAGAGCTCTCTGGCTAAAGAATGCCCCTTATCACAGGTGCTGAAGCCCAGTCTGCTTATTACTCCCCCGTTAAAAATATTCTAAGAGCAACAAATAGCCCACCTATGCTACACAAAAGCACACATACCTTTTATCTTTGACTTAATATTACAGTATTATCAAATGCCCTGAGTTTGATCTGTTATATTAGCAATGCAACTAAGAATGTGAGTAGTGCATGAAATAAAATGTGCAAATATTCAAAGCATTTGCGTGGCGCTACCCACACCTTTAGCCGTATTGCTCATACCGCACATGTACGGTACCATTCTTTTAAGTTTTAGCTTGTTGTAAAGATGATGAATCGAGCTTTTTTTTTTTTTTCTCTCTCTCCACAAGGTGTAATACAGCAATTGGTATATTTAAAATGGATGAGTAGATGACAGAGAACTTATTTGTCAGTACTGTGGACATGGTTTACAAACTTTTTGGGTCCAGAGAACCTTCAGGACCACCTCATAATCCTAACTGCACTTCGCATTAATTAGACTTGTGCTTGGTATGAAAATAGGGCCTGTAATTCTTACAAGAATGAGAGACGTATTTTTTCAGGTTAAAAAGTTAGTCGTGAAAGAAGTTGTATTTTTCCAAGATAAAGTTGTAATTTGATAAAGTCAAAGTTTAATGTTTGACAAAGTCACAAGTCAATAAGTGACAAAAAGTATGTTTAATTGCTTTGTAAAATAATAAAAACAAATCTTGTTTAAAAAAAAAATAGGACTATATTGTAAGTCTAACAAATGCAGCTTCCAAGATAAAGTTGTAATTTGACGTCAAAGTTTAATGTTGGAAAAAGTCAACAAGTGAAAATAAATTATTATTGTAATTTTTTTTTTTTGTTAAAAAAAAAAAAGTCTAAAAAAATTACTACACTGTATAGTCGAAAAAATACATCATTTCCAAGATAAAGTTGTAATATGACAAAGTCAACGTTTAATAAGGGAAACGTCACAATTCACCAATTGAGAATATATTATTTTTGTACATTCTTTTGTAAAATTAATTTAAAAAAAAAATCTTTTCTAAAAATAAATAAATAAATAAAATAAAAAATACTATGACTATACTGTGTAGTAAAAAAATATGACATTTGTTTCTTTAAAAAAAAAAATAGGACTTATTCCTATAATGATAGACATTTTGTTAAAAATAAGCAATTAATGCAGAGATCACAGATTTGTATAATATCAGAGCATTTAATTAACCCAAAGCTCAGGTACGGAGTAGTCATTGGTTTATTATGTTTGTTTTATAGGCCGCCAGTCCCCTTATGCAGATATGCATTTTTCTAAATGATATAAAATAATAATTGATTGCAAATTATTTTGCGGACCCCGAGTTATGTTTTGTAGACCCCAGTTTGAGGAGCCAGTGATTTAGGGGACTCTTTGACAACCATTCCTGGCATCAGATGGTTTTCTTCCAATTGATCCATTTCCATTATCTTGACATCATGCTATTGTTGTCGGCAAAATCTAGTGATTTACGCTGCAATACCCACACACATGCACACACACTGTGTGTGTGTTGCGTGTGCATATATCGTGCTAACAGGCACTCTAGTCACTATATCACAGTGGCAGCTCTGGAGTCGATGCAATGAAATGGCCATATATCTGTGTGCGTTGGTGTGCCAGTGCAAAGTTTGTGCAATGCATATGCACAATATGTGAGCCCGAACTGTATTTCATTGTGTTGCATATTGTCAGTATATATATGCAACCAGATCTCCTCTCAGGCTAGCGTATGGTCACCTGGAGACCCTCTTGTGCACCGTGTGCGTGCGTGCGTGTGTGTGTCTGTGTTCTTTAGCATTGCGGCGGCGTGTTTGTGTGTTTAGCCGGGCATGAGCAGTGCGCTGATGATGTAAAGAGTCCCTGGGTGGCGTTCAGGCGGAGCCCAGCCCAGTCTGGTAATCACCCTGTTTACGGTCCATATGTGAAGAAGGCTCAGAAGAGTGTGTGCACACCCGCATACGCTGGCAAAACACACACACGCACACATTTTATTATTATCACATACACACTCATTTTAAATTAAATTGAAGAATTCTTCAGTTCTCTAGTGAGCGCAAAAGAAGATCTCTTCAACTCTCCTTTTCATTATTTTAACATGTCTATTATTGTGCTCGTAGCTAAAGCTGGAGAGATGTTTCTATACGTTTGGACTCTTATCATATTGGAATCTAGCTAATAGTTTATTTTAGTGACTTTCTGTCATTTCAAACTTGTGGAAATGACTTATTACTATTGGAAAAAAAAAAGAAAGAATATACAATATAATGGTCACTTCAAAGCAAACAAGTAGACTACTGTACCACTTTCTTTACAGATGTTGACTTTTTTGTTGGTCTACTCTAGATAGACATGCCGACCAAATTTCATGTAGATAAGTGAAACCTAGCGGCCACGCTCCAACCACACCCAGCGACGAAAACTAAAACATTCCCACAATTTGCTGTCATCTATCTGTCTAGCATACGTGGTTCATACAGTATTTGGTAGCATAGAACAAAATTACTGGCAAGAGTTCGCCTGATTCCCTGGACATGACAAAAATTACACTAAAATTAGTGCTCAAACAAAAAATGGCAGACTTCCTGTTTATTTTCACACATGGCTTCTCATGACTTTTTGGTGGGTCTACTCATGATAGACAAGCATATGAAATTACATCTTGCTAAATGCTAAGTGAAATGGCTTTAGGGATCAATATTCAAAGATTTCTGGCGGATGCCACAGAGCTCATTTTTGGTGATCAAGCTTGAAATTTAGTGATTTTTGAGTATGCTAAAGCCGTCGTAATAATGTTGCACCATTGTCTTGACTTTATTTTGATAACACCTGCAGGAACAATGCAGAAAAACGCAAAGTGACATTTTCATTTGTATTCTATTATTCAGAGGGAACAGCTTGCGTGTAGCTTGCAATCGACGCAACCCGGGGTCATGAAGGGAACCTGCTTTGTTTTGACTTCGCACCTTCATCACAATTGATGCGTACATCTACATGCTTTTACCATCTGTCGTCTCGGTAGGGTTCCATTTGACCAAACACATTTTTGGATCATCTTCTGTTATCCTGATCCACAGTGTAAGTTTGAAAGCGTGACACATGGGATCACCTTTTTATTTCTGGACAGGTGTTTTTTATTTATTTATTTATTTATTTTTATTTATTATAGCGGCACTGTGCACTAGTGGTTGCATGTCTGCCTCACAGTTCTGTGCTTCAAGGGTTCGGGTTTGCCTGTTCTCCCTGTGCTTGTATGGGTTTTCTCTGGTTAAATTGACTTCATTTTCACGTTTTTAAATAAGTGTTTTTTTTTTTTTTTAACTCTTAAAGTTGCTATGTAAAAAAAAAAAAAAAAAAAGGAAAGAAAATCCCAAGCCACTCAGTTTATATTCATTTTCAGTCCCTAGTTATAACTTTATTCATACTGGGGCGTAATGTCGTAGGTGTAATGTCCACAAATGGGATGTACGCATTTAGCCAAGGCCGCTACATTGGCGGCTTAAAGCGTGCTAATCCCGCTCGCTTCATTCAGCCAATCAGGGTTTAGCGCTGTGGTTGGTTGGTACCAAGCTTGGCAGCCCCCCTGCCCACTTTGACAGAAACTATGGCAACAAACGAGCTCTGCACCCCACCCCCCAATCTACAGACACACACCGATGCGCCAGCTGCAAAGAGTCATCAAAATGCCATCTTGGTGTGTGTGCTTGTGGGGGGGTTGTGGGTCGCCCCAGTTGAGGTGGATGGCGTAATTGAGCTGTGATTTTGGCGAGGTCGCAAATGCAGTTTTGCTCCCTGCCCGAATTGGAATGCGTGTGTCCAATTGTGTAGGTGTGTTAATCTGCCTCTGTGTGTGCGTGTCTTTGTTTTTGCTACATTGTGGGGTCCATACGTGTGTTTCTCCTGGTTTACCTACCATTGCGGGGACCGACTTGAAATTATGGGGACATTTTGGTGGTCCCCACAAGTTCAGACTTGGCTTTAGAGTTTAGGTTTGAATTGGGTTATGGTTGAGCTTAGGGTAAGGAATGGGGTAGGCAATCATTTTGTGATGGTCGGGGTTAGAGAAAGGGGCCAGGAAATGCATTATGTCAATGAGATGTCCCCACGATGATACAAAGACAAACGTGAGTGTGTGAGACGCCGCACGACACACACTTCCTGCCTCCCTTGATGGGAACAGCGTAGATGTTGAGGCCCGATAGTCGCCCAGTGCCACTTCCTGGTCCTGCTGATAAGCTCAGTGAGCTGCAGATGGCTATCACGCATGCACACACACTTTATACACACAGGTGCGGAACCATGTTACCTGTTGACATCTTGTAACAGACCTATCCCAATGGCACCAAAGGCGTGATCACATGGTTTTGGTGCATGTGTCTGTGTTGTGTTGTTGTTGTTGTTGTTGTTGTTGTGTGTCGCACACACACACAATTACGAGGCCAGGCCCCCCGTGAGAGAGCCGGCGTGATGTATTGAGGGAGAGGGCTGATTAATGAGCAGCGTTTATTAGAACATCTGTGTCAAAGATGGCGGCGATGGCGAACCAGCCTTGGAAAAGATTTTTGGGGGGTGGGAAAGAGAGATGGCATAAGAGAGAGCTAGGGAGCCTTAGCCCAGATACACTGTAAATAAAACATGGAGGTCTGGCTGGAGGGGAATTCGGGGAGGCTAAGCCAGGTAGCGGCCGACTCACTACGATTCACTACATTAAAAGCTGAGATAAAAAGGCTAAAATCCAATAGGACAAAATAAAGAAGGCCGTCATGCATAAATGTATGAGCCATTAAAAGGAATATTTTGCCTTGCTAACCCTCCACTCAGCTTAACTCAAATTGAATGAAGGCTTTTCAGCGGAGCCACAAAAGGCGGCTTTGTAATACGCCGCGTGTCCGAATGTGCCTCATCCTGCTCGCCTCCAATTTTTGAGCACCAAATGCCCTCAGAGTCCAACCCCCACCCAGACGACGCTAATTGGCCGCCACCCCTCCCTAGGTGTCACTAGATATACATTGATTGGACATATGCTACAAACCGGTTGCGTAGGACTGCTTATGGTCACCAATATTTAGTAAAGAGAAATATCATTAATCTGTACTATATATGGTCACTATAGCATTAAAATAAGACTAATATACTGTATGGACATAAATCAGAGTTTGTGACTATTGCTTCACATCAGTTTTACATAGAGTCAAACGGTCAACAGCAACTTCTGGCACTTTCTATTGCAGCCCAGGACAATTGGACTTTGTATGATCAACGTAGCATTAAAACTCTCTGATATATTTAGTTATATAAGTTGTTGAATGATAGCTGCTTTGCATCTGTGTTGCATGGAGTCCGTGAACCTAAAATAAATAAATAAATAAAAATAAATAAACACACCCTTGCTTGAAATGGAGTCTCCACCTATTCAGCATGTCATCACCATCCAGTGAAAAGTGCCTAAGTCCAATTTTTGTGACTTTTGAATTCTATACAATCACTGCTGTTACATAAGTTCCAGTCAGCGCTTGAGAAGCAGCATTCTGAACCAGCTGCTCATCTGCTTGGTAAATAGCTGCACAGATGTCATGCTTACACTAATTTGTGTACCGAATTTGAGGAATTTTGATTGCACAAGTTGGTACTCGGTCCTCCATAACTTTCAAAATTAAAGTTAATTTTTATTTTTCCCTGAGGGAAATTGATGAGTCTTATGGGAACATTAATGCCACAGATGACAGACACTTGTTGTCAAAAATGTGATTGCAGTTGTCATTGAGGAATCACTATTATCAACAGCAATGTAGTTTAGTTCCAGTCAGCACTTGAGAAGCAGCCATCAGTCTCTCGCTTTCTCATTCTCACATTCTTGCATCTGCACTCTCTCTAAGTCACTGCTGTCATAGAAGTTGTAGTCAGCACTCGGGTAATCTGAGAAAAATTATAAATTGGTCGTTACCTGTTTCTAGAGCACAGGTTATGTCATCTTCAGTCGACAGCAAGTGGCAAAATTAGTTTTTAAAAGTATTAATTGTTCATGGAAAAATTAGTTATCACATTAATTACAGAGAAAATATTACCTTCTACTTAATGTTGAAAATGGCTCAATGAGTCAAGTATCGCTTTAATTTGCCATTGATTTTCAAAATAAAACACCCTTACTTATGAGGGTGGCCTTACCATCTTTAGCAAATGTAAAGCACTTTTTTTTTTTAAGTGTAGTTTCGCTACTGTTTCATAACTTCTAGTCAGCACTCAATTAGCAGTTTTCTAGACCAGCAGCACATCTACTAGGTTTAAAAAAATATATATATCTTTCTTGATCCCTGACAAACATGAAAAACGCATACAACAGACACTTCTTGTCTCAAGTCAGATTGTTCTTAAAGAGTAATCATTTATTAATAACAGTGGCGTGTATTTCTAGTTGGCACTCGATTAGTAGTATCCTGAACTAGCTGCTAGATGGAGGGCTTCCCCCTCATTTTGGTTCCACTTCTTGTCCAAACATGTGGTTATAAGTTCTCATACAGTTGAATCAGAGTTGTTTCTAGCAGTGGAGTTCTAGTCGGCACTCTAGCAGCAGCATTCTGGACCAGTAGCTAGAAAGATTATTTTTTTTGTGTCTATTTTGTGTACATACATTTGGCACAGGTTTCCACCCTCATGTATTATATTATAAAAAAGTGAGCGGGGTGACGAGTAGGTCAGGAGTTGAGGGATCATCTCCCATTGTTGGCAAGGAGCATCATCAGCGTTGCGGTGGAGCTTGCTGTGCTCGCCAGCAACCTCCCCCAGCGCATACATTACGGAAAATGATAAAGACGGCATATACCTGTAATTTGAAAACAGATGGTCGGGCTCTTTTGAATATGTATGATGATCGAAAAGTGTTTTTTCTCCCCCCCCCCGCGCCAACCTTGATATTCACCCGGAGGCCAGTGAGGTGTTAAAACATTCATTTTAATAATGAAAAGCCGCCACGGAGGAGGAGAAGAATCTCTTTGCTTATTTCCGAGGAAAGAGGAAGGTGAGGATGAGGAGGAGGGCGGAGGTCCGATGTGATGCGATAAGACGAGAGCTCGTGGTCGACATGCTCTCCGTGACCCTCCAACTCCTTCAAGTCCGAGTTGCCAACAGATTGTTCAAACCAAGCCAGCTGCTGCGATTATTATTATTAAATGACTACGTGCCGGCCTTCTGAAGGTAAAGATCTCTTTGCCGTTCAACAGATGCACAGCTTCCCCAAGTGATTAAATGAAAAGAAAATACTTCAGACAAACTCGGTGGCATTTGATAAAAAGGAGAACAGGCAAAGGCCTTTTGTCATTTGACTTAGTTGTACCAGACCCAATCTGCTTGCATGCCTGATGTGTTTCACTTACTTTTCTTGATTTTCTTTGCTCTCAAAATGTCATCTTGCTTTGTTGTACCACTGTCGCCTTGTCGTCTGCTGTCACTACATGTTTAAGCACTGTTTCTGGTAACTACTGCACATCTGTGTTGCATGGAGTCCACCAACTTCTGGCTATCTGCTATTCACGCCCAAGACCCATTGGACTGTTGATGGTCTTCGTGACATTAAAATCAGTAAACTAAACATTTCTGTAGGCACTGTTTCTGAGATGCTTCATATCTTTGTTGCAAAGAGTAGACCACCACCTCTAAAATCCGAGGACTGCTAATGAACTCACAAAACTAAGACCTAGTTGTATGAGCACTCTGATAGCTGCTTCACACCTGTGTTGCCCTGCATGTGAATTGCTATACTAGCCTACGACCGCTGAGCTGCATATGGTCGCTGTAGCTTTAAAACCACCAAAAATATTGTTCAGTTGTAGAAACACGTTTTCTTACAACTGCTACACATCTGTGTTGCATGGCACTGGTGGACTACCAGTCTATCTCAGGAACATTGGACTGTACAGTAGTGTATATAGTTATTATAGCATTAAAATCACTGAAATAAGATTTAGTTGCAAAAGCAGTGTTTCTGATTACTGCTTCACATCTGTGTTGCATGGAGGCCACCATCGTCTGGCTCACTGTTATTCCAACCCAGGACCATTTTACTGTTTATGTAGTAACACACACGCACACACACACAAAAAGTTGTACGGACTACGGGCACTGTTTCTAATAAATGCTTCATGTCTGTATTGCATGAAGTCAAAATAAATTTCTAGCACCTGTGAACCTTTTGACTTCATATGGTCTAGTACTAACATTGCATAACTCATATTTAGTTGTATGGCCATTGTTTCTGACAAATGCTTTACATCTCTGTTGCATGGCACCCGTGAACTGCTATTCCATCCCAGGTCCATTTGGAATGTATACGCTCATTGTAGCAATCATTGAACTTAAGAGTTTTGTCAATACTGTTTTTAAGAACCATGTCACATCTGTGTTGCATGGAGTCAATACCAACTCCTGACATCTATGAACTGCTTTATTTTCTGTATTACTTCTAAGTTCTTGTCAAGTTTTGTTTTCCTCGCTGCTTGTTTCACAAACATTTTGTCCCCTTTTTTTTTTCTTTTTTTTTTCCACGATGGGGTTCTAATGTCTTTCTGTCTGTCTGTTTCACTCTCTCTCACTCTCTCTCGCTCTCTCTCTCTCTTTCTTTCAATCAATCTCTCTTTCAGAGTATGATTTCCTCCATTGTCAACAGCACTTACTATGCAAATGTGTCGGCGGCAAAGTGTCAAGAATTCGGGCGCTGGTATAAACATTTCAAGAAGACAAAAGATATGATGGGTAAGCAGAACCGTGCGGGGTGGGTTTTTACAAAAATGTGACACACACACTTTTGTCCTTCACACACACACACATGGACGCACTAATACAATATGTTGTCTGACTAAGTGTGTCTTTGTCTCACTGCTGTCAGATGAAGCGGCCGACACGTTTTTATCTTGTTATCTAATAATTTGAGATTACGCCACACTGTTTAACAGCTGAGCTGACTTTGCTTTGATTTGATCCAATCACGCCGCAAACAAATGGAGGCCTTGGGCTTTTTTCCGCCTTTCTTTTTTCTTTTTTTTTCTTTTCATTTTTACAATGTACTAAAATTCAATTGTGTACTTTTTTTTTTTTTTTTTTTTTTTAATTCCGGCTTCACATCTGTGTTGTATGACACTTGTGAACAGCTATTGCTGCCCAGGACAACTCTATGTTAATTTAGCATAAACACTGAACTCGTATTCAGTTGTAAACATTTTGTGTTGTTTTTGTTGTAGAAGATCTTCACATCAATGTTGCATGGAACATTGCATGATTTTTATTTCACTTTTAAGTTTCATATTGAATTGCAGATTCACCCAAACTAGACCACTTGTGGGATATCTGTATTTATTCATTTGTTTGTTTTTGTTTATTAATGTGTTCTAAGATGCTAAGATATTAGCCTTTGCAATCTCTAGCACAATCTTTTCTTCTTGGTTGAGATGACAGCGTTGATAATTACATGTGACACCGCGACGCGATCTCATCAAGTTGTGGGAACATTACTGGGCACACCCTTTTAAGAACACCCACTCACAGCATAGATAGCATAGTATACCATTGCACAATAATTCACACAGTTGGTAGCCTTGAGTAATTCTTGTATAAAAAAAAAAAGCACTTTCTGCATTTCGTTTGGATTGCATGAGTCGGCATGGTTAACAGTCAAACCAGCAATAACAATGCTATGCATGGCAGTAACACACTGCCACCACGGTGAGAAGGCCATCTTCAAAATAAAATCTTCCCAAATACAGTCATACGCGCCATGGACATCAGTGCCGTGGTGCGCTTTTATTTTTAAGTTCATGGTAGTACGTGGCGGCTAGCTTGACTCTGCTTCCTGACTGGTAGCCTGGTTTAAGTCTAAATTGGCATCACAAACTGTTGCCACCAACATCAACACAAATCATGCTCAATCGCTAATTAAGGACGCTAAAAAAAAAAAATTATACTGACATTGTTTCCAGCATTAGTGACTAGCAACTAGTTGCTAAGCAAGTAGGTTTAGTTTAATAGGTGAAAATGACTATGCACATGTTAATGCTGACAGTCTGACACAATTGCAATTCCAACTAATATTTTTTTTTTAACAAACCTGTCTTACTCAAATGTTCTGTTTTAAGCATCAAAATCGCTACTATGGTTCTGACATCATGCCGTCTCAGCCCAAGATCTCACTAATGTTTCGAGAGAAGGAAATACTTTGCTGCTATAACTGATGTGCCTGCCGTATTAATTGTGCTTTCTTCCCTCACGCCACTCTCTTTTTTTTTTTTTGTGTTTTTGTGTGTGTCTTCCTCTACCTTTGTAGGCATCCGCCAACCTTCCCAGCTGGAGGGCTACCTGGGAACATGCGTCCTCCGGGAGAGCCCCCGTGTTAATGCACTAGGTATGTTTTGGGCGCATGCACACGCACACATACACTTCACACACTTCACAGTATGAAGGATGCCGGTGTATTTAAATTAGTGCTGGGGATTTGATTATGAAAAGAAAATATATAACGTAATCAATTACAGGGTTAGTAATTAATGAATGAATACAAGAATATGTCAGTGTTGATTTCCAATAAAATGGTCAAATTATAGATGTACATGTGAACTTAAAACAATTCAAAATTCTTTTGAAGATGTTTATTTTTCAGAGGAAAAACTACAAAAGAAATATATTAATCTTCAACATAAAAAAATAGCCTTTTTTCATTTTTAGTTTTTATTTTATTTTTTTCGAAAAACACAATAAGAAATTTTTCCCCCCAATATCAAATGTTATTTTAACGGTTGTCATACTTATTCACAGTAAAAATTCATTATACATTGCTAAGGCCTTTTCACACTGCACTTGGTTGTCTTGGTGTTCACCTTGGTGCTCTGGTTCAACTTTTACCATATTTGCAAGTGATTGCTTAGCGGCCTCAAGAAGTAGATGGAGGCTTTTCCCGCTGGTTGGTGTATTGCTGTTAACAGTCGGAAATCACTCCGCCAACCCCTTTCTTATTGGATGCAGTGTCTGATGTCACCACAACAGCATTTCCAAGTTGAACCCTATCTTGTGCGTCTCACTGTGACGCAACACCACATGCCGTCGCATGCTCGCATCACATATTTAATGAATGTGGTTTGGTGACAGCGTGATGCACCCTCCTAAGTGCAGTGTGAAAAAGGCTTTTAAAGTTGAAATTTGAGGAAATTTTCCTCATTTTTATTCATAAAATAGTATTTTTTTTCCTAAAAATAAAAATACTTTGCAGCACGTAGCAGCAGTATTGATAATGAAATCAGGTTCACTAAATTCTTATCAGGTCCCATCCCTACTCATTTCTCATCTAACCTCACCCCTTCTTCATTCACTTCTTCACCCCCGCGGCCCACATCACGTTCCCATTGTGCCTTTAATCCAGGGCTCTTTTGTGGCACCATTCCACAAGAGGGACCTCCATCTCCTCCTCCTCCTCCTCCTCCTCCTCCTCCTTTCGGGGACTGCATGCTCCTTTTCTCTATTCAATTTGCATGGCAATGCCCCCCAGCACTAACACGCATACACATTCACATACAAGTCATACCATCAGAGACCCGGGAATGGCAGGGATTACGGGGAAAGAAGACGTGATTATTACCAGGATGATTTTTTTTTTTTTAATTCCTCCCACTAACCCCCTTCACCCCCCTCCGTCGTCATTTGTTTTTGACAAACGCTCAATAGACTCATCTCGGCCGCTCGCTTTGTGCTTGCTGACAGTCGAGAGACGCGTGCGACGATTGTGGGTATTTTTGGAAAAGGTCCACGCGTTTTTAATCTTCATCATCTACTTAAAACATACTGTATGTTGTAGCGACGTTTTCATCAGGATGTATGAATGCGGAGTGTGGAGGTGTTCACTTATGAATGTGGCCCCCACGCTTCTGTGAAAAGGCCACATTTACGTCCAAAGACAAACGCGCCGTTTATCATCTGCAACAAATGTTATGCGTGGAGAACGTCTTTTATACAAACTTATTAATGACATTGTGGCCTCAGAACCGAAGATAAGGTTTTAAATGAGGATTTCAAACTCAGGTTTGTGTTTTCAACCTAAGATTTCAGATTTAGAGATTTAAATAAGGATTTTAATCGTGAGATATGGTTTAAAATTTGTGTTTCTAGACCATGAGATAGGTTTCAAAGTCTGGTTTGACAGTGGTTCAAATTAAAGTTTGAAATTGCGGTTACTTCAAAATACAATTTTCATGTTAATGTTTCAAAGTAGGGATTCAAATTAGGGTTATGATTCAAGGGTTTCAAAGTAGGATTTCAGACTAAGGTTAGTAGTTTCAGATTAGGGTTTCAAATTAATATTTTATACTAAGGTTAAGAGTTACAGAATGGGATTAACATTTCAAAGTATTTTTTCAAACTAGGATTAGGGTTTCAACTATGGTTTTGGGTAACCCCGGGTTTACACCGGATGCGGTTGCGGTGCGGTGCGGCAACGCAAGCAATTAGATTCCATTCATTCGAATGGTGCAGTTTACACCGCTTGCGGGTGCGTTGCGCGTCGACTGCGTCTCAGCTGCGGCGTGCCGCAGGCCTTCCGCAAGGATAGACCTATTTTCTATTTTTGCCGGACGCCGCAGCGGTAGGTCTCCGGCAAATGGCAAGGTAGCACAAAACACATCGAGCGGGACAGGAAGACCGACGCAGTTTCAAAATAAATTTCCGGTTACCTTTCAGAATAAAACACTCGCCAGCTCCTATTTCGCAAGCTTTTCAGCAAAACGTGACGTGGGCGTCGCCGGGCCATGTGCTCATTCATGGTTTAGACACCAGCGAACATGGACGAGGAGAGGTTTATATTGGAGGTGGAAAACCACAAAATAATATATGACACGGTACATCCTTTTTATAAGGACAACCAAAAAAGGATGCTGCATGGAATCTCATAGCAGAAGAAGAAGAAAAGGTTAAATCAAAAGAAGTCCACCTCTCTTTCTGCTTCTCTGTTGAGCACAGACTTTCTGTATGTTTGTCGTTGTGAAATGCCACATGATCGCGCGCGCGCGGCCCCGCGAGACACGTTGGGAAGTGGGCGGCGACGGAGCTGCCGGACCGCAGCTGTGCGGAGCCGGTGTGGATTGACCAAAAAATTGACGCGTCCGGAGCACGCAGTCAAGACGCACCGCACCGCAACCGCATCCGGTGTAAACCTGGGGTTAGGGCTCGGCTTTCAAACTAAGTTGAGGGTTTCAAACGAGGCTTAGAATTTCAAATTAGCGATTAAGACGGGCATTAAGATTTTAATTAGAAATATCCATGCTAAACAGTTGCAGTTGCAGCCTTGTTAGAAAAAAATCCAAATGTAGTGATTGATAAATGAGTTTATTTGTTTAGCATATTCACTATTTTGAATTTCCCGTCATGTCCATATTATCCGCCCTCTTCCTATCATCTTCCCTCCAGCCGATATGGACGGCCTGTCCGACCTGTCTCCGCCCGGCTCCAACCACAACCACAACCACAACCACAACCACTTGGGCTTCTCCCAGCAGCAGCAGCCCATCCCGGGCAGCACGGCGGAGCAGACGCCCTCGTCCCCGGTGCCCCCGCTATCCCACGCCCCGCCGCCGCCCCCGCAGCACAGTGGGGGCCAGGCGGGCGGGCGACAGATGCCCCCCGGCCTGCACCACCCGGGCCTGGTGTCCACGCCCATCAGCCCCCAGCTGGTCAACCAGCAGCTGGTGATGGCACAGATCCTCAACCAGCAGTACGCCGTCAACCGTCTGTTGGCGCAGCAGTCGCTGTCACAACAGTACCTTAACCACCCGCCCGTCAACCGCAGCTCGCACGGCAAGCCGTTGGAGCCCCAGGTGGGATCCAACACCGAGGTGTCCTCCGAGATCTACCAGTGGGTCCGCGACGAGCTCAAGCGGGCAGGGATATCGCAGGCTGTCTTCGCTCGAGTGGCCTTCAACAGAACTCAGGTGAGGTGGCAGTTGTGTGCTTTTTTTTCAAGACTAGTAGTAATGTCACATTATTAGCTAAAAAGTTTATACTCTTATGAGAAGTTATGTCATTTATCGTGGTAAAAATTCTCGTTTTTGTTCAGATGAAACATTCTTAAGGGAAAAGAGATAAAAAATTGTTTTTTTTTTTTGTTTTTTTTGTTTTTTTTTTGTTTTAGGAATGTTGAATAAGAATAAAGTCTGATTTAAATAAATAAAAACCCATAATTTGCAATAGGAATTTTTCATCTTTTTTTTTTCTCATAAAATAGGATTTTTTTTTTTTTTAATGATTAACCATGGGCTGGGCTTTCCAATTACAGCGTATTCAGATGTCTTTGCAGGTCATTCTCACACTCCTTCGTTGTTCACATGCTGTACATGAAGCCTAATTCTCATATTATACTAACATGTGTTTGGCTTGTGAAGATGTACAACTCTATTATGACTCCCCTATGAAAGTAAAACAACGTGATAAGAATCTATTAGTTATGCGCTTCCACCCCAAGTACAATATGTACTGTCTCCCACACAAACAACAATCTGTTATCTGTGCAGATCGAGGAATGTGGCCTTGTATGCTGTCTGAGAGTTTGTCTTTGGAGGATTATTTATTAGCTTGCTTTTTTTTTTTTTTTTTTTTTAAATAAAAGCGGCGGCTGAGGTACAGGTGGATGTGTTGTTGGGGAAGCTCGGGGAGGAGCTGAGGAGGTGATTTATGGACAGTCAAACTTGGCTGCCCTGTCCCGCCCACACGCAATGAAAAAAACTGAAGACAATTTGGTGTCAGCCATCTGTTTACTCTAGTGTACGTCTTTCAAATTTGGTGGCAAACAGGCACAATCTCTAAGACGAGTTTATATTTGAAGGACCTCTGGCTGGAACTGGCCAAAACTTGGCCATAAAATGGCCACTTGGTTTGTTGACTTGACTATAAGAAAGACATAAGTGAAACGGGATCTGACTTCTTGAATTATTAGTTTAGTTTTTTATGGTGACTTGACAAACTTTGCTGCCATACCCACAGTGACATAAAGATTCCCCTATCTGTGTCGTATACGCAGTTACAATTTGGTAGCAATTTGACAAAATCTGACAAGTGTGCCTTTGAAGGGCAACCTGGAGACACTACCATAAAAGCCAAAACTGCTGTCTCTTTTTCAGGCATGGATTCTTGAGGCTTCTTTGGTGGTTTGTAGTCATGATAGACATATCTACTAAATTGCATGGTGCTCGGTGAAGCTGATTCCGGGGGCTGAAATTAAAAAGGGAAAAAGGGGGTGTTACCCAGCCAAGAAACATTGGAATTGAACCTAAAATGGCCACTTGAAACCAATATGGTGGACTTTGTGTAATGGCTTCTTGAGACTTTTTTTTTTGTTTTTTTGTTTTTTGTTTTGGTCTACTTTGATTAGACATGCTTGCCAAATTTCATGTTGCCAAATACAATTGGCTTCAGGGGATGGATTTTTTTTTCTTGGTTTATTTCTTTTGTATGGAAAAGCCTTCAAAATTGCGATTTGTTTGAGTTAAGAATAATAACAACGGCCCAGTGTATGACTCTGTAATTGAGTCCACTAGTGCATCTTTTGTGGACATTTAATAATGAGACAAAAAAAAGTTTTTGCTTTTACCCCAACATGGCTGAATGTTTGACAACTAAACTAAAAAAGGGCTACAGATCACCACATATTACCTCCGTCACTTTTTCATAGTAAATCACACCTATTGACAGAGAATTGCGCATCATGCGATTGAAAAATGCCTAAAAAGGGCCAATCAGGCAACATCGAGCTCTATTGACGAGTAAACAAGAGGACATGCTGATTGCCAGCTGTGTCACACTGCTAAGAATATGTCCGCGATTGCCAGCAAGGCTTTGAAACCAGTTTCACACTGGTTTGTGTTCCAGGAATGATCATTAAATTGTTTTTTTTTTTCCCCTCTCAAAAACATGTTGTTTTGGTCTTATTTCTGAACAATACGTTTGCCGGGTTTTCTTCAGTGGCTTTTGAAGACTATGGTAGATTGTTTTACCATGTAACTCACCATCTGCCCTGCTGTCCGGTTTTCTTCAAAGTCATATGAAGGCTACAGTAGATTGTTTTCACAAGTAGGAGACAGCCTTTACGCTGCAGCAATTCCCACAGCTGCTTTAATGGTACAGTTGGCCTATTCCGTCTTGCCAACCTGACCAATTTTCTTCCCTGGCACTGAAGAATATGGTAGATTGTTACTACGTTGCCAGAACTTGCCAGAAAATGTCTTGACTCTTTAGGCCACTTCCGTTTTGCCAACCTGACCAGTGTCTCCCCTGGCATATGTCACATGTACGACACAGCCAGTATTTTCAGCTCCTTTAATGTTGCTATAAGCCTCTTGGTAGCACCATAACCGTTTTTTCATCTGGAATATGAAGACCACAGTAGATTATTGTCTCGAGTAGGACACAGCCAGTACTTGCTAGAAATGACCACACTTCCTTTCAAGTTACCACAGTTCTCGTCCGTCTTGCCAACTTGACCACTTTTCAACCTCTGGCAACTTATGAAGACTATGAAGTTTTTCTTTCTTTATTTATTTTATTCCACATATAAGACGCAGCCAGTACTTTGTGACAAGTTTTTCTTTCTTCTTTTCCTTTAACTCTGCTTGTCTGGGTGTCCCGCAGGGCTTATTGTCTGAGATCCTGCGCAAAGAAGAGGACCCAAAAACAGCCTCGCAGTCACTGCTGGTCAACCTGCGCGCCATGCAGAACTTCCTGCAGCTGCCCGAGGCCGAGCGCGACCGCATCTACCAGGAGGAGAGGGAGCGCAGTCTGACGGCCGCGTCCGCCATGGGCGCCGCCCCACTCATCAGCACACCCCCCAGCCGGCCCGTTCAGGTGCAGGCAGTCAATTACTCTGTGTTAGCTGACTTATTAGAGTTGTTGATTCATCGAAATTGTAAACATGACCCTAAAACGGCCGCTTTGAATACTTGAAAACATTCACAGTTTAACATAAAATTATTCACCTTAAATTATTCACCCTAAATTGACTGCTTCAAATCAAATTAAATTTATTCACAGTTTGGCGTCATCCATTTGTGTAGAATACAGGCTTCAAATTTGTTAGCCAAGACAAAATCTATTTGATACGTTTTCAATGGCCAAAATGTCCACTTCAAACCAAAATGGCAGACCACCTGTGTCTTTTATGATATGGCTTCTTCAGTCTTTTTTTTTTCTTTGTCTGCTGGTTTCAGGGGTTGAATTGTTAAAATTTAGAATGTTTTTTTTTTTTTTTTAGTGGAAACGTTTGTCTTTAGCAAACCCCTGGAAAGTTCCAAAATGACCCTAAAATGTTTGCTTTAAACTAAAATGACAGACGTCCTGTGATTGTCCTGACATTTTTGCTCTGCTTGTGATAAACATGCCTACTAAATTTCATGCTCTGAAATCAAACTGGTTTTGGGGCTGACTTTAAGAAATTTTAGGAGGAGCTACATAGCGTCATCAAACCGTAAACTGTTGGCTTCATAGCTAATGGCAAGTTTCCTTTGTCTTTCTCAACGTAGAGACCTGAGACTTGTTGGTCTATTTGTGATAGACATGCCAACAAATGTCATGTTGCTACGTGAAAATGTATCTTTTTTTCATTATTATTTTATGACAAATAAGTGTAGTGTGTTCCATCTGTCTAGAATATATAATTTTCAAATTTAGGTGCCAATTGCACAAAATCTCGAGGATAAATTTGCCTTTTTGGGACCCCATTAGCTGGTCAAAATAACCATAAAATGTCCGCTTAAATCTGCAGATTACCGGTACCCTCTATTCACATATCTGTAGATCAGTTACAGACGAACTACAAAATTGTTGAGTATGAATTTTACCAGTATTTACTCAACATTGTTTAACATATTGCATGCCATGATTTTTTACATCCCTCGCAAAGGAAACAATGGTTGTATTTTGGCTTTTTTTTTTTTTTCTTCAGTTAGCTGATTCGCAGTCAGGGAATTAAGACCAAATGTACAACTACACAACTCGAGTCAGTGATCCGTGTTTAAAGGAACACTACGTGCGAGGAGAAGTGCATTTGTCAGCAGCATCCTGCCGCTGAGAACAGCCCACAATGACTTCCTCTGTCTTGTTTTCGCATAGCCGCCCACCTACAAACTGTACCCCCACCCGCCCCTCTTTTTAAATGGCTGCGCACCGTCACAGAAAGTCAAAAGTGTGATTGTGAAGCAGTGGAGATGCACTCCAGCGGGACCGACCACTTTGCAGCTCAAAGCTCATCTTCACATTCAGGCTAACTGTGTTTAAGTGTCAGTTCAGTCAACGGGAGAGAACACCCAAGTTAAAGAAGAAGGCTGTTTGTTGAGAATCCTTGTTTGCTGTCTTGCCTTTTTACTCTTGTAGTCGTTAGTACAATTGCCACGATATTTAGGAACCTAAGCAGAACTTTACACAATCTTTACTTGACTCTTGAATCTTGGCCTAACTCTAACTCTATCCCTAAACAACTCTAACACTAGCCATACAGTTCCCTAACACCAATTCGACACTAAATCATCTCCTTCATGAACCCTAATTTTTCGTTTGCCTAACCCTACCTTAGCTCCACCCTAACACCTGCATTACTCTAACACTCCCCTTACACTGGCCTAACCTGACCTAACCCTAACCTAACCCCTCCCTTTATTAGCGTAACACTAATACTCCCCTAATGTCGTGGGAAAAAAAGCTCACTTATTTATGAACATTGATAGACACCAAAAGTGTGTTACTTAAATTGACATGTCTCTCTTGACCAATCAGAGGACATCAGCATGTTGAGCTACACCTACTACTACACAAAAGTGTGTTGGAAAGACGGGTCAGATATTTGTGATCTTTGGTGAAATTTCTGGACAATTGAGGCACAATCAGGAGACGTTAGTCTTCATAAAATGGAGGTGCCATGGTTCTTGTGTAATCCAATTAGAAGCTGCAACGCAAATGTTGACTTGCTAGTTAGCGTGGTTAGCAATAAAGCGCAACTCACTTTATCCATCTTTTTATTGCAGTATTCTTTTTATCATTATTACGAAAAATTGTTGAGCAAGCTGTCAAACCGGCGGCACGATGACAAAAAGTAATCCGCCTTTTTAATTTGCGGCCTTATTCTCAAATCGACATCAGTGGCGTATCTGCGGGCTGATATCATTTAGCCGCGTGATTTAAAGCCTGCTGACATCTCTCATGTAGACCTACATGAGGCAATTCTCGCAAAGCTACAAACACATTCACACACATGCACACACACACTCACTTCTGGCCATCTGCCAGCCTCTCATATATGGCGCGATGCAGCGTGAATATGCGCACATAAATCATGCAGGGTGGCAATTGAGGCCGAGTCAGAGGAAGGTTTTTATAGGCTTGTAAAAAACACATGCGGAGGTATGTGGTGGCGCTCGTGCAGTATGATGGCTGGCCTGTGCCACCGCCATAACACTTAGCACCAAATGACGAGTTCCTGTACCACTGTAACTTTTGCCCTAACCCTAGGTCAGGGTATGGACCCTGACCCTAACCACCACATCGTTCAAAAGTTCTTCTAATCCTAATCCCGTTTTAGCCTCTACCCTCTAACACAAACCCTATACACGACCCTAACACCTTATCCTACCCAAACCACAACTCCACCCCAACACAAGCGTTCGTCTTAACCCAACACTGCCCCAAGAGTAATGCCAACCTACCAGTCAAATCTGATGCCGACGTTGTGTTCTTTTCACTGGTACGAGAGGATGATTCATATGCTAATAGTTTCTCCGCTTTGATCAGGCTACTTGTTGCCTCGTCAAAGGAATCTCGTCAAGAAGCAACACGCCTTGAATGAAGATGATTTGATTTTGTTTTTTAATCCTTCTGCCTCCACGCCAGAACAAAATCACAGAGTACAACATATCAAAGTGTTGTTTTTTTTTTTGTAATATGTGTGTGCTGTGTGTGTACACACATCGTGGTGTATTTTAAATAAATGGCAGTGTTGTCTATTTTTGCAGCCGCGGAGAGAAGACTGTAACAGCGTGCGGCCCGAAGACTGGAACCCTCGTATTCCCGTGGGCCTTTCTCCTGTGAGTACAATATAGTAATAATATTTAGAATAAAGAAGTGTTGTCTTGATATGAGTGCCTCAGCATACTCATTTTTTTTTAGATATGAGTGATTTGAGTGTTGTGCTTTTTTGTGTGTTTTTTTTTTTTTTTTTTTTTTTTTGCTTTGGCTTTTGAGGAAAAATAATGTAATATTTGTGGTGTCAATGAACTCAACTCACTTCACAACAGTTAGCAGTTTGGCACATTTTAAGCATTTATTTTACTCCCAGTTCACATTACTAGTTACTTTGCTGTCAAACTAAACATAAAACAAAGAGAATTACACGTTGTGTAACTGAACTTCCGCTAGCATAATGCTAAATTAGCATTATTAGCATTGCTAATATACAAAGCAAAATGTCATTGACGGACTAACAAATAACATTGATAGTCACTGAGTGATAACCCTTTTAAGCAACAAACATTACAGTGTAGCTTACTGAGTCACTTAGTCGTGAAACTATTCTTCTTTGTGTGTTGCCTTGTGAGTGATGTCTTCCTTGATCACTAAGGCCATACAAAATGCATTAGAAACAATTTTTTTTTTTTTTTGGCAGGTTAATGGTATTTCCATTCATTTCAATTGGGAAACATGATTTGCAATGCATAAATCATTAAATTAGTATCTTAAGGCACCACTGTATTCATAAAGCGACAATTCCAGAACCAAACGAAATGCTCAGGAGTTTGAAAAATGTCTCTCTTTGGGAGCAGGTGAAGCCATCCCCTCTGCCCAGCGAGTGGAACGGCAAAACGGAGAGCTGCATCCTCAACATCAACTCCAACATCTACGACGAAATCCAGCAGGAGATGAAGCGGGCCAAAGTCTCCCAAGCGCTCTTTGCCAAAGTGGCCGCCTCCAAAAGCCAGGTACACACATAGGTATCATCTTACAAAATACACACGGGGAGCCTCTAATTGAAGGCTTTGGATTTGAAATTGTTGATATTATTCTTCCCACACAGACGAATGCTCTCACGCAGTCGTTAAAAACTGGCAGAGACGTGCGACCGCTACCCCCTCACTCACTGTTTAACAAAGCCATTTACAAAAAAATAAATAAAAAATGCAGCAATAATGAGTTATTATTAAAGATTTTCAGAGAGTCTGGAAGAGTTCCACAATTGTACTTGATGAAAAAAAATGAGGAGGAGGAGGGGGGGAATAGATCACCGGGGGTGGGGAATCATCCCGAAATATCTGCAAAGACTATTTTTTTCCTGCTGATTAGCATGATTACACACGCAGATAGCTTTGTTTGACCAAATTGCAGTTTGATGCACAAACCACTGTTTTTTTTGTCAAAGGGTTCAAAGACTGCATGGAAGGTTGGTGGGGAAAAACGAGGGGGAGAAAGGGGTGTGCGAGGCATTTTTGTGGGGGAACGCGGTTGTGTCTGGCCGCCGATTCCCGCCTGCTTCATTGATGGCGGGCGGCTGTGAATGTGAATTGAGGAGCAGATAAGAAGTGTGCTAATTATGCCTGCGAAAGGGGGCCTGGGAGAGCACTTATCGCTGCCTCCATCTCGTAATGGGCGCTCCCCGGGCAGCTGGTACGCCCCCCCCCACCACCCACCCCGCAACCCTCCAAACCCTCCCACCCATTCGCCAACCCAGCCGGCATTGCCACTTCCGCGCCAGCATCGCAGCTCTTCCTCCTGTCACCACCTCTGAACTCTTCGCTTGGCAGCCTTTATTTTCCGTGTGAATGATACGGTTCGTTTGGTCAGGTCTGAACGCAGTAATCAATCTCAGGTGGAATCTTGGCATAGTTTGGTTGCAGTAAAAAAAAAAGTTAGCCCGCTTAATATGTTACCAACTTGCAAAAGTACCAGGCAATGGTGACCTGAAAGCTCATAAAGGGGACATAACTACAAGTAGCGAAACAGATGAGACCTTAGCGAACATGTATTTGGGTTTAGCATCTGACAGCAGCACATTTTTATAGCAGTAAAAACGCGATCCGACTTCGAGCCGGTCCAACTGGCAAATGAACCGATCAGGCGTGACCCTATACAGTAAATGCGCCTCCATCCTGGCTCCTGAGTTTGCAGTCCCGATATTTGGTGTCGATGTTGGTCACACGAAACCTCATAAACGTGACGCAAACACATCTTTGGTTATTCCCTCCTTGTCGAGTTTCACGCCGTGGGCAAACAATTATACTTTTATTCACTTTCACCACCAACAAATCCTGCAATGCGGGTGGAAATATGAAGCCCTCCTCCCCCAAATTTAGCATCTTTTATTTACCCTCCTCACGCGCTATCCAGCGCAAAGTATTGAACGAGATCACTGTTGGGACATCACATTTCTTCTCCAGTTACTTAAATTTGCCCCACTTGTACTAGATCGGTAACGTTGCTTGCAACATTCTTCTGCAATGTTCTTGTTAGATGGAGAAACATTCAGCAAACAGCTTAACACACTTCTCTGTTATTTACTGTTATGTCCCTACCTACGAAGTTGAAAATATTTCATGCCCCAAACTCTCAACCGTGACTATAAATAGTATCATTTGTCTATAAAATTGTTCTAAGTACACTTCTGCATAACAATGTATCTATTGTTGAAGACAACAACAACAACAACAAAAGTAATATACTCCCTGCGCACGCTTTGACAATGAAAGCGCCACTGCCACCAACTGTAGTGGATGTACAAATTACAATTTAGTAAGGCAAAAAGCGCATGTTCCCTCGGGGTGACACGCGGTCCCACCTGGCATCTTACCGTGACCCTTCAAGGGGGCCCCGCGCCACAATTTGAGAATGACTTTTACGGTGAGAAAATGCAAAATTGTGTTAAGGTGATGTAACTACAGGTTACGTTTTCAGTACACTTTTAGGGAATTAATTCCACTGGCTAAATGAATCAGTTTATCAAGCCTTAATTTCAGCCAAACTGTTAGTGGTTACTGTATACGATGGTGAAATAGAATCGCATATTTCTGCATTTCAGATCACAATATATATGTATCCTGACACTTTTTCTATACCCTTCTATCAGGGTAGCACTCCTCCCAACCTTGTAGTACCTAAAAGGGAGGTACCAATTGGTGACCAGATTTAGAAGTTGATCCTCATGACTCATGATGCTAACACTTACTATGACTGTAAATCATTGCTGGGAGGACTCGGAAGGTGACGTGAAGAACTCCCTGGTCTTTAAAGCACGGTGGAAATGCCACATTGAATGTGTGTGGGTGAGGGGGTGCAGTTAAAGGCTGGCAGAGGCCCGCGATGGTTACGAGCCCTGAGAGGGAACAGGATGGCAAAAATCCAACATCCCCACCGCCACTAAGCCCTCCCCCTCTTTTCCCCGAAACACACACAGAATACAATAAGAGAGGTCTGCACATCGACATATATTGCACGCACGCACACGCACACAGTTGCATGCATCAGTAAACTAGTGTTTATCGCTATTCTCCTCCAGGGAGCACTATGCTGCCTCACTTTCTCTCTCAGTGGATGAAACACTAGCCCACTAGAACCAGAACCACTGACATGCACCATGGATCTTCTAGAACTGAACACATTGATGTAACAGAACCGTGCCAGGTTCAATGGCAAGGCCACTTCGCCACCACTCCCCCAGCCATTATTTTCCAGGACCCCCCATCTGGGCTTCCTGCCAGTCGGGCCCATCCTCCACTCTCATCCTCTTCCCAGAAATGTGCATCTCCAGGATCGACGTTTGCGAATGGGACATTGCATGGAGAGCGGCAATCAAATTTGACTAATAGATTTAACATCGTTTCAGCTCAAGGATGTTTGTTGTGTCTGCCATTGTGATTGGTAAACACAATGGTAAATAGTCATTTTTTTTTGTACCTTTTATGAGTACTATACAGAAGAGAAGCATACTACTTGGAAGTGGACTTTTCAAATCTTGAGAAGTTTTATTTTAGCCGTACGTTGAATTGTTATATTTCCTCAAACAGTTGCCCCTCGACAAATGAGTTCAAATTAAAATTCAAACTCCACATTGACTTGCCAAAATGGACGCCTCTCCCATCTGCAGTTGAGTAAATAATTGCCCTCGACCGCTGTTTGCATCAGTGCTGCATTTCACTTATGGTCTTGCGCTTTGTTGTCTTTGGCATGAATGGGAAAGTCTCGCTCGCTTGGCAGGCTAATATTGGGTTGGGGCAACACGGGTTGTCTTGGGGAGGAGGTGGGGTTCGAGTGGGCTTCATTCCTCTGTCACAACTTTTATGTCGCAACATTCCTGACGCTTCCTGAGAGGAATTTCACAACAGATGGAATCAGAGTCCCTGCTGTCATAAAACAAGCACCCTGGGAACCCGGGCTCAAAGCCCTCCGACTCGTCAATGACCAGTAGAGACTGCTGCCCCGCCCCGCCAGGACCACCACCTCCCCCTCCGCTTACCCCGGCCCCACATGCCTCTCCTTCCTTGCTCATTCTCCCTGGAAGAGGCTACGCTAATTAGCCAGGCTCTAATGAGACAGAATGGCACTGATCTGGTCCACCAGAGGGGGTGGGCAAGGGAGGCAGTGGAGGAGGAGGGGGGGTAGGTTGAGAGTGTGTGGGGGTGGGGGGTTTGTTCGCCGTGGCGCAGTAGCACGGGGGGCAGGGGGGTTGGTGTATGCCATCTGTCGCCCTGCACTCGCCTGGCACGGCAGTCCCAGGAGTGGAAGGAAGGGTGCGGGGAGGAGGGGGAGCACCATTGGTCTGTGGAGGTGGGGGTTGAGGGGGTGAGGGTGACGACATAGCTGCAACTGCTGCCATCTTGTTTTGAAAATGACTAATTGGCTGGAATCACTTTAGTGGACCGATGTGATTTGTAGTTTCAGTGTGTGAGTGTGTCTGTGCATATGTGGTATCCGTGCTTGAAAGGACTGTTTTAACTCCTCTCTCCTCCTTATTTATTTATTTATTTATTTATTTTAAGTCATTCGCAAGCACTTTTTATGGCCTTAGTGGTCAACAAGTACCATATAAACGCAAATCAAATGTTGGACATATATTAGTGTTTACATGTAATTTTTGCCACTGATGCCATTCGAGTGCTGACTAGAACTAAACAGATAAGACTTATATACATTAACACTTGTTTGTGTTTGTTTTTTTCATTTGCCATGGCTTGTTCCGGCTTTCGTGATGAACTAGGACTCTAAATATAGATTTTGTTTGAAAATTAACCCAGGACTTCATTTTACTGCTGTTACTCAATCTCTGACTAAAACTCGGAAGAGATTAGAGTTAGATTGGAGAACTAATAAAAAAAATAAAAAAAATCAGAGTTGTGCACTTGAAGTATTTTTGTCGTATGCAAGGACCTTTTGTGGCCTTGGTCGTGGACTGGAACTCTAAATGCTTCTCCGCAGTTGGCATAATCAAAAGTTTTATTAAAACAAAGAAAAACAACAAGCGAGGACTTGCATATGCCAACCTGTGTAAGAAAAATGCTTCTCTCTCTAGAGTTTTAACAGGTCATCAAAACAAAAAACATCCGCATACTCTAGTGGATGCGCAGCTGGTCCTGAATGCGTCAAGTGCTGACTAGAACTAGCAGACGAGATCAGAGTTCTCCTGTACTCAAACTCAATTTTTTTTCCCCCTCTTCTGCTACAACCATTATGGCCTTCGTGGCGGAGTAGGACTGTAAATACAGATGTTTTAAAGGAGAGCTGACTAGAAGTAGGAGAAGAGATCATGTTTTCCTTGTACAATCTATACTCCTTCCTTTCGTTGTGTGTGCGGCATTAATGATAAGAAAAATGTTTAAGTGTTCTGTGATGATAAAAAAAAAAAAAAATGGAGCCAATCTTGTTGTAGGGAGTCGCTCTACCTTGTTGGTCATGTTTGCAGGCCCACAATCCCTTGCAACAAAAAATGAGGCAGATGAGAGCTGGCAGCCCCGAGGGGTTCAAAAAGAGGCAGCGTCTGTTTATTAATTTATTCATGTATTTATTTATCTCCCGCTTGCTTATTAGGTTGCCATGGGAACCAAATTGTCTCTTATTGCGGAACTAGAGAGGCAGCTGTCTGAATAATTAATTTAGGGAATGAATTATCTGGCAAACGGCGGCATCCTCCCCTTCCTTCTGAAAATGAGCCTCTCTTTAAATTGTTTAATGGACGGTGGAATTCCCACCAGCTTGTTTTTTTTTTTTTTTCGCCCTCATCCTCCTCATCTTCCTCTTCCTCGTCTTTCTCCTCCTTCTCCTGTGTCACTGAGCATGCTCACGGCACCTTGTGACTCCCCTGTCATCTCGCTTACGCCACCTCTCACCCCATCTGTCGGCTTTGGCGCGTCACTCCTCGCCTACCTACCTCCTCCGAGGGCACCGCAGCGACGCGGACCCCTCGCCGGGAGCACTTCCTGTTTGCCTTGACGCACTACACTCAGGCGGGAAATCGTCTGGACAGTAGAGAAAGTGTAGCAGCTTATGAGACACATTTTACAAAGGTGGAACGAACTAATCGGTCCTTTTTCATGGCCTTAGTTGTGGACTAGGCTGTAAATGCATCATCATAATTAAGGGTGTTTCATTTTGAGAGCCTAACAAAAAAATGTTTGCTCTCAAATTGATGTGAGGATGTAACTTGCTGAAAAATAAAAAAGTTCATCTGGCAAATGAGCAGCTGGTCCAGAATGCTACTAGAGCGCTGGCTAGAACTACGGGAGAAGTTTTAGTAGTCAATAGGGATCGCTTTCCATCACTGACCCAGATAATCGTCATCACGTTTTTCTTCTTTACCAAGCTTTGTGGTCACAGAAGAACAAACCACAAACAAACTTCCAGAGTGCTGACTAGAACTAAAGAATAGCTCTTAATTGGTAGGCGCTTCTTGGCCTGTGCCTTTCAGAAAAAAAAACAACTTATAGAAAACAAACAAACAAAAATATCCTAAGTACGTGTTCACATGAATTAAATTTCATATCTCTGTTGCCATGTCAATCTAACCTGCCAATGGCCTTAGTAGCAGGAGTTGATAGTTAGTGATGACCCGTGTAACTTAAACTACATTTGCAATGAGACCCTTTCTTTTACTAATCAGATTTCATCCTCACAGGGCCCTTGATTATGTCATTGGTCTGTCAGAGCAAACTTGTTACAGTTAACTTCAACTGGCAAAACTTGTCTTTAGCGACTTCAGCGAACGGATGCATTTTATAATTGTGACATGCTAGTGGTGGCAATATTAAGAGGCTGGTTAAGTAAATCCCTGCTGTAGGCCCAGGTGCCAAACGCACCACCCGCCACCGGTTTGAGCATTGCTAGCCGGGCTTCTTCCTCCTCGCCTTGCTCACTCTCCTCCTGACAGACCACACAGGGCTTGTTCTGAAGCCCATTCCCGCTAATCTGATCAGGCAGGCAAATACGCCGGGAAAAGCGCTTTAATGATCCCCCTAATTACCTCAAGTCAATACCAACTGTATTATTAGACTCGGGGAAAATATTCCATTAGGGTGCCCCCCGTGGGAGAGGCCGCCCCCGCCCCGCCCGGGCGTGCTCCCGCAACCCCCCCCCCATGCTTGTAATTAATTTTATGTACACACGCAGGAATGCACAAGGTCGCACCTGCAGCCCGGAGCCGCCCGACTCAGAAGCGCCTAATCAGATCTGTCATAATTACCATGCTGCATGCTTGTGACACACGCCGGCAAATATTTCAATTTAACTACGGCCCTGCGTGCGCGTACGCATGCGTGTGCTCGGGGAGATATTAAGGCCGATAAAAGTGCTCATGATGGTGCTTGTGTCCACTCTCGCTCTCAGTCTCTGCCGCTTCCTCCTTTGCCTCTTAACACATCATCATCATCATCGTCATCATATTTTTGTCTCAAATCATTACACAATGTGTGCCCTGCGTACACATCCTACCAAGGAGGGTCTTTAAGTGGCCATTTTCGGACTTCAGCAGTGTGAATGTTAATGGCACAAGAAACTCATTTGGTCAAATATTCAAACCAAGATTTTTCGGATAGGAAATAGAAATACAGTACGTTATTATTAGTTTTACCCCTCGTGAATATAAAACGTATTAAAACACTTTTTTCAAAAGATTCCTTGTTCGCCTGCTTTCACTATTTTGCTGTCAAGAAATGGTAGCAATGAAGTCAGTTTGTAGCACAGTTCTGCAAATAAGAGACCGAGCGTACTTGCTTCAGGCTGTTTGTCACTCCCAGCTGAGGTTTACCGTGAGACTAACATAGCAAACAAATGAAATTACCACATTGTTTATTTAAACACCAACATGCTTAACCAAGCCATAACATTTTGTCTTAACAAAAAGTCTACTAGCTTAATGCTAACATATAATGTAAAACTCAAGTACAGTGTTCCCTCGTTTTCCGCTGGGGTTAGGTTCCAAAAAATACCCTCAATAAATGAAATCCGCGAAGTAGTTAGCTTTATGTTTTACAACTCTTATAAATGTTTTAAGGCTCTAAAATCCCCGACCGCACAATTTATACACTTTTCTCATTGAGGCATTTACATGTTCTCACATTTCTCTCTTGTTCAAACATTGACAATGTTCAAACCTTCATAAATTTTATAAAATGGGTATATTACTGTAAAAAAATATGCAAAATTGCACTTAAAAAAAAAAAAATCCGCGATACAGCGAGACTGCGAAAAGTGAACCGCGTTATAGCGAGGGAAGACTGTACTGAAAATTGCCTTTGATGTTAACGGTAATTGTGAACTTTGAAACAGGTGCTACTTTTAACACACGCTAAGCAGCAACATTATACAAAGCATACTGAAGCATAGTTGGAACCTTATCTGCCTCTTCTTCACATCTAATATACATCAGCGCTGCCCGTCGGATTTGGCTTGGTGTATTTTTTATTTTTTATTCCCCACTATGTCTAGTCTGGTATGAATCTAATATACTTTGTGACAACAGTAGCTAAGGAAAGTCTTTCTAATCGTCCAAAACAGGGACTTTCCAAGTGAATCTTATTAATTTTTTTATTTTTATTTTTTTTTTGTGAGTTTTTGACCAGGGTAAAATGCATTCAAAGAGTGCTGCATGGAAACTTTCAAAGGGTTCTATTGTGTGAACATGTGATCTTTGCTAAAACATGAAACAAAATCCATCCAGCTAGCCTCTAGAATGCAGCTACTTGAGTGCTGATTAGATCTAGGAGAAGAGAACATAGTTTATTTTGGTGCCTTTTCCCACAATATTTATAATGGTATAAAACTAACATAATGCTTTATGACATATTAATTCATGAAGATATTTCTGAAAGTCCAAAAAACAAGGGGGTTTCCAAATTAATGTTATGAAATTAGCATTTAAAAAAAACAAACTTTTATTTGGGAATAGTTTGTGAGGCTAAAATGCATTTGATGAGCGCTGGAAGCAAACTTGTCAGCCAATTCCAAACACTTATTTAGCTGACAGTCAATTTGCTGCTTCTCTGCCGGCTCCTAATTCAATAAGATCAGTCACGATTTATCATCTTAATTACGCTTTGATATTAGCAATTAAAGCCCGTATTTGGATTAAATCACAACCCGCGCCTTAATTGACGGAATCAGACTTTGCGTTTGTGCGTTTGAAATGCAGCTGCTGCTGCTGCTGCTGCTGCTGCTGCTGTTTTGTTGTTGTTGTTGCTTCCTCGCCGCCGTGTTGGTGTATTTTTATCCTCCATCTGCCCGACGAGCGTCGCAGCGACACAAAAGACGATCAAGAAAACTTTTGTGCTGCCACGACAGCCAAAAGAAGCCCCTGACGCAAAATTGTAATGTGACCGATAGTCGTGACTTGAAGAGGTTTGCGTGCTAAAATGTATTTGTTGCAATCCGTTTGTAAACAAACAAGCTGCTAGTACACAAAATGACTACAAGTAACTTAATAAAATTGATGTTGATGTAATGAGGTATTGATCTGATGTATTGGGAGGTATAATGAAGTCATGCATTGCAGGCACATCTAAAGAAGAGTTTCACAACTACTGTAAGTGACTTAGTAACTGCTGGAATATTACTCATCTACATGTGTTGAGGCATCGGTTTTGTTCAAGTACCATTGCTTAAAGGGTTATAAGACCCTGACCATTGATGCTATTCAGTAGCCTGTATCTTGCGTTTTGCATTGTGTGTTAGCATTTAGCTAGCGTTGTTGAAAAATGTCTCTTCATGTTAAGTTTGACAGTCAACGCAAAATAGCAGTTCTATCTGTAATTGGCCAAACAATGATAATTTCTGTACTTTGACAAAGCCCTGCTTTTAATACAATTTCCATTGTTCGTCTTATGGTTTGAAGGTGATTGTCTTGCGAACATTTGTGTGTGCTGCGCAGGAATAAAAGATGTGCTTAAAAATAAGTGTAGCCACGCAGATGTTTAATGTGCTCCATTTAAGATGAACTGGTCATTTGCCTTTGGTTATTCTTTATGCTCCATCTGCCTCTGTTTGCTTGCCTAAACCTCCACCGCCTCCGCCCGAACCCCCTTCCACACACACGCACACATTCTCGCGCGCACGTGGCGTTATTGGCTGGGGCAGTCGTGACGCAAGCCGCCCCATTGTTCCCCCCCGGGAGCGAGTGGTGAAACGTGGAGGTCGCCTTTCCTGCGTTGTCACGCCGTGGCGTGTCATTGTTGTCAAGTCAGCCTATTGTTTCCCCGAGAGAGGTCGCGACCGCTCGCGGGGATGGACTAAGTCTGGCTTCCTCTTGACACAGCCTGACAACGGTATTAGATCATTAGTTTGAAATGAATAAATATATGATGTTGGTTGTGATGATTCACTGTTTAATCTTGGCTGGAAGAGCTCGTGAGTCAGGATTCCAACGTGCAATTTTCTCATCCGTTCGTCCTCGAGGTTTGTTTGTCATTTACAAACAACAAAAATGTTATATTCCCACCATGTCCTCGTGCTCGCTACCTGTCAATACAGTAGACCGATGGCTATTGCTAACTTGTGCTAACGCGCTAAAACCGAGGGCAGATTTGAAATCGGTGCAAAAAGACTGTATGTCTTGTACCATACGATTTGAGATGTTTGTGATCTCATAAAATAACAACTTTACCGTCAAATTTCATGAAAATTCTGACTTTGTTCTCGTAAAATTGTGAGGCCTTCGTTCTTAATACAATTTAACACTTCATTCACATTACAATTGTATTCTTGACATTTTTCTATTTTTTAAAATTGATTGTATTGATTCATTTAAAAAAAAAATTGCTGCTAATATTACCGGTACTTTTATTTAAGAAAATAATAATAAATAAATAATAATAATAATAATAACTGTTCTTTACAACTTTTTTTTCCTCTCTAATAATAAGGATTTCTCCATTTACGGCCTAATTATTTTCCTATACCAACAACATAACCCGGATTTCTATGTAAATACAAGGTAGCACAGTCGAAAAGTCAGAATTAGTAAATATATTATACAATTTTATATCAGTGTGACTATGATAAAGTTCATCATTAACTTATTGTAGCACAATACTAAATTCATAATTACTGTAAATATTTGTATGAATAAACACTTCTAAGCTATAAATACAAGTCTATGCGTGACGACGTAAAATTATTATTATTTTTTTAATATATATTTTTTTTTTATTTAATTTTTTTTATAACTTTTGTTGATGGGTCTGCTCTAAAATGTACCGCCAGGATAAATGGGTCTACAGCACCACAGAGATAATTTTTACATTTGTGTAATATTGTACTGCTGCCTCTGCAGTTCATCCAAGGCCAATTCTATTTCCATGGCGCCTTCCTCTTCCTGCGGCCATTTTCACTCCGCCGCCGAAGCTACGTTCACATAGCAAGACGAAAATACGCCCCCCACTTCCTCTGCAATTATTGCTTATTGTGGCGGGAGATTGGCATATGGTGCGCCGCGTACATGGCGGCACTCGTCTTCGGCAGATGGGCGTCCACTGTGGCGGAATCTATTTCCAAGGCGGCGCATGTTATCCTGCGCCGGAGCAGGACCGACCGGTTTGCGTGTGCGTTTTTTCTTTTTTTTTTTTTCTTTTTCCCTATCAAACGTTTTTATCTGACTGAGCTTCTGTTGGAGCCCGTCCAGGTCTAAGGAGACAATGGAGCGCGTTGTCTTTGTCCTCGACTTGTTTTTGTTTGTGTACCTGCTCATCTTTCCTTGTTTCCTCATTCTAAACAAGAGCAGTAGATTGTGTCATTAGTTCGAGGACTCACTTTTAGCAGCATGAAGGCAAACTGACGGGCATCTGTTGGCTTAATACATTTCACTTTTTAGCTTGGAGAAGCTTGTCGGGCCTTCAACTTGGTTTATCCGTTGAGCCTCGGAACCAAAGACGCTGTGTCTTTATTTCTAGGATTCACTTTAGCCATATAAAAAGGCACAATGATGGACATATTTTGGCTTATTTCATTTGTTTGTAGCTTCCAGGTCCTTGTCCAACCTTCCGTTTCATCATCTGTTGAGCTTGGGATCTAAAGAAAACACATCGAAGACTGTCTCTTTAGGTCTAGTATTTACCGTAAAAGCAAAAAAAAAAAAAAAAAAAAGGCAAACTGATGGTTATCTGTTGTCTTATTTCATTTATCCCACAGACTGAGGTCAGCCTGATAACGACCAAATGAAATTAGATGGGAAGGTCTGTGTGAGTCTTGGCGTTTTACTAGGTGCTGCTATTTTGGTTAGCAACAGAGTTCAAATAATGCCAGATTTTGTTTTCTGCTGTTTTTTTTGGGGGGGGGGGAGGCGTCATTCTTCAGTCTGTGAACTGAATGACCAGAGGACTGCGTCTTTATTTTTGGGACTCGCTTTAGCTGCAAAAAAAGGCGAACTGATGGACATCTGTTGGCTTATTTCATTTATCCGGCGGGCGGCCGAGGTCAGCCTGGTGGGCCCGATAACGACCAAATGAGATTAGATGGGAAGGTGTTTGCGTGTGTGTGTGCGTGTGTGTACTGTATGTATGTGTGTGTGTGTGTGTGTCTGTCATTGGCCAGCTTGTGACTTCACCTCTTGCACTCGCACACCACATCACCGCTATGAATTGCACTATTGTGCCATTTGAACCACAAAAGACCCGCTGATGGCTTTACGACCGCGTGAACTCACGGCGTCTCGGTCACGTACACATATGGAGGAAAAACGTCTATATTCTGCTTTCTTGACGCTGAAATACCCCCCCCCTACTCTGCTGTTTATTAATTAGGTGACGGTGACCCAGAGGCAGAGGATTACGGTGCAATATTGTGGCAGGTGTGTGCCAACATCGTGCGATAATCCCGAGCTGTCGCTGCTTATTGCTGGGATGAAACCTGTTTACAGCATCTGGGAGCTCGTCACACGTAGTCTATAGGAGGATTTCATACCTCACGAGGTCACCTGGATGTTTGCAAGTGCATAGCCGACGCTGTGTTTACACAAGCGGCGGCCATGGGATTTGATCTTCTCAATTACTGATGTGGATGTCAAGTGAAAGTTGCAAATGGGCTTTCACTTGTATCGATAGCGCTTCCACTTATGAAGATACCGGTGGCGAGCGGTCCTAATAAGCTATTAATGCGGTGCATGCCCGAGATTTCAAAATAAAATCCTCTAAAATACAATACCATAGTTATACTGTTTTGATCTTAAATTCCTGTATATTTTTTCCTGTTTTCCTCGCGGGGAGCAGAGAAGTCGACAGTTTGTTTCACGCATACACAATGAGAAATCAATTGTGTTAGTTCCGTGAATGTTTCTGTACGCGAGTCTTTTGAATGGCAAAAAAGCTGACAGTCAAGCTGCATGGCTGACAACGCGCATGCGCGTAACTGGCTTTCTTGGCTTGTTCTGCGGTGAACAGTCACTGGTTTAGTTCAAGTTCATCGCCGAATCCCAATGAGTGCGCTTTTCCTGGAGAACTTTTGAGGAAAAGAATAATTCAAGTGGCCGTTCTACTCCTGAAGTAGACATCAGGAAAACTTTCAATCGCTCTCGTTGCTAGCAGGAAAAAGCTCAACGCTACTCAACCGCACGTTGCCTCCTTCACCCTTCACCTGTGTTGCGTTCAGTCACAGTCCGACATAACAGTGCTCAACATAAAAGGCAACCCCAGAACACGCAACACTTAGTTCGTTACAATATTAATTAGTGTGTGCGCATCAACCTGTGTCAGTCCTGAATATTTCCCCTTAATTTTATACCTATACAGTGGTATTAAGTAATAATTAAATAATATTTAATATTACAATTAACAATAAAAATACCCCCAAATTACTCGAAAAGGTCACCGCTTGCCACTGGAAAATACTTAAAACGCTTCATGTTGCCTTCCCATTCCAGCAACTGGGGGTTCACTTTCACTATCTTGCTCAAGTGACACTTGGACATGGTCATATTGGCCGGGCATCAAACCTACAAACTCAGGCTTGAGAGACAAATGCTCTACCACTGAGCCATGCCACGTGTCAAATTTTTACCAACATAAACCTTTCAAATAGGGACTATGAGGGACTTTTAAGACATTGTCATGTAGGCCCAAGTGAAAAATAATGAGCAATACAGGGTAAGCGGTTCTAAAAATGGATGGATGGAAATATTTTTATTTAGTTTTTTTATGAAAACTCGCCTCTAAAACAACAACTTCTTAACTTATTCAAACCAGTGTTTGTGACTTTGTATTTAAGAGGATTGCCTTTGGCATTGCCACTGGTAAATAATTTGTCCTGACTAAACTGGTTCCTGTTGCACCTTTTTGAGTGATTGCAAACCGTGAGAACACACTTGGATTCATTCTTTCAACTTGAATCAGTTGTGTTCATTTTTGGGAAATCTGAGTGTGATCCGTCCGTGTGGGCTTATTATTCCTAGAAGCCGAGTTCATATCGACATTTCCTGTAATTCAAAGGGAAAGTTTTTTTCTTTTCTTTTTTTTTTTTAACCTCACTTCACAGATGTGCATGAGCACAATTCTCAAATATAACCATTCTTATTTGTCACGTTGGGCCATTCTAAGGTAGCATTAGCATTATAACCAAGCTAATGTTAGCGCTCATTCGTAATTGGAGTGTTATTATAGCACTAAATTTATGTTTGAAGTTTTATTTTTTTGTAATGTACAATCAGTAAAGAATTCAAAAGGTAGCAAGAACAAAAAACCATGAAACCATGACTAGCGACGGGCTAATAGACGTAGCGTTATACTTTTGTGTTTAATGAAATGGACTTCCTGGCAGGCAAGGGGAGTTCCCGCCGTGTGGGCTTTGATTGGCTCTGCTACTTTGGGTTTAATCCTGCTGCTTTGCAGAGTGTTTGAGTTGGATTACGCCGTCGCAGGCCCGCGTTGGACAAGACAAGTGTGTGCGTGTGCGTGCGTGTGTCCTCCCTCACTGCCGAATCAGCTGAAAGCACAGACGGCCCAACTGGAGCACGGTCCAAATCCCTCTGCATGCAAATTAAAAAGGCAACAATAAATGTGGCAAAGGAACAAGGTGGGCACGGAGGCTTTATGGCCCCTCTTTCTCTTTCTTTCTGCCGCCTCCTCCTCCTTCCTCTACGGTTTGACGAGGCTTACGGGAGGATCTGGAATGGGACGAGCAAAGTGCTGAGTTATCTCCCGCGTGCAGCGTGTGTGCTCGGCTGCCACGGCAGGGCGTGCGCGTGAGCGCGAGCCGGCCCGCTAGCCAATGAGCGAGCGAGCGCCGCCTGTGTAATCCGGTGGTGACGAACGCCGGACGCCAGATTACGACAGTGGCCACGCTTTCACCAAACCGGGCCTTAATGTTCTTAAGAGGGGGTAATAGGACTAAAATGGCAGTGTAGTTCCTAGAATCTTCTCCAAATAAGTGTGACACCTTTGGTGCTTTTTTATTTATTTATTTATTTATTTTTTGTACTGCAGGGTTGGCTGTGTGAGCTTCTGCGCTGGAAGGAGGATCCGTCTCCGGAGAACCGGACGTTATGGGAGAACTTGTCCATGATCCGCCGCTTCCTCAGCCTGTCGCAGGCCGAGCGCGACGCCATCTACGAGCAGGAGAGCAGCGCCGGACAGCAACATCACAACAACGGCGTCGACAGGCCGCCGCACTTCTCGCACGTCTCGGCAGACCAGCTGCAGGTGAACAACGTCGCACGAAAACTTAAAAATTAGCCAAAACAAGATCAATTTTAGACAGTGTTTCATTTAGCTGAGTGTAAATAATAGTAGTAGTAAATGATAGTAATTTTTGAAGGATTAGGTTTAAAAAAAATAATAATTATTATTATTATTCTGGGGAAAAACAATCAGATTGTTCTATTGCAAAAATATAATTTTATTCTTAAAAAATTTTATGTAATTTCTTGAAAGAGTGATTTTATTCTGGGGAAAAAAAACAATCTTTTCACAACTTTTTGGGAAAAATATTACTTTTATTGAAAAAGTTTTTTTTTTTTTAAATATTCAACTTTTGACTTTCAAAAATGACTTCTTCGGAAAAAAAATACTAATTTAAAGACAATGTTTAATGCATCTTGATTCTACGTTTTTTGCCCTTTCACAAAAATAATAATTTTTAAAGACATTTTTAATGCAACTAAATTCCTAGTTTTTTACCCCATCAAAGAAAATTATTTTTAAAGACAATTTTTTTTAAAGACATTTTTTAATGCATTTTAATTCTAAATGTTTTTTGCTCTTTAACAAAAAATAATCATTTTTAAAGACATTTTTAATGCAATTAAATTCCTAAAGTTTTTCACCTTATCAAAGAAAATTATTTTTAAAGACTTTTTTTTTTTTTGTGCAACACACACAAAAATGCGATGGCGTATTAGGGCCACGTACAAATATTTTTTTTTTTTAGGGGGCGAGGGTAATATGATGAGAAAAAGAGTGGCAAATTTGCCACTTTTTAATATGATGAGAAAAAAAGTGGCAAATTTGCCACTTTATAAACTGGCAACTAGGATATTGTTAATCTCTGCTAAAGCAATTAATATCTCCTTGTTTGAAAACCCGACTGAAAAGTACATTTTAAGGAGTGCTTCCTCCATAGACATTTTGCAAACTGTGACTTGTGTAACGTGACATATTGCGTTTCCTTTCTGCCGACACAAACAGCCACCACGCGAGAAAAAAAGTGGCAAATTTGCCACTTTTTTTTTTTCTCGTCATATTGACCCCGCCCTCTAAAAAAAAAAATTATATATTTGTACGTGGCCCTAATACGCCGTCGTACAAAAAAAAAACTAAAAACAGCAAAGAAAAAAAAAATTCTCCCAAAATACTATTCTTTTTCTTTTTTTAATGAACAACTTTATTCTGGAAATAAATGCTTAATTTTATTTAGCTGAAAATGACATTTTTCGTAGATAAATCTGTTTAAAAAAGACCACTTTTGTGAAAAAAGAATTCTTAAAAAATATGACTTTATAACAGAAAACATACATCTTTTTTTCCTCACCCCTAAAAATGTTTTCCTTGTAAAACTACAAGCACAATATGCCTTTTTATTTTTCTCCAAAACTTGTGTGCGCTCGTTCCAGTGTTGTTGTACAAACACGCTCTTATGGAACATCTCGTCATGTACAGCGTGTGGCTCCCGCATTCAAATCAAAGCGAGAGCATTTGGGCGGGTCAACGGGCAACGCCGTTCGCCCACTCGCATCCCACACACACCCACGCACACACAATGGGACATTATAACGTGTCGTTTGTGTACGCTAATAAATGTACACTGTCTCAAAAGACCACCTGCAGGTAAACTATGTCACAAAAAAAAAAAACATTAACATAATAAAAATAAGACATAACAATTGAAAACAATATTTCCTGTCCTTTAGTGTAAATAGGACTTATCTCAAGGGAAATCTTGGGTGAAAAATGTCTTGAAATGTAAAGACATATTAATCCCCCCCAAAAAATTCCAACTGTGCTTGAAAAACCCCCCGACTTATTCTGGGAAACAATATACTTCAAAAAGTAACTTTAAAACAAACAAAAATCAAAACCTGAAAACAAATCTTGAAAACAAAATATTCTAAAAAAATAAATAAAATTAAATTAAATATTTTCTTGAAAATTTGACTATTCTTAAAAATACTATACACTCCCCAAAAAAATTTCTGTATTTTTTTTCCTTGAAAATAAAAATTCTGAAGTTTTTTTTCTTGAAAGTAATAACTTATTTCTTAAAAAATGGAATCTATAAAAAAATACGTTTTTATTGATAAAATATTACTTAATTCTCAAACAATTTTATTCTTTTTTAAAAAAAATTTTTATATTTTATTTGTATTTTTCCAATTGTTTCTTTTTTTTCCCCCCCTTGCTGTCTGAATTAATTTTACCGCGCTTAACACACCCGGTCTTGCGTCTCGTTGGCAGCACCAGCCGGCCCTGTCCCTGCAGCACCCGCCCCATCCCCTCCCATCCCAGCAACCCCCGTCGGGCCCCCGCCTGCCGCCGCGCCAACCCTCCACCGCCTCCCCGGCCGAGATGGAGGACGACGTGGTGCGCAGCCTGGTCAAGTCACGTGCCGGCGGCGGCAAGATCTCCCTGGAGGCGCTGGGCATCCTGCAGAGCTTCATCCAGGACGTGGGCCCGTACCCGGACGAGGAGGCCGTCCACACGCTGTCGGCCCAGCTGGACCTCCCCAAACTCACCGTCATCAAGTTCTTCCAGAACCAGCGCTTCTACGTCAGCCAGCCGGCCAACGCGCCCAAGGAGACGCCCCCCGCCAACAACCGCAGCGGCAGCAGCGGCGGCAGCAGCCCCGCCGCCGCCGCCCTGGACGAGGAGCCCTCGGAGCCCGGCGACGCCCTCAAGGAGACGGACGAGAGCACGCAGACCAACGCCTTCGTGGTCAAAACGGAAGAGCAGGCGGGGCGAGGCCCTGCCCCTGTCATGGAGCAAGCCAATGACTAAAAGGACCTCCAGACTGGCCTGGACTCCTCCCACTTTTTGCATTTTGTAAAAGTATTGTATTATTATGACGACGAGTATGATTCACTGTTTGAGACTCTTCTGGCATCGTTTGGTAACCTGCACAAACAAAACAAGTGGAAATCGGCCGTCTTGTCGCCTCATTGCCCAAGTCGTTTTTCAACGTTTCCAAAAAGCACGAAAAATCAACAAACGAATATTTTGCAATCTGATTTTCTGATTCAAGCCTTGAGTCCACCATTACATAGATGACTGACAATCTACATCGACAAAATTAAAACACAATATATATCTATTTTTCCATCCATTTGGTGATAGCAAGTTAAGAATGACTTGTGCAATTACAACATTAGGCGAAAAATTTGCTCTCTGCACTCGGCCTTTCAGGACGTGTCCATACATAGTCGCGTCAACGTTTTCACACTTTACTATTAAAAACATCAACTATATCCACACACAAAACTACATTTGTTTTTATTAAGTCTCTGTCCACATAAATATGTAATTCTTGTAAAGTTGCATTTTTTCTTCTTCTTCTAAGATTATGGTTTCTTATCTCCAAAAACAGTTGTCTTTTCTCGTTAGGACTTTCTTCCAAAATATTTCAAATAATTGTGAGATTACTTCTTTTTTTTTTTTTCCCCAAAAGATTACTTTTCTTTTCTTGCAAGATATGACTTTTGTTCAAATTCATCTCGATTCTTGTAGAATTATAATGCATTTTCTAGAAATTGACTATTTTCCCGAGTGTGGATGAAGTCTGATTTGTTGGCAAGCGTGTACGTGTGGACACGTCCTGGCACCGACTTTTCTTTCCTTCTGTGTTGGAGCTTCTGATTTGGTTGGGGAGGAAAAACTGACACTGGTTTGTTCCACTGCTTATTTCCAAGGAAGACTTTTGTGATTTTATGTGTGATTTTATTTTATTTTTATTTTTTTAACAAAAATCAAGGACCAAGTTGTTTGACAAGGCCTTAAAAGACCACCAGGTGTCACGTATTATTAATTTTAATATAAAGACGATCAACAGGCTTTGTTGAGGATGGAATAGAATCTAAGGAAAAAGTTTCTCTCTACTGTCTTGTGTATAAAGAAATGAATCTATGTGAGATATATGATCAAACTATGCCAACAATGCCTTGGACCACGCGGTTCCTTTTGCCACTGGAACACACAATGAGAAATGTGAATGACGCCATCTTATTTATTTGCAGTGTTGATGATGTAATTGTTTTTTTTTCTTAACATTTCTTTCCCCCTGTTTTTTTTTTTTGTATTTATACACAAACGGACAGACAACAACAAAAAGTGTCTTAAACGTTTTCCCATTGGAGAAATGTGCTTTAAAGGTGGCCTATAATCCCAGAAAGGAAAAAAAGAAAAAAAAGCGCAAGGGCGAGTGGCACTGATTTCATGTTGTATGCAATTTTTACAATGATCATGCAAATAAGCTTAATAAGCGTGTAGAGAGACAAAAAAAAAATAAATTATGCAATCTGTGTGGAAATCATGTGCGTCTTCCTTTTTGGTTAATTGTGGACAACAAATGAATTTTTGTTTTTGTTTTATTCCGACTGACTTTTCTGCTTGTTGCTCTTCTCTTTTTCCGCGGCTAAAAAGACGACCAATGGACTTTGGATGTTTGTAAAAGTGTACATAGCACACGCGCGTGCGTGCGCGCACACACACACACACATTGATGTAAATAGAGTGCAAAATGTGCTGAGCAGAGAAAAGTCTGTGGTGCCTCTCTTTCAATCAGCTTCTTCTGCATCTTCTCGTGCAGAGTGTGGGACGCGCCGGCTGGATGGGCAGCGTGCTAACGGGCGCGCCCAAGCCCGTTACCTGTTTAGTAGCCGTCGCCGTGCACACCGGCCAGGTCGGTCTGTATTGATGTTCTACTGTTTTGTTTTTTTGTTTTGTTTTTCATGAATAAACAAAATGCCACAGTGAAAGATTGACAGTTTGTGCTTGTTGTGATATGCTTCAAAATATCTAACTTTTTCTGCTTCAATTTTTGTCCTTTTTTTATTTTATTTTATTTTTTTACCCTTTTCTCAAAAATCTTTTTTTCCCATGGAAATATTTTTGAAAATTATGACCTTGCTATACATGGTCATTTAGAAAATAAATAAATAAATAATAATATAAAAATTACTATACATGCTCATTAAAAAAAAATGCCTTGCTATACATGGTCGTTAAAAAAAACAAAAAAAACTTACTATACATGGTCATTAAAAAAAACAAAAAAAAAGCCTTGCTATACATGGTCATTTAAAAAAAAAAAGCTTACTATACATGGTCATTAAAAAAACAAAAAAAAGCCTTGCTATGCATGGTCATTTAAAAAAAAAAGAAATAGAAAAAAAAATAAAAAGCCTTGCTATACATGGTCGTTTAAAAAAAAAAAAAAGCCTTGCTATACATGGCCATTTAAAAAAAATGCCTTGCTATACATGGTCGTTTAAAAAAAAATGCCTTGCTATACATGGTCATTAAAAAAAAAAAAAAAAAAAAAGCCTTGCTATACATGGTCGTTTAAAAAAAAAAAAAAAAAACTTACTATACATGGTCATTAAAAAAACAAAAAAAAGCCTTGCTATACATGGTCATTTAAAAAAAAAAGAAATACAAAAAAAATAAAAAGCCTTGCTATACATGGTCGTTTAAAAAAATAAAAAAATAAATAAATCCTTGCTATACATGGTCATCTAAAAAAAAATGCCTTGCTATACATGGTCGTTTAAAAAAAAAAAAAAAAAGCCTTGCTATACATGGTCATTAAAAAAACAAAAAAAAGCCTCGCTATACATGGTCATTTAAAAAAAATAGTGCCTTGCTATACATGGTCATTAAAAAAACAAAACAAAAAAAAAAGCCTTGCTATACATGGCCATTTAAAAAAAATGCCTTGCTATACATGGTCGTTTAAAAAAAAATGCCTTGCTATACATGGTCATTAAAAAAAAAAAAAAAAAAAAAGCCTTGCTATACATGGTCATCTAAAAAAAAAAGAAACTTACTCTACATGGTCATTAAAAAAAAAAAAAATAGAAAAAAAAATAAAAAGCCTTGCTATACATGGTCATTTAAAAAAAAAAAAAAAAAAAAAGCCTTGCTATACATGGTCATCTAAAAAAAATGCCTTGCTATACATGGTCGTTTAAAAAAAAAAAAAAAAACTTACTATACATGGTCATTAAAAAAAACAAAAAAAAAAGCCTTGCTATACATGGTCATTTAAAAAAAAAAGAAACTTACTCTACATGGTCATTAAAAAAAATAAATAAATAGAAAAAAAAATAAAAAGCCTTGCTATACATGGTCATTTAAAAAAAAAAAAAAAAAAAAAAAAAAAAAAAAAAGCCTTGCTATACATGGTCATCTAAAAAAAATGCCTTGCTATACATGGTCATTTAAAAAAAAAAGCCTTGCTATACATGGTCGTTTAAAAAAAAACAAAAAAACGCCTGACAATACATGGTCATTTAAAAAAATGCCTTGCTATACATGGTCATTTAAAAAAGAAAAAAACTTACTATAAATGGTCATTAAAAAAACAAACAAACAAAAAAAAGCCTTGCTATACATGGTCGTTTAAAAAAAAAAAAAAAACGCCTTCCAATACATGGTCATTTAAAAAAAATGCCTTGCTATACATGGTCACTTAAAAAAGAAAAAAACTTACTATACATGGTCATTAAAAAAAAAAAAAAAAAACGCCTGACAATACATGGTCATTTAAAAAAAATGCCTTGCTCTTCATGGTCATTTAAAAAAGAAAAAAACTTACTATACATGGTCATTAAAAAAAAAAAAAAAAAAAAACGCCTGACAATACATGGTCATTTTAAAAAAATGCCTTGCTCTTCATGGTCATTTAAAAAAGAAAAAAACTTACTATACATGGTCATTAAAAAAAAAAAAAAAAAAAACGCCTGACAATACATGGTCATTTAAAAAAAATGCCTTGCTCTTCATGGTCATTTAAAAAAGAAAAAAACTTACTATACATGGTCATTTAAAAAAAATGCCTTGCTATACATGGTCACCTAAAAAAGAAAAAAACTTACTATGCATGGTCATTAAAAAAACAAACAAACAAAAAAAAGCCTTGCTATACATGGTCGTTTAAAAAAAAAAAAAAAAAAAAAAAAGCCTTGCTATACATGGTCATCTAAAAAAAAATGCCTTGCTATACATGGTCGTTTAAAAAAAACAAAAAAAACTTACTATACATGGTCATTAAAAAAACAAAAAAAAGCCTTGCTATACATGGTCATTTAAAAAAAAAAAAAAAAAAAAAAAAAAAAAAAAAGCCTTGCTATACATGGTCATCTAAAAAAAATGCCTTGCTATACATGGTCATTTAAAAAAAAAAGCCTTGCTATACATGGTCGTTTAAAAAAAAACAAAAAAACGCCTGACAATACATGGTCATTTAAAAAAAATGCCTTGCTATACATGGTCACCTAAAAAAGAAAAAAACTTACTATGCATGGTCATTAAAAAAACAAACAAACAAAAAAAAGCCTTGCTATACATGGTCGTTTAAAAAAAAAAAAAAAAAAAAAAAGCCTTGCTATACATGGTCATCTAAAAAAAAATGCCTTGCTATACATGGTCGTTTAAAAAAAACAAAAAAAACTTACTATACATGGTCATTAAAAAAACAAAAAAAAGCCTTGCTATACATGGTCATTTAAAAAAAAAAAAAAAAAAAAAAAAAAAAGCCTTGCTATACATGGTCATCTAAAAAAAATGCCTTGCTATACATGGTCATTTAAAAAAAAAAGCCTTGCTATACATGGTCGTTTAAAAAAAAACAAAAAAACGCCTGACAATACATGGTCATTTAAAAAAAATGCCTTGCTATACATGGTCACTTAAAAAAGAAAAAAACTTACTATACATGGTCATTAAAAAAACATCCATCCATCCATCCATTTTCTTGACCGCTTATTCCTCACAAGGGTCACAGGGGCTGCTGGCGCCTATCTCAGCTGGCTCTGGGCAGTAGGCGGGGGACACCCTGGACTGGTTGCCAGCCAATCCCAGGGCACACAGAGACGAACAACCATCCACACTCACAAGCACACCTCGGGACAATTCGGAGCGCCCAATTAACCTGCCATGCATGTCTTTGGAATGTGGGAGGAGACCGGAGTACCCGGAGAAGACCCACGCGGGCACGGGGAGAACATGCAAACTCCACCCAGGAAGGTCCGAGCCTGGACTCGAACCGGAGACCTCAGAACTGGGAAGCGGACGTGCTAACCACTCGACTACCGTGCCGCCATTAAAAAAACAAACAAACAAAAAAAAGCCTTGCTATACATGGTCGTTTAAAAAAAAAAAAAAAAAAAACGCCTGACAATACATGGTCATTTAAAAAAAATGCCTTGCTCTTCATGGTCATTTAAAAAAGAAAAAAACTTACTATACATGGTCATTAAAAAAAAACAAAAAAAAAACGCCTTCCAATACATGGTCATTTAAAAAAAATGCCTTGCTATACATGGTCACCTAAAAAAGAAAAAAACTTACTATACATGGTCATTAAAAAAACAAACAAACAAAAAAAAGCCTTGCTATACATGGTCGTTTAAAAAAAAAAAAAAAAAAAAAAAAAGCCTTGCTATACATGGTCATCTAAAAAAAAATGCCTTGCTATACATGGTCGTTTAAAAAAAACAAAAAAAACTTACTATACATGGTCATTAAAAAAACAAAAAAAAGCCTTGCTATACATGGTCATTTAAAAAAAAAGTGCCTTGCTATACATGGTCATTAAAAAAAAAAAAAGAAACTTACTCTACATGGTCATTAAAAAATAAATAAAAATAGAAAAAAAAAAAAAGCCTTGCTATAAATGGTCATTTAAAAAAAAAAAAGCCTTGCTATACATGGTCATCTAAAAAAAATGCCTTGCTGTACATGGTCGTTTAAAGAAAATCCCTTGCTATACATGGTAATTAAAAAAAAAAAAAAAAAGCCTTACAATATATGGTCATTTAAAAAAATGCCTTGCTATACATGGTCATTTAAAAAAAGAAAAAAAAACTTACTATACATGGTCATAAAAAAAAAAAAATAGAAAAGAAAAAAAAGCCTTGCTATACATGGTCATTTAAAAAAAAAAAATTGCCTTGCTATACATGGTCGTTTAAAAAAAAAAAAAAAAAAAAAAAATAAAGCCTTGCTATACATGGTCATCTAAAAAAAATGCCTTGCTATACATGGTCGTTTAAAAAAAAAAAAAAAACTTACTATACATGGTCATTAAAAAAACAAAAAAAAGCCTTGCTATACATGGTCATTTTAAAAAAAAAGTGCCTTGCTATACATGGTCATTAAAAAAAAAAAAAGAAACTTACTCTACATGGTCATTAAAAAAAAAAAAAAAATAGAAAAAATGTCTTGCTATACATGGTCGTTTAAAAAAAAAAAAAAAAAAAAAAAAAAAGCCTTGCTATACATGGTCATCTAAAAAAAATGCCTTGCTATACATGGTCGTTTAAAAAAAAAAAAACTTACTATACATGGTCATTAAAAAAACAAAAAAAAAGCCTTGCTATACATGGTCATTTAAAAAAAAAAAAAACTTACTCTACATGGTCATTAAAAAAAAAAAATAGAAAAGAAAAAAAAGCCTTGCTATACATGGTCATTTAAAAAAAAAAAAATTGCCTTGCTATACATGGTCGTTTAAAAAAAAAAAAAAAAAAAAAAAAAAAAAGCCTTGCTATACATGGTCATCTAAAAAAAAAATGCCTTGCTATACATGGTCGTTTAAAAAAAAAAAAAAACTTACTATACATGGTCATTAAAAAAACAAAAAAAAGCCTTGCTATACATGGTCATTTAAAAAAAAAAAAAACTTACTCTACATGGTCATTAAAAAAACAAAAAAAAGCCTTGCTATACATGGTCATTTAAAAAAAAAGTGCCTTGCTATACATGGTCATTAAAAAAAAAAAAAGAAACTTACTCTACATGGTCATTAAAAAATAAATAAAAATAGAAAAAAAAAAAAAGCCTTGCTATAAATGGTCATTTAAAAAAAAAAAAGCCTTGCTATACATGGTCATCTAAAAAAAATGCCTTGCTGTACATGGTCGTTTAAAGAAAATCCCTTGCTATACATGGTAATTAAAAAAAAAAAAAAAAAGCCTTACAATATATGGTCATTTAAAAAAATGCCTTGCTATACATGGTCATTTAAAAAAAGAAAAAAAAACTTACTATACATGGTCATAAAAAAAAAAAAATAGAAAAGAAAAAAAAGCCTTGCTATACATGGTCATTTAAAAAAAAAAAATTGCCTTGCTATACATGGTCGTTTAAAAAAAAAAAAAAAAAAAAAAAATAAAGCCTTGCTATACATGGTCATCTAAAAAAAATGCCTTGCTATACATGGTCGTTTAAAAAAAAAAAAAAAACTTACTATACATGGTCATTAAAAAAACAAAAAAAAGCCTTGCTATACATGGTCATTTTAAAAAAAAAGTGCCTTGCTATACATGGTCATTAAAAAAAAAAAAAGAAACTTACTCTACATGGTCATTAAAAAAAAAAAAAAAATAGAAAAAATGTCTTGCTATACATGGTCGTTTAAAAAAAAAAAAAAAAAAAAAAAAAAGCCTTGCTATACATGGTCATCTAAAAAAAATGCCTTGCTATACATGGTCGTTTAAAAAAAAAAAAACTTACTATACATGGTCATTAAAAAAACAAAAAAAAGCCTTGCTATACATGGTCATTTAAAAAAAAAAAAAACTTACTCTACATGGTCATTAAAAAAAAAAAATAGAAAAGAAAAAAAAGCCTTGCTATACATGGTCATTTAAAAAAAAAAAAAATTGCCTTGCTATACATGGTCGTTTAAAAAAAAAAAAAAAAAAAAAAAAAAAAAGCCTTGCTATACATGGTCATCTAAAAAAAAAATGCCTTGCTATACATGGTCGTTTAAAAAAAAAAAAAAACTTACTATACATGGTCATTAAAAAAACAAAAAAAAGCCTTGCTATACATGGTCATTTAAAAAAAAAAAAAACTTACTCTACATGGTCATTAAAAAAAAAAAATAGAAAACAAAAAAAAGTGCCTTGCTATACATGGTCATTTAAAAAAAAAAAAAAAACTTACTCTACATGGTCATTAAAAAAAAAAAATAGAAAAGAAAAAAAAGCCTTGCTATACATGGTCATTTAAAAAAAAAAAAATTGCCTTGCTATACATGGTCGTTTTAAAAAAAAAAAAAAAAAAAAAAAAAGCCTTGCTATACATGGTCATCTAAAAAAAAAATGCCTTGCTATACATGGTCGTTTAAAAAAAAAAATAAAAAAAAAATAAAAGCCTTGCTATACATGGTCATCTAAAAAAAAATGCCTTGCTATACATGGTCATTAAAAAAACAAAAAAAAGCCTTGCTATACATGGTCGTTTAAAAAAAAAAAAAAAAAAAAAAAGCCTTGCTATACATGGTCATCTAAAAAAAAATGTCTTGCTATACATGGTCGTTTAAAAAAAAAAAAAAAACTTACTATACATGGTCATTTAAAAAAAAAAGAAACTTACTCTACATGGTCATTAAAAAAAAAAAAAAAATAGAAAAAAAAATAAAAAGCCTTGCTATACATGGTTATTAAAAAAAAAAAAAAAAAAAAGAAAAAAAGCCTTGCTATACATGGTCATCTAAAAAAAATGCCTTGCTATACATGGTCGTTTAAAAAAAAAAAAAACTTACTATACATGGTCATTAAAAAAACAAAAAAAAAGCCTTGCTATACATGGTCATTTTAAAAAAAAGTGCCTTGCTATACATGGTCATTAAAAAAAAAAAATAGAAAAGAAAAAAAAGCCTTGCTATACATGGTCATTTAAAAAAAAAATTGCCTTGCTATACATGGTCGTTTAAAAAAAAAAAAAAAAAAAAAAAAAAAAAAAAAAGCCTTGCTATACATGGTCATCTAAAAAAAAAATGCCTTGCTATACATGGTCGTTTAAAAAAAAAAAAAAAAACTTACTATACATGGTCATTAAAAAAACAAAAAAAAGCCTTGCTATACATGGTCATTTAAAAAAAAAAAGCTTACTATACATGGTCATTAAAAAAAAAAAAGAAACTTACTCTACATGGTCATTAAAAAATAAATAAAAATAGAAAAAAAAAAAAAAGCCTTGCTATACATGGTCATTTAAAAAAAAAATCCTTGCTATACATGGTCATCTAAAAAAAATGCCTTGCTATACATGGTCGTTTAAAAAAAATGCCTTGCTATACATGGTCATTAAAAAAACAAAACAAAAAAAAGCCTTGCTATACATGGTCGTTTAAAAAAAAAAAAAAAAAAAAGCCTTGCTATACATGGTCATCTAAAAAAAATGTCTTGCTATACATGGTCGTTTAAAAAAAAAAAAAAAAACTTACTATACATGGTCATTTAAAAAAAAAAGAAACTTACTCTACATGGTCATTAAAAAAAAAAAAAAATAGAAAAAAAAATAAAAAGCCTTGCTATACATGGTTATTAAAAAAAAAAAAAAAAAAAAAAAAAAAGCCTTGCTATACATGGTCATCTAAAAAAAATGCCTTGCTATACATGGTCGTTTAAAAAAAAACAAAAAACTTACTATACATGGTCATTAAAAAAACAAAAAAAAGCCTTGCTATACATGGTCATTTTAAAAAAAAGTGCCTTGCTATACATGGTCATTAAAAAAAAAAAAAGAAACTTACTCTACATGGTCATTAAAAAAAAAAAAAAATAGAAAAAATGTCTTGCTATACATGGTCGTTTAAAAAAAAAAAACTTACTATACATGGTCATTAAAAAAAAATAAAATAGAAAAAACAATAAAAAGCCTTGCTATACATGGTCATTAAAAAAAAAAAAAAAAAAAAAAAAAAAAAGCCTTGCTATACATGGTCATCTAAAAAAAATGCCTTGCTATACATGGTCGTTTAAAAAAAAAAAAATTACTATACATGGTCATTAAAAAAACAAAAAAAAAGCCTTGCTATACATGGTCATTTAAAAAAAAAAAAAAACTTACTCTACATGGTCATTAAAAAAAAAAATAGAAAAGAAAAAAAAGCCTTGCTATACATGGTCATTTAAAAAAAAAAAAATTGCCTTGCTATACATGGTCGTTTAAAAAAAAAAAAAAAAAAAAAAAAAAGCCTTGCTATACATGGTCATCTAAAAAAAATGCCTTGCTATACATGGTCGTTTAAAAAAAAAAATAAAAATTACTATACATGGTCATTAAAAAAACAAAAAAAAGCCTTGCTATACATGGTCATTTAAAAAAAAAAAAAACTTACTCTACATGGTCATTAAAAAAAAAAATAGAAAACAAAAAAAAGTGCCTTGCTATACATGGTCATTTAAAAAAAAAAAAAAAAACTTACTCTACATGGTCATTAAAAAAAAAAAATAGAAAAGAAAAAAAAGCCTTGCTATACATGGTCATTTAAAAAAAAAAATTGCCTTGCTATACATGGTCGTTTAAAAAAAAAAAAAAAAAAAAAAAAGCCTTGCTATACATGGTCATCTAAAAAAAAATGCCTTGCTATACATGGTCGTTTAAAAAAAAAAAAAAAAAAAAAAAAAAAAGCCTTGCTATACATGGTCATCTAAAAAAAAAAAGCCTTGCTATACATGGTCATTAAAAAAACAAAAAAAAGCCTTGCTATACATGGTCGTTTAAAAAAAAAAAAAAAAAAAAAAAAGCCTTGCTATACATGGTCATCTAAAAAAAAATGTCTTGCTATACATGGTCGTTTAAAAAAAAAAAAAAAACTTACTATACATGGTCATTTAAAAAAAAAAGAAACTTACTCTACATGGTCATTAAAAAAAATAAAAAATAGAAAAAAAAATAAAAAGCCTTGCTATACATGGTTATTAAAAAAAAAAAAAAAAAAAAAAAAAAGCCTTGCTATACATGGTCATCTAAAAAAAATGCCTTGCTATACATGGTCGTTTAAAAAAAAAAAAAACTTACTATACATGGTCATTAAAAAAACAAAAAAAAAGCCTTGCTATACATGGTCATTTTAAAAAAAAGTGCCTTGCTATACATGGTCATTAAAAAAAAAAAATAGAAAAGAAAAAAAAGCCTTGCTATACATGGTCATTTAAAAAAAAAATTGCCTTGCTATACATGGTCGTTTAAAAAAAAAAAAAAAAAAAAAAAAAAAAAAAAAAAAAAGCCTTGCTATACATGGTCATCTAAAAAAAAAATGCCTTGCTATACATGGTCGTTTAAAAAAAAAAAAAAAAACTTACTATACATGGTCATTAAAAAAACAAAAAAAAGCCTTGCTATACATGGTCATTTTAAAAAAAAGTGCCTTGCTATACATGGTCATTAAAAAAAAAAAAGAAACTTACTCTACATGGTCATTAAAAAATAAATAAAAATAGAAAAAAAAAAAAAAGCCTTGCTATACATGGTCATTTAAAAAAAAAATCCTTGCTATACATGGTCATCTAAAAAAAATGCCTTGCTATACATGGTCGTTTAAAAAAAATGCCTTGCTATACATGGTCATTAAAAAAACAAAAAAAAGCCTTGCTATACATGGTCGTTTAAAAAAAAAAAAAAAAAAAAAAAGCCTTGCTATACATGGTCATCTAAAAAAAAATGTCTTGCTATACATGGTCGTTTAAAAAAAAAAAAAAAACTTACTATACATGGTCATTTAAAAAAAAAAGAAACTTACTCTACATGGTCATTAAAAAAAAAAAAAATAGAAAAAAAAATAAAAAGCCTTGCTATACATGGTTATTAAAAAAAATAAAATAAAAAAAAAAAAAGCCTTGCTATACATGGTCATCTAAAAAAAATGCCTTGCTATACATGGTCGTTTAAAAAAAAAAAAAACTTACTATACATGGTCATTAAAAAAACAAAAAAAAAGCCTTGCTATACATGGTCATTTTAAAAAAAAGTGCCTTGCTATACATGGTCATTAAAAAAAAAAAATAGAAAAGAAAAAAAAGCCTTGCTATACATGGTCATTTAAAAAAAAAATTGCCTTGCTATACATGGTCGTTTAAAAAAAAAAAAAAAAAAAAAAAGCCTTGCTATACATGGTCATCTAAAAAAAAATGCCTTGCTATACATGGTCGTTTAAAAAAAAAAAAAAAAACTTACTATACATGGTCATTAAAAAAACAAAAAAAAGCCTTGCTATACATGGTCATTTAAAAAACAAATTGCCTTGCTATACATGGTCGTTTAAAAAAAAAAAAAAAAAAAAAAAAAAAAAAAAAAAAGCCTTGCTATACATGGTCATCTAAAAAAAAAATGCCTTGCTATACATGGTCGTTTAAAAAAAAAAAAAACTTACTATACATGGTCATTAAAAAAACAAAAAAAAAGCCTTGCTATACATGGTCATTTTAAAAAAAAGTGCCTTGCTATACACGGTCATTAAAAAAAAAAATAGAAAAGAAAAAAAAGCCTTGCTATACATGGTCATTTAAAAAAAAAATTGCCTTGCTATACATGGTCGTTAAAAAAAAAAAAAAAAAAAAAAAAAAAAAAGCCTTGCTATACATGGTCATCTAAAAAAAAATGCCTTGCTATACATGGTCGTTTAAAAAAAAAAAAAAAAACTTACTATACATGGTCATTAAAAAAACAAAAAAAAGCCTTGCTATACATGGTCATTTTAAAAAAAAGTGCCTTGCTATACATGGTCATTAAAAAAAAAAAAGAAACTTACTCTACATGGTCATTAAAAAAAAAAATAAATAAATAGAAAAAAAGCCTTGCTATACATGGTCGTTTAAAAAAAAAAAAAAAGCCTTGCTATACATGGTCATCTAAAAAAAATGCCTTGCTATACATGGTCGTTTTAAAAAAAAAAAAAAAAAAAAAAAAAGCCTTGCTATACATGGTCATCTAAAAAAAATGCCTTGCTATACATGGTCGTTTAAAAAAAAAAAAAAAAACTTACTATACATGGTCATTAAAAAAACAAAAAAAAGCCTTGCTATACATGGTCATTTTAAAAAAAAGTGCCTTGCTATACATGGTCATTAAAAATAAATAAATAAATAAAATAAAAAAATAAAAAAATAAAAAAACGCCTTCCAATACATGGTCATTTAAAAAAAAAGTGCCTTGCTATACATGGTCGTTTAAAAAAAATGCCTTGCTATACATGGTCGTTAAAAAAAAAAAAAAAAAAAAAAATGCCTTGCTATACATGGTCGTTTAAAAAAAAAAAAAACTTACTATACATGGTCATTAAAAAAACAAAAAAAAAGCCTTGCTATACATGGTCATTTTAAAAAAAATGCCTTGCTATACATGGTCATTTAAAAAAAAAAATTGCCTTGCTATACATGGTCATCTAAAAAAAATGCCTTGCTATACATGGTCATTTAAAAAAAAATAAAATTGCCTTGCTATACATGGTCGTTTAAAAAAAAAAAAAAAAAAAAAGCCTTGCTATACATGGTCATCTAAAAAAAAAAGCCTTGCTATACATGGTCGTTTAAAAAAAAAAAAAAAAAAAAAACGCCTGACAATACATGGTCATTTAAAAAAATGCCTTGCTATACATGGTCATTTAAAAAAGAAAAAAACTTACTATAAATGGTCATTAAAAAAACAAACAAAAAAAAGCCTTGCGATACATGGTCGTTAAAAAAAAAAAAAAAAAAAAAAAAAAAAAAAGCCTTGCTATACATGGTCATTAAAAAAAAAAAAAAAAAAAAAAAAAAAAAACGCCTTCCAATACATGGTCATTTAAAAAAAATGCCTTGCTATACATGGTCATTTAAAAAAGAAAAAAACTTACTATACATGGTCATTAAAAAAACAAACAAACAAAAAAAAGCCTTGCTATACATGGTCATTTAAAAAAAGAAAAAAAAACTTACTATACATGGTCATTAAAAAAAAAAAAAAAAAAAAAAAGCCTTGCTATACATGGTCGTTTAAAAAAAAAAAAAAAAAAAAAACGCCTGACAATACATGGTCATTAAAAAAACAAAACAAAAAAAAAACGCCTTACTATACATGGTCATTTAGTTTAAAAAAAAAAAAAAAGCCTCACTATATATGGTCATTTAAAAAAAAAAAAAAAAAAAAAAAGCCTTGCTATACATGGTCATTTAAAAAAAATGCCTTGCTATACATGGTCGTTTAAAAAAAAAAAAAGCACCTTACTATACATGGTCATTTAAAAAAAAGAAACTTACTATACATGGTCATTTAAAAAAAAGAAACTTACTCTACATGGTCATTAAAAAAAAATAAATAAATAATAAAATAAATAAATAAAAAGCCTTGCTATACATGGTCATTTAAAAAAATGCCTTGCGATACATGGTCGTTTAAAAAAAAAAAAAAACGCCTTACAATAATGGTCATTTAAAAAAGAAAAAAACTTACTATACATAGTCATTAAAAAAAAAAAAAAAAAAGCCTTGCTATACATGGTCATTTAAAAAAAGAAAAAAAAACTTACTATACATGGTCATTAAAAAAAAAAAAAAAAAAAGCCTTGCTATACATGGTCGTTTAAAAAAAACAAAAACAAAAAACGCCTGACAATACATGGTCATTTAAAAAAAATGCCTTGCTCTTCATGGTCATTTAAAAAAGAAAAAAACTTACTATACATGGTCATTAAAAAAAAAACAAAAAAAAAAACGCCTTACTATACATGGTCATTTAGTTAAAAAAAAAAAAAAAAAGCCTCACTATATATGGTCATTTAAAAAAAAAAAAAAAAAAAAAGCCTTGCTATACATGGTCATTTAAAAAAAATGCCTTGCTATACATGGTCGTTTAAAAAAAAAAAAGCACCTTACTATACATGGTCATTTAAAAAAAAGAAACTTACTATACATGGTCATTTAAAAAAAAGAAACTTACTCTACATGGTCATTAAAAAAAAATAAAATAAATAATAAAATAAATAAATAAAAAGCCTTGCTATACATGGTCATTTAAAAAAATGCCTTGCGATACATGGTCGTTTAAAAAAAACAAAAAACGCCTTACAATAATGGTCATTTAAAAAAGAAAAAAACTTACTATACATAGTCATTAAAAAAAAAAAAAAAAAAAAAAAAGCCTTGCTATACATGGTCATTTAGTTTAAAAAAAAAAAAAAAAAACGCCTTACAATACATGGTCATTTAAAAAAATGCCTTGCTCTTCATGGTCATTTAAAAAAGAAAAAAACTTACTATACATGGTCATTAAAAAAAACAAACCAAAAAAAAACGCCTTACTATACATGGTCATTTAGTTAAAAAAAAAAAAAAAAAAAAAGCCTTGCTATACATGGTCATTTAAAAAAAATGCCTTGCTATACATGGTCGTTTAAAAAAAAAAAAGCACCTTACTATACATGGTCATTTAAAAAAAAGAAACTTACTATACATGGTCATTTAAAAAAAAGAAACTTACTCTACATGGTCATTAAAAAAAAATAAAATAAATAATAAAATAAATAAATAAAAAGCCTTGCTATACATGGTCATTTAAAAAAATGCCTTGCGATACATGGTCGTTTAAAAAAAAAAAAAAACGCCTTACAATAATGGTCATTTAAAAAAGAAAAAAACTTACTATACATAGTCATTAAAAAAAAAAAAAAAAAAAAAAAAGCCTTGCTATACATGGTCATTTAGTTTAAAAAAAAAAAAAAAAAACGCCTTACAATACATGGTCATTTAAAAAAATGCCTTGCTATACATGGTCGTTTAAAAAAAAAAAAAACTTACTATACATGGTCATTAAAAAAAACAAACCAAAAAAAAACGCCTTACTATACATGGTCATTTAGTTAAAAAAAAAAAAAAAAAAAAAAAAAAAAAAAAAAATGCCTTACTATACATCGTCAAAAAAAAAAAAAAAAAAGAGCCTTGCTATACATGGTCATTTAAAAAAATGCCTTGCTATACATGGTCGTTAAAAAAAAAAACAAAAAAAAAAAACAAAAAAAAAAAACAAAAAAAAAACACACACACCAAGCATCCATCTATATTTCTCACATCTTACAACAAAACGACAGTGACCAAACAATTCAAACGTGCACCTGCATCGCTTTCCCACACGTTTTACCATCAAGGAACGCAAAAGCACACTTGTGGAATGCAGCTTTTGTGGTGGCTCAAACCAAAAATGTGTATGGGAGGAGTTTGGTGTAGGAGGAGGTGGCTCGGGCACCTTGTTAAGATTCCTCCTGGACGCCTCCCTGGTGAAGTGTCTTGGGAGGAGGTCCTGGTTAAGGAGGTCCAGGACACGATGGAGTCACGCTGGCTTGGGAATGGTCGGGATCCCCCAGGGGGGACTAGACGAAGTGGCTAGGGAGAGAGAAGTCGGGGCTTCCCTGCTTAAGCTGCTGCACCCACGACCCAACTCCGGATAAGCGGAAGAGAATGAGATGATAAATAATATTTACCATTATTTTTTAAATAATTTGGGGAAAATTGAAGCTCAACTTTTTTTTTTTTTTTCCCTGTGTTTGATTCTATTAGGAATGTGGCTGAGTGCAAAAAGCGCTTCAAAGCGTGTCTTATCGTTTTTTTTTTTTTTGGGTGATCTTGCCTTCGCGACGGCGCTCGGGAGCCATCTGCGCATCTTAAACCTTCCCCGACGCCCGAGCAAACACGCCTGATCCCTCGCAAAACAGACATAATGAGCACGAGCACCTCGGCGCCGCTCGTCTTGTTTGTCGGCGTCTTCACCTATCTTTATTTGTATTGACAGATATTTATTGATATTTGTTTGTCGGCGGGATGGGGAGTGAGTCGCTGGCTAATTGAAAATGGGAGAGCGCAGGAAGCCCAAAAAAGGAGATGGATGGCGTGTTAATGTTCCTTCTCACTGTTTTGAGAGGCCCAAGCGCCAAATCGTGAGACGCACCTCTGAGTCACATGACTGACTTTTTTAATAATAGCTTGAGAACTGGCTGCCACTTACAATTATTGTGCCACTCAACTTTAATTACACAGCACCTGATTAAACAACAGCAGTTGAAACACAGTGTTCTTCATTAATTCAAATACTGTGCAAAATTCAACAATTCAAAACTATTTCATTGAAAAAATAAGATGTACTGTAAAGTGTCAAAACAAAAAAAAAGTTCTAAAAAAATACAATATTTTTACTGAATTAATAAAAAAAATCTTCAGCCTTTTGTCAGTTTTTTAATTAAAAAAATAGTATTTGTAAAATATAAACAAACTCTTGGAAAACAGGAACAGAAAAAGAATGAAAATTCTTAAGTCATGAAAAAAATGCAAAGGTGTTAATTTTTCCTGTTTTTACTGTTTTCTTAAAGAAACAGACTTTAAAAATACAACTATTAATTTTTATAATTATACTAACATCACAACTTTTGAATTACAATTAGAATCATTATGCTAAAATGCCTTAACCTTTTTTCCTGAAAAAAAAAAAATGAAAAAAAAATTCTAAAAGAAACTGTCTTTATTCTTATAATACGACATTTTCTCCAAAATAAGAAATAAAAAAAGAAAATGTAACTTTATTCTGGAAAAAGTATGACTACATTCTATTAATGGTTCAACTTTTTTTTTTTTTTTTAAGAAAAAATGCTACTTCTTGTCTTGAAAAAATACAACCCCCCCAAAAAACTATTCTAGTTAATGCAACTTAAAAATTGACAGATAAATAAATAAATGTTTTTTTAGAATTTTTTCTCGAAAAAAAAAATCTAACTTAAAAAATAAATAAATACAATACTTTTTTTTTTTTTTGATACAACTATTTCTACGTTCATTATTCTTTTAAAATTCCAACTTTTTATTTCCCCCACATAAAATAATGCCTGTGCCCGTTGATGATGACTGGTTGGCGTGGATCGGGGTTTTGAAAAAAACAAAACAAAAACAAAAAAACATTTCCATTCAGAGTCACTTGTGCAGACGCCCAAGCACATTGTTACCTTTTCCAACTGAACACATAATTGACATATTAATAAGACGAATGTGCCTATTAGTAATTGCCACAATGATAATAACAGCAAACAATGCCTTTGACACACTGAAACAGGTTTCACCTCTTACCAACGTCGTTCTCCGAGCACGTCATCCTGATTTACTGCAGGAGTGACACGTCAATCAAATGTGTCAACAGCATTGAGAAACATTTCATAACAGGGCAGATTACATTACACAAAAAAATAAATAAATAAAAAATCAATAAAATATCATTGACCCAGGCTAACAGCATGGTGTAATGCGCAACTGCCCCAACATGTGACGCTTGCTCGCAAACGCCGGCAGCATTGTTCAAATGCAAAAAACCCCCAAAACAAAACAAAAAGAAATCAGCAACATTTGACAGAATCATGAGGATGTCTAATTTCATTTTCCAAACGAGCATGCTGTCATGTACTGCGTTCTCATGTGAGGAGTCAAAAGGCAAAAAAACAAAATGGAACATTAGCACACAGCTAATCGTGTAGATAGATAGACAGAATTATTGATTTTTAATTACGGCCTAACAAAAGTTAGGTAACCATTCACGTGCTCACACGGCATTTTTTTTTTCTCTCAGAAAAATGGATACTGTATTGTTATGAGGTTATATATGTGGTTTTCAAGAATGTAGTCTTCTTATTATAAGAATGAAGTTTTTCATTAAGTTGAAGTTTAAGAATAGTTGTATTTTCCAAAAGAATTGTTCTTAATTAGAAAAACCTGCCTTTTTTTAATTAAATAGAGTTGAAAAAGTATCAATCTTTCAAGAAAAATATATAACAATTAGTAGTAGTATTTTTTCAAAATCTTTTTTTCTTGAAAGTTGCAATTTATTGTTTATGAAAAAGTTGAAATCTTCAAGGTCATACTGGAATCTTACAAGAATCTTCACATTTATTAAGAAGAGTTATTGTGACTTTTTTTTTCCACAAAAACATCAAATATTTTAAAAGTTATAATTAGTTAGTGGCATCTTAAAAAGAATTGCAGTTCTTTTTATACACAGTATAAAAAATAAATCCTAAGTAAGCAAAGTAAAAAAATTTTGGGAGAATATTGCAATTTATTTTTTTTTAGAAAAAATTATTTTTGAAGAAAATATTTGTATTCGTTTCAAGAACAAAGCTTTAATTTTTCAAGAGAAGTCACAAACTTTTGAGAACATTAAAAACTTCCAAAAGAAATTTCACTTTTTTTTTTCTAGAAGTCACACTCTTACAAAGCATTTTTTTTTCTTTTTAGAAAGTAATTTGCATTTTTTTCCTATGTGTTTTTAAATAATATTCCTTGAGAGTAAAGTCCTGCGATTGGCTGGCGACTAGTTCAGAGTATACCCCGCCTACTGCCCGAAGTCAGCTGGGGATAGGCTCCAGCACCCCCGCGACTCTTGTGAGGAGTAAGCAGTCAAGAAAATGGATGGATGAGAATAAAGTCTTACTCATTTGTTTTGTTTTGTGTAAAACTTTTGAGAATAAAGTTGTTTTTGTTCAAAAGTAATGACATATGTTCAGTATTGTTGACGTGTGATTATTGTAGGTTTCCCCGCTCAGTTTCTTTCTGTGGCCTATCGGACGAAGATGTCTATCGTGCCACGATTGGACCTTCCCGCTTGCTGTCGGATTTACGGCGCTGCCCCAAGGGCTTATGGGTAGACGGCCAGGAGCGGACCTGCAGACGTCGCGCTGACCTGCTTGCGCTTATTATATTATTCGAGTTGATTGCATTCACGTAGAGATAAAGCATCAGCGAGAGTTGGCCTGCTGCACATTCTGGCGGGTCTGCACTCCATCACGGCTCAACATGAAACGGGATTTCTGACCTCCGCCAAGGCCAAATGATGAAAGGTGTTTTGGTCAAAAAGCTGTCAAGGAACAACCACTTACAAGGTTAAAAGTTCAAAATATGCAATATTGTCCTTTAAAAGAAAATACACAGATTCTACTCACATTAGGTATTTTGTTATGGGAAATTTTTTTTAATTATGTTTTGTTTATTTTTGTAATGCCAACCATTTTGGAACCTTAAGTGGTGTTACGGAAGACTCACCCAAGCGTATCTCATCAGTGCTGAGACAGGAAATGGGGAAAAAAAACAAAACAAGTGCTAACCACCGCATTGAACACAGCTGCTCTTTGGTTTTTAATGTTTTAATTTTTTTCTTTTTTAAATGAAACTAGATGAACTAACTCGGGACAAAATCATATTAATGTGCTCTCACATGAAGATGTTTGCTGAGTTCTGGAAGAGAGCGGCACTTGTCTTTGCCTTCACTCCATTAATCTGCTTATCTCGTTAGATTTGCCCAGCAAGATGGCCGCCGCTTTGCAGTCAACAGATGCTGTTGTCTTTAATATGATCTTAAATGTTGTTAGCATACTGTAGCATAGCATAGTATGGTACTGTATGCAACATACATTCATTATATGATTATATAAAATGGAAAGAATGAAACGTTTGTTTGCATTTTGATTTTCCTGCTTTAGTTAAATGGACAAGGCGCTGGGCAGATTAGAGTGGCATGGCAACACATTGGCTAAAATCTGATTGTTCGAAAAAATAAATAAACTACAGCAAACAGTGCAGCTAAGAGAGACACTACAAAATGAAGACAAATGACTGTTGGGAATAATTTAATACTAATTGATGAAATAAATATTAGAATGTATGTCAGTGTGATGCAGGTCAGCTGCAGCGGCATTTGGCCTCCATTTTGTAACACGCTTTCGGTTGTCCGCTCCTGATTTGTCCCGTCTGTCCGCCATTTAAGTATTGCGCTAAAAGCGAGTTAATAAAGTCACCCAACAGTCGGGCTATTAATAAAACTCTCAATGCGACACGTGACTAACAGCTCACCGCTGTTGTCCTCTCGAGCGTCCTCTCGACGCTTGTTGAACTCCGAGCTCCTCTTGACGCTCGTCCATTCCCAAGCAATAATGCGCCGACCGCCACTTGTCACCACGGCGACACTCGTGCATTGACCAAAACAGACTCATCAAGCCTCGGTGCCACTCGTACGCGCAGTAATGTTTTTTATATTTATAAAAAAAAAAAAAAAAAAAAAAAAAAGTACTTAGGTAGGCTATGGCGAGGAAGACTACTCGACTGCCACTCACTGTCTGATGTGCTCTTTATTTTAAATTCATGTTTGATTTTATATTATTTTATGATCTTCTATTGTTATTAATCATTACAAAAAAAATCTCAAAAATGTTTTTTTCATGAATATTATGACTAATGTTATGTTTCTAACAAAATAAGCACAAGACCAAAACAAATACTAATAATTAAAAACTCATGTCAGAAGATACATTTTATCAAATGATACAACTTGTTTTTATTTTTTTTAAAAATCAAAAACAAGAAAACAAGATTCTTAGAAGAGTATTTCTTGAAAAAAGTTTTTAAATAGACTTTTGAGTAGTGACTTCTTAAAACAATTTGACTTCATTTTTGTAACTTCTGCATGTCCATTAAAAAAAAAAAAAAATATTTAAAGTATGACAATTTTTTCTCCTAAAATCTAAATTTTCTATTCTTGAAAAATTGAGAACATAAATGACTTCTTCCTTAAATATCCTCGGAATTTCTAGAAAAATACAACTTTATTCATGTAAGACTTTTTAGGAGAAAATACAACTTTTCCTCATTTTAAAATATATTCTATACTTATATTTATTTCATTTTATCTTCTAGCTACAATTTTACTGATTCTTGCAACATGAAAAATACAACTATTTATAGTGATTAATATTTTATTTCCAAAGATACAAATTTAAAATTATCTATCTATCTATCTATCTATCTATCTATCTATATCACTTTTCTTTTAAAAAAACAAATGAAAGCTCAGAGAAAAACGTCTACAAAAGACTGTTCTTGTAAGATTCAACTTTTTTTTTCTTAAACAATTTCTAAAAGCCGCTTCTCGAAATATTTACAACCCACCCACTCACCAAACGAAAACATTTAAATTAATTTAGAAATTTTAACTATTCTCATTTATGAAACCATACTACTCTTTCATAATATTTAATTATTATTTGTAAACTAATTTGGGCAGAATTTCCCCAAAGTCAATAAAATATGAATAAAAAATGAATACAAATAAAAATCCTCTTACTTTGTCACAAATATTGATTTACAAACTTTAACCACCAACTTAAATTAAAGTCACATTGATTTTTTATGGTTCACTTGTTGCTAGGCAGAATTCATAGGGCCAGGGTATTTTTTGCACCAAAAGCCAAATCTGATAAACACAGACACTTTTACAAAATGGTTTTCATGGGACAGAGTATCATTAAAGCAGCCATGGCGCCATCTGTTGGAATTGAATGTCTACGTTCGGTTTTACGCCCTTCTTTTAAAACACACGAGTCTGAAGCAGTGACGTGACTTTTTCCACAAACCTCTGAAATCCCTCTCAGCCTCCATCTTTGATTTTCCTAAATGTCGTTAAACCGCGCTGAACCTCGGCAATATTTGAACCTTATTGAACAAAAGTCTGCGGGATTTAGCGAAAGCTCGCTCGCACCTGGGAGTTGGTGGGATGCTCATCCGGGAGAAGCTGCGGCGTGGCGGTCGGATCCCGGGATCACAACAATGCAGTGACAGATGGCTTATAGCAGAGAATGCATTTCCTCATACTGGGAAAAAGAATGCATGTTTTCAAACCACATCAAGGACAAAAGTTGCAGGAGAAAACGCATATGCATGCACGTAATTTAATCTGCAACGATCGATTACAAGGCAACAATGGAATGAAAAATTAGCGAGCAAGGATGAGATTTAACCGGGTGTTGGGTAATAGTTTGCTTGCCAGAATACTCAGATCATGGCACTTATGTCATCATAATATTTAGGGGTGGGACAAAAAAACAATTCGACCGAACCATCGGTCGTCAAGGGGAGCTAAACGGCCGTATCGGTAGCAGACTTGTCAACCGATACAAAATCCGCCGGGAATCCTTAGATACATTGCTTGTAAAGCTGTGGACCGGATATCGCGTTGCTGTGAATCGGTTGCGAGTGAGGCTTTATGGTTTTCATAACAATAGCAAGAGTTCTGCACCGTGCTCTACTTGTTTTGTTTACATTTCAGTAGCAGCACTATTCAAGCTACTTCCGTGTTTACAGAGAGCTAGCAAAGTAGCGCTCAGAGACGCTTCATTCCCCGGATGTTGTAAACATAATGCAAAGACGTTACGCACCTTGGGGAGAGCCTACCGTCAACGCCGTGCTCGCGACACAGCGCGCGCGCGCACAACGAGTGACAACATGCAACAGTGGAGACAGTTAGCAGAAGCTAACCCATGGCTATCGAGTCCTCTCGGTGCACTTGTATGTCCCGGGCCGGCGTTGGTACTGCGCGCGAGCCAAAAAGAATAACTCCCGTGACGATCCAATGCATGGATTCAAACGACACAGGTATGTCCCACAGCCAACACACCAGCTAAGCTAAACGCAGACTGCAAGTATCTCATTTCTCAGTTTGTGGCTCCCTGTCAATGTACACAACTAGCATGAGCAGCAGGGAACTGAGACGTGCCCGCAATTACGTCATCAAACTCAAAATGAACGACAGCCCAAAAAACAAAACAAACAGTTGTGATTCCGTGGTCATCATCGTGTCTCAGATTAAAAAAACAAAAAAGATGTCATACATTAACCAAAAATGAATGTGATGGAAAAGAAAAACAAAAATTGTTAAAAACAAAAATTGTTAATAAAAAGGGAAATGCACTTTTGTAAATATTTTTGGATATATTAAGTTGTTAAAATGTTTTTGATAGATTTATTGTTCCATAAGGTGGCTTCATATTTCTTTTGGCTGGACGGTAGGTTTATTTCATGTCTTAAATTTATGTTTCTGAAATACTTCACAATGTGGACATATTCTGTTTAATTGTGTTGGTGTCTTTTTAAAGGTTAAATATTTATATTTCAAATTGAATTATCAGCCTTTTGTTTTCCCGATCCTTATTTTGATTTAAAAAACAAAAAACAATTAAAACTGTCAATAACAACTAATAAATATTTAAACTGATACATTTTTCAGTCATATCGCCCATCCCTTTGTTCCGGTCCATTTAAATAATTGATTCAATATATAAAAATATAGAAGACATTGTTGTTGTTCTTTTTTTACACATTTGTAGATACTGTAAAAATTTGTGGTGTTTTAAGATTAATGTTTACAAGCAACAAATGTCACTATAAGTTTTTAATATTGAAATTAATCGTATCGAATCGAAAATTGTATCGTTCCCAAATTTAATCGAACCGTATCGAACCGTTCTGTTCTGAAAGATAATCGTTTTTCAATCGAATCGCAACTTGTGTATCGAGATACATATCGAATCGGCCTCATGTCAGAGATTCCCACCCCTAATAATATTTGTTGTTTTAAAAGTTAATGATAGTTAAATGGTGGCGAGGGGCACGAAGCGGGCCTCCGGGGCCGGATGTCCCCGTGAGTGGTGTAGCCGATTTCGCGGCCCTGTTTCTCTGGCCCGGAGAGTCGTGGAGGGCCAGCATCAACACTGTTGAAAAGCTGAGGTCAAGCCGGTTCCGGTTTTCTCCGTAGGACGTACGGTTCCGGAGAAATAACCGAAAAAAAGACCTCCAGAAGACCGGGACCTCGGAAATCGTGCTCAATTTCTGGGTAAAGCTAGTTCAGTGTACAGCCCCTGGATCCGGGGAAGGGAAGGTTAGGGTTAGGGTATAAATAATGCTATAAGCTACCAACAGGTTCGCTTAAGATGCTAACATTATGCAAATATATGACCTGCTGCCCTTTGACCGCTGAAATCGTGACATAGCATTGATGAGAGAAGCGGCACCAGAGTTGGATTTGGCCAAATAAACGCTGTCAAACGGATTTTCCCGATGCCATCTTAGCTGCAGCTGTGACCCAGCGTGGGCTTTCAGATCCCACCATGTCCTTAGAATGTCTTTTGTTCCTCGCCACTTCCTGCTATTGAAAGCTGGGCATAATGATCATTTTCTCCAAAATCGCGGAGACGGGCCTGACGTCATCTTTTATCCCCAAAATAGATCCGCATTTTATCCCCATGCAGAAATTGGAATGGAATCTCGACATCACAAAAACAAAACAAAAAAAGTTCACTCCAGCATGATCATCAAACTTTTGCGCCCACCCAATTTCATATCGATTGGTGACGCTGGTGTCTGGGGCAAATTTTTCCTCAGGTCTACGGACTTTTGAGGACCCCTACAATATTCAAGGGGCCTTGCTTGGAACGCTAACTCAATCAGTGTTTAATTGATGCGCTTCCGACGAGCTTAATTGTGTTGCTCTTCATATAATAACAAATGTACAACTTTTCCATCTCGGGTGTCATCCGTGTGGCAGGGAAATGGGGACGAGACAGGAAAATAGTGTGTGTGAATTTTAATTGTGCTGGATGCAGACACACATATACACGACGGTGTTCCCTAAGGTATAAAAATTTAAAATCAACTAAGTAAGAAAGAAAGTCTCTTTAAATGGGGTGACAACGCAGGGGGATGACGCCAAAGGAAGCACTAGACAGAGGGGATGGGAAGCTTTTGAATTCCCCAAAGATGGTTGATTATTCTGCGCTAAAAGGAAGCGGGAACGGGAGTGCTCGCCGCCGATGCGTCACATTAAAACGCTCGGCGAGTTACAAAGACCAGATGTTGCCACATGCTTTATTTATGCGGCCGTCAGCTCGCCGCCATCGCGTCCGCAAAACCGTCGCCATCTTCCAACTTTTTTTTTTGCGCCTGAAACAAAAACAGGCAGTGCCTTGCTACTAGGAAAGACACGTTTATTTGGAGAGTACCCCTTGTAAACAAGTCAAATCCATAGTGTAGAGGCAAAGTAATAATGATTACAAATAAATAATCATAAATGGAAAGATGTTTGCTAATTTCCAGAAAATATAAATGGGAAAATAGGACCTCCCCCTCAAAACAGGCTAATTTTTAAACAAGACAAAAATAATGTGATGTTGTGTGCTGTAATTCCTGCTTGACTGGTTTTCTGTCACATATCCCATCTGTAAGGTTTTTGATTCTAGAAATGTTGTCAGGTGATAATAAGCTCTGGGTTTGGTCACAGTTCTTAGGTGGCTTTTTTTTTTTGAGGCGTCCTCCCTTGACCCGAATACAAACACACGTTATCCGGCATCAAACGGCACTAAAAACTATTAGCAGGCGAGGCCGACAGATGCTGACGTGCTGCTCGCCTTTCCAGGGATTATTATTTATTTACGCTCCTCAATCAGGAGCCGCCCAGATGCCAGCGACGATGCTGGCGTTAGCACGCACACTGGGAACGGCGGCGGGCAGAGCAAGGCATTCTGGGTAACAAAACGGGCTAATGGAGATATTTGGTGGCGTGCCAGGCTGGCAAAATCTACCTGATCATACCGCCTTTGTCCCTCGGCCTCTAATCGCCGAGCATGCGCTAATGGCCAGCGAGCTAATTGCCAGGGTGCTAATCGCTAGTGCGCTAATAGGCCCGGCGTCTGTCACACCTGATTGTTTTTGACTGGTCGTCCCTTTTCGGGGGCTTTGGTCGTCTGGCCCCGGGAAATAATAGTGGGGATGCTGCCCGTCGTACTAACCCACCGCCACGCACCCCCTGTTGCAAAACATGTTTCTGCAGCTTCTCCGCTAATGTCTGTGGCGCAGGCATCAACATGCTTTGTGCGAAATGAATTACCGCTAATTAAAAATCAACAGAAATGAGCATGCAACACTCTGTGCCCCATTAATATTTTAACCAGCAGAAGCAGCAGCAGCAGTAATTAAAGCAGCACTCGCTCTTCTCTTGCTCGCTGTCCACAAATTGCACCAAAAAAAAAAAAAAAAAAAAAAAAACAGATCGAAAAGAAAACAAGAGTACAGGTGTGTTTGCCTGTCAAGCTCACTAATGTCATGATGGATCGATATCATCCTTCATCGTTAGCAGGTTCAGCTACACCAAGACGGGAGGCGGGAGCTTTGTGGCTAGCAAATGGATGCTAATTGCTTCACTAACAGAGATGCTTTTACAAAGAAATGCGATGAAAAAAAAAAATACAGTCAATCTGCTTTTATCGCTTTTAATGCTAATTACAATGAACCCCCGTTTGTGAAATAAAACAAGAGAATTAAGCATTGTATATTTAAACACCCAAATGTGCAACCAATCCAAATCCAACAAAAGACTGCTAGCTTAAGGCTATCGTAATGTCAAACACCTCAAATGGGCTAACAGAAATTAGCATAGATGTTACCGTAATTATAAACCTTTTAACAGTTGCTACTTTAACACTCTTTCATAAAAGTGAACTGGGATCAACTTCAACTTACCTGTGACACTAAATTCTAATATTTCACATTAATATGATAGCATTAAGATGGCAGACCTTTGTTAAGACAAAATGATATGGATTGGTTGTCCATTTCCGTGTAAACTTAGACGTTTTATTCTGTTTTTAATGTGTTTGACCAATAACACGTTCCTTGATAACTTGTAACTAAATAAAGCATGACGTTGCAAGCCAAAACCAACTGGGGACGTGGGCTTGTGTGAATATTATTGGACGACAGTATGATTTAAGACAAGCTTAATTGAGAAGAAGCGGCAGGAAGACATGACTGGCGCTTTTTGTTTTCATTTTTACGATGTTTACAAATGGCTGATAACTTTGAATGTGTCTAATCAAATCTAGTTTTTACGGTGCGAGTGATGCCGATCTACACAACCCCCCCCCCTCCCCCACATTCCACTTTAAGTGGTCCAAAATGATGTGCGGACTCGCTTGTATATTTTGCCTTCGACACTGATGGGCCGCGTCTCTGCCTTTGATTGCATTAAATGCCATTATTGCTATTACGCCCATTATTACGGCTAATGAGGGAAATACAGCCCTGCTTTTCCTCAGCCGGACTTTCAGCACGGAAATAAACGAGTAAAAAAAGGCACTGATTGAATTAGACTAAAAGCAATCTCTAATAAATGGGCCTCCTCCATGAGACCGCGCTCGCCGCAATGAAATTAGGGTGAGCTGATGCCAGGGCTTGGCATCGCCTTGGGAACGCATGTTCGAGAGGATAGCAAACGTGAGCATTCAACAAGTTATTGTAAGGCGTGAAAGAGAAAAAAAAAACCACACAAATCTATTCCCTTCCTTTCCCAATGTTTCTCATATATGAGCATGGCTCAATGTTTTTATCCAATCAGATTTCAACCTCTTTGTGTTGCCATGTCAATCCAATCTGTCCAGGGCCTTCAGAATGTGGCCTATGGAACAATTATATTAGTTATGAGACTGGTTTTGTTTTTATCCAATCAGATTTCAACTTGTGTTCACGATGCTAGGACAGGGCCCTTGATGACATCAGAATTTTTCCACCCTCTGATTGGCTGGTCAGAGCAAACTGTTTTGCTAGCAGTGATAGGTACATATTATTATGCCCAATAACATCTTTGGGTATTTTAGTTCATTTTATTGGATTTGTCTGGTTTTGTGATTAAAGACCTCTTTTAAATGCCCTTTCAATAATAATAATAATAATAATAATAATAATAATTCAATATTTTCAAAATTAGCCTCTTATTAGCTAAATACCTTATATATCTATTAACTTGGAATGCCCTGAATAAGAATTAGTAGCTATAACCTAAAATCATTTTAAAAAAAAACTAACAAATTTTATTCAATTATTGATTGTGAACTGCTCTGGAATTTTTTTCTTTTATTTATTACATGCTATTGTTACTTTGCATGTATAATTGAAACGTGATAGTGAATTCTGTCAGGATAAGTCCCCACTAAAGTTCCAGGTACCAAATGCACTGTGCACTGCTGCTTATAGGAGACACTTCCACTAATAACCAAGGCTAAATAAGACCCCCCCTCCCCCCAACTCGACATAGCAAACGTCTCATAGTTGTGTTTTACTTAAGCATATTTCATTGACACTGTATCATTGTCATATGTAGAAAAGATGGCATATTGTGAATCTTACGGTGTTCATTAACACATTCGCTGCCAGGCCAGCAAAAAAATTTGACATTGACATCTTTTTCCGTCAATGGCAGTGAATGAGTTAAGAGCACAAAACAGGTGAGATTTTCAGTTAAGGGCACTATCATGTCAAAGTTAAAAGCTGCAGTTATGTTGGATGGAAAGATTAGCGTGAAACTTCTCATAGTTGTTCTATAAACGCACAGCGTATTACCCAACTCTTTATTCTTCAACTCGCCTGGGAAGGGTTTTCATTTGTTGGAAAATATTATGAAAATGCCAACTTTTAATTTCTCAATGTAATCACTACTACAAACTCTGAATACTGAAAGACGACGTTATAATCACAGTGCCATCTGTTGCCCTTTTGTTGCCACACAGTCTGTGTGCTTCTTGACCTCATGAATTTGGATGCTTTTTAAAAGCATTTTGGGGGGGGGGATAGGGGGATTTTTATCGTTATCAACGAATTCCATCAGCGGGCCCCAGGGACTGTTATTGTGACGATGTCAATAGACTTTGTCGAGCCTCACATAATGTCCATATTGTGTGTTTGGGACGAGATCAGGTCCCGCCATCCAACCTATCGCCCCCGATAATCAGCATGTTGTTGTTTTAGGAGTGAGTTCATTCAATGCACCCCCAAAATAAAAACCTTGGGAACAAGATTACATCCTACTTATCAGAGTGGCACTACTACTAGTACTACCACAACACTATAACAACTACTACAGTATTACAAATAATAATGCTGATATTATGCCCCTTTCCTGGCCTTCAATGTTACTTTAAACAAATAAAAACAAAACAAAACAAAACCAAAAACAAGCATAAAAAAAAACATACAAAAAACATTTTATAAATCAATACCTCTCTGACACTGAGCAGTATTATATAACAATAACAGTGAATAACGATAAAAAAAAATACTTTTCAGCATCATACAGGAACATATTTTTCATGAAGCCTCTTTCCTTAAATTGGCTTTAAAAAGTATTATTTTTTAAAAATGTATTTCTCATTAAATAATTGTTTCATTAATTTATTTTGTAAAGAATAAAATCGGAATTTTGAATATAGTTAACAGATAAACTACATTTTTACTTTATAAATATACGGTAACTATAATTATATTGAAAATGTCCTTTGTTTACACATTTTTCAATTAATAGCTTTCATTTTAAATGTATTTATTTTGATATTACTGTACGACCCTACAGAAGAAGGAAGGTTGAAAAGTCGATTGGGAATTGTTTCTTTTTTATTTTGCACTGAAAAAATACTCCATATAGGAAAAAAAAACTAATACTGAAACTAATACAAACTAAACTGAAACTAAAAATTTTTGAAAAATAAAAAACTAACACACCCATTCTAAAAATGAATTACAATTAATTGGTTAAAAAACAAAAAAGTCAAAGTGAAATAAAAACTAACCATAATGAAAAATGCACAACTATAATCCTGATCTCAAGGCACCCCTATAATATCGTGTGGCAAATATGTGAAAAGCTTGAGGTGGTGTAGGTAGCGAGCTGCAAACGCGATTTGGGACCGCACTCGGGAAAGATGCCGCACTCCTCCGTCAGATCCCTTTTCCACCTCTGGGGGCCAACTGGCGATCAAGATGGCGCCAAGCATGGCCATATTTGAATATCCTAAACCAGCTTAGGCGCGCTTTCGCCCGCCTGACGCTGCCAAAATGCCAGGAGAGCAGCGGCGTTGGCCGGCCCCCGACCAGCCAACCCTGCCACCCCCGGGCCCACCCCGGCCCACCCGCCGCACTATCAGCTGACACAGCGCGCCCTGGGGCCCACACCTTCGTGCTCGCAAAAGAGGAGCTGGCCACTTATCGGTGCTGGGAGAACGGTGAAGATTTGATTTTCATGCAAGATGGGGGCCCCTTCGCATTTTGATCGTGTTGCTCGGAAATGGCGGAACGCCGGGAGACGTCGCGGGTCGCGAGTGGCCAACCTGGTGCCCCCGACTTGACACCATGTGACTTTTTTTTCTTTGGGGCTGGTTAAAGGGGAGAGTCTGCACCAAATTAAAAACTTGAAGCAACTAGAAGAGTATACAAAAAGTTTGAAATCCTGCTGGAATCAGTTGACAAGATTACTGGGCCGCTCGGGAAGCCAACGGCGAATTCTGGTGCCAAAACAAATTTAGAGAGTATGTCCTGGCTTCTTAGATTATATGATCATCTAATTGAAACATAATTTGCCCATTTGGTTTAGATGTATTAGCCATGAAAGCATCTTTACTTTAAACAGATGACTAATTAATTTATTTGATGTCAAAATTATGTTATTTTAGTCATTCAAACCTGCAAATTAGTAAACATCACATTTCGTTATTTTTCTTTACAAATCAATCAATTCACCTTGGCATCACACTCCTGAATTAAACTGATTTTATTTATTTATTTAGATTTTTTAATTAAGCCACAGTAGCATTGTGTACACTTTGACCATTTAATTCAATGATTCTTTGGCTGGGCACTAGAGGGAACCCACACTAGCACACTTTAAGAATCGCATGTCTATACATTAGATGTTGCACATGAGCAAACATCCACTATGTAATGTTTGTGGATCAAGCGGCCATCTTGGCTCGTGATTGTCTGACAAAAGCAGTTTTGTGAGAGGAGACCAAAAACATCTCCACTTCCTCACGGCGACAGACAAATGCAAAGTGGTAATATCTTTTTTTTTTTTTTTTTTTTTTTTTTTTTTGTGGTCCAGACGGCAGCCGAGCTGCTCCCAGATCAGCTGCTGTTGACTCAGCGTGTTGACATGTGAATTTGGGGGCAAAGTCCTTCTGTGAGATGTTGATTTTTGAGCTGGAGGCAAGCTGTGTGTTCCAATGGAGCCCTTTGAACACGTCCAGCAATACTTTTATGGGATGTCACTCACTCTGGTGTTTATTGTGGCTTTACTTCGTGTGACAATCAACTGATGTACATCCCATACATGCCCAACTCTTACACTAGCGACAGTGAATACAATACTGTACTGTGTAATCTACATTACTGTGCAATCTTAATATTTTTCATTAATTTTTTTATTAGATTATGTATCGCCTACTATATTTATCATTATTATTATTACTATTATTATTATTATTTTTATTCTTCTTATTATTATTATTATTATTATAATTATTATTATTACTGTACTATAAATAGTATATTCATTTACAAACATTTTTGGGCCTGCTTCAAAAAGTGGATTGCCCCCTCCCCCATGTGAGATTAATAAAGTTTTATCTTATTTTATCAAGACAATATTGTGGATTAAAACAAATAAATGAAAGTTGTGCGACATGATAGTCGAGGCGATGCATTAAAAAGCAATTAAAATGAACTATTGCATTAGCTGAGAATAAACCAAGTGGGCTGTGTTTTGTTCTGTAAGCGCATGGAGTTCTTCATTAAGCGTTATTAGTGCGTGCGTGTTAACGTGTTTATTAGCAGCTGCTTAAATGAACACAAGGAGAATGCGTGTATCGTTAGTTTTGATTTTTGATTGCCAGTTTAAAATAAAACGAAGACGCGTTTACAGTTACTTGCTTATTGTTAAATAATGGCTAAAAGATCCATTTTAAAAAATGCTGTGAAATTGCTGTTTAGCTCTTTGTGAGAGAACAGTTGAACCGATATTCAAAAGTTTACAAAAGGTCAAATGAAGTTCACTTTTTAAGGTCGTGTTTTGTGTTCAATTTTACTTATGAGCAAGCCGGAATTTTAAATTACGGCATTGTGGTGCCAAATACAAGGCACCATTGAAGTCCACCCAGAAAAGCTGAAGTTATAGCAAGAGGAAGAGGCAGAGAAGGTCCTCAACTAAGCCACAGTAATTGGCAATGATCCCAAAGAACAGAGTGAAGAGATAACAGACTGTATTATTGTATGCGCTGCTCTCTATAAAGTAGAAGCTGTTTGAAGGCATGAATTACAGTAGCCTTTATGCTAATTTCCATCAGCCTTGTGCTTTAGGTTTGCATTAAGATAGCAGACTTTGGTTAGATTAAATTATGTGGTTGGGTCAACATTTTGGGGGTTAGATATACGTTTAATTCATTTGTTTTGTGAGTCTGCTTTACTGGGAGTAATAAATAAATATCTAACAAGCACAATTTGCCTTTTGATTTTTTCCTTAAAGTGATGTTATATGACCATTACTTGACAGAGTGAGTGGGAATATATGTTAAGAAATACTACAAATAAAAAGACTATTTATTAAACGTATAAGTTGGTGGGGTAACACTACTTCAAAAAATGATATGGCCACACATACCATGTGTGGTTCTGAAACGTATGACTCACGATAAGGCACTGGGCTCAATGTCAACCGATTATGAGAAGCAGAAAAAGTTGTTTGTTAATGAAAACTCAAGCAGATTTCCTTTTGCCAACTTCTTGCAAACATGCAGCAGGTGCCGCATTTTTTGGGTAAATATTGATCCCGTGAATGTGCACCAGCGCCGCCTGCAACAACATGGCGAGCCAGCGTTCTTCAGGGCCGCCGTCTCCCACAAGGCCACCGCGGGGAGCATACAACTGTTGCGAGTGGGCGGCACATCTGTTCGCCGAGACAGGCGAAGGCTCCGCGGGTGCCGGCGTGGGTGGGGGTTAGAGACTGGTGGGCGCGCGACTTGGCTATCCGGCGCATGCTAATAGCCGCTCTGGTGCGGGCGCTCGGGCCTTGACGGGTGCCACTCGCCGTCAGATCCCCGCCGCCACTTTTCTAATAGAGGGAGCATTAAGGCGCGTGTATGTCGTCCTCTCCCGCTTTCCGTCCATCTGGTGCTGCGACGCCGTAACCCGTGTCGCACTTCGCCATTGAAGCGCCATATGTACGCCGAGAGCTCGCATAGGCACGGGCGCTTGCCAACAAGAGGATAATTTATGGACTCAAGAGTGGAGCGTTATCACTAAGCGCACCGGTGGGCAGTAATGATGTACAAATACTTTGTTGCTGTACTTAAAGACTGTGTAAAGTGAATTCAGGATTTGTTTCTAAATCATTATATACATGTTTCAGGTGCTGAAAATGTGCAAATACTGAAAACTATGGAGGACTCAGTTGTAGCGTTAAACTGTTAGCATTTCAGTTCTTCAGATTCTTTTTAGGATGCGGCTAAAATGGTGACAAACTTCACATTGTGCATGTCACCCTTCACCACGATAATTTTTGCAATTGCTAGTTAAATACTAAGCCCTAGCCTGTTAACTCGTAAGCTAGCTGCTAACATATAGGGACGTGAAGGCATAAATAAAAATGCTAGACATAGCAGCATCGTTTTTTGTTTTTTAAGGGTGTGTTTTCACACATTCGGCGGCCACGCTCACAGCATTTGAGAGCAGAGACAAGGGCTTAATTTTTAACAATTTTGAAGCTTTGAACTTGGCAACTTTTTTTTTTTTAATCAATCAAGTTTGGCAGGGTTAAATCACTTCTTTGTGGCTTGTCAAATTTATTTTTGCTTTATAGAGCTTTAAAGGCCCAGTCTGCCGGTTTCACTCAGGAAAAGGCGCTTTTTAAATACAGGATTCAAAGAAACAAACTACTTCTCAATTTACAGAGAAGCTATGGGCTTCTCTTAATGTCTGTATTTTGCCACTCCCGCGGCAATTTGACAGCACGCACGGATTTTTTTTTTTTTAACTCACTCACTCACTCACTCACTCACTCACTCACTCACTCACTCACAGAAGCTTACGTGTGAATCAGTGAGTGAAAAAAAAATTGTGTGTGCTGTCAAATTGCCGCGGGAGTGACATCACGCAGCCGACAAATTCGCCCGTCCCCGTTTGCGACACGCCACCCCCCGCTCTGCGATTGGCTGGAGGGGTATAAACAGTGTCTTTCCACAGAAACGCCCCGCTGTTTACATAAACACAAAATGGCAAAACACAGGCTGGGGTTTAGGAAAAAATCACCACCAGACATTAAGAGAAGCCCATAGCTGTAAATTGAGAAGTAGTTTGTTTGTTTAAATCCTGTATTTAAAAAGCACCTTTTCCTGAGTGAAAACGGCAGACTGGGCCTTTAAGTAGATTTTCACATATCTGTACTTTATCTAAATATTTATTTGCAGAAAATGAAAACTGGGCCACGCAAATAGCGAAAAAGATCCAGTGTACTTTCGTTTGTTTGTTTTCTCTTCCTTCCTTCCTTCCTTCCTTTTTCTCTATTTCTTTCTTTCTTCCTTCATCCTTCCTTCCAGCAAACAAGGAATTAACTCATTACATGTTTTTCCTTGGCATTTTTGTGACACTTCTGGTTAAACTAATGTCACACAAAACATATATTTGTCATAAATTTGAAAATATATAATTATGAAATCATGCAAGACCCCATCATAACTCAGTTCAGTAAGTATCAAAGGACTCTGCAAGTGTCCAGTATCACTAGTGTTCCTGGAACAGATTGCTGTGTTGAATGTCAAAGGTTTGTAACGTTTTCACGCATCCACGTGTGTGGTTTAAGTGAAAGTCAGTCTGAAATCCAATTGAGTGAGCGGGGTGCAGGTGGAGGATGGGAGTCAGGTGACCACGCTTCGGGTTTTCCTGGGGAAAAAGTGAAGGTTGAGGTAGGCGGAGGGCGAGCAGAGAGCTTTGAGGATGAAGGATAGCGACTAATCCTCCACATGTGGCATCTTCTTCTTCGTTTTTTGTTTAAAGAAAGCCAACTGGAGCCGTCTTTAGGACTCGGGGCCAGAGGCTCCGGCAAAGCGTCGCCTGCAGCCAAAGCACATAGTGTGAAATGAAAAGCTCAAGCTGGGATGTGCTTTTGTTTATCGGGAAAGTGCACTCCAAGTCAAGCTTGGCAGCGGCGGACCCCCTTCCCGAACTCCGTAAGTCACGGGGACGTCGAATGGCGGATGCGGGGCCGGAGCTACGGCGACGGTGCCGCGATGAGGCTTTCAGGCTCGAGTGGCCCGGGAAAAGGCGTCGACGCTCAGCCACTTGGCTCCCGACACCGCGGCCTGCTGTCGTAATCTCCGTAACACAAAGTGGCGAGTGGCGGAGGTCAACGTAAAGGCGGCAGAAAGAAATCTGCGAAAATAAAAACATCGGAGTGGCGAAGTGTAGCCGTCGGAACTAAGCCGCAAGAATTGAGGACGCAGATTTGCCGGTGAGGAGCGTCCAAGTAGCGATGAGGTTTTGAGATGAATCGCGGGAGCAGATCCATGACCGCCAGGCTCTCGGAGCTAAAGGAGCTCAGAGGGAGAACTTCGCAGTCGGCACAAAGTTGGGAAGAAGCTCGCAGCTTTGGATGGGACGCAGTTTGGGTATTAGTGCCAAGGTCGGTAAAGGCCAGCAGAAGATTAGGACTGAGGCATTCAAAGTAACAACAGAATTTTTTGACAGAACAATGAAGAACAGGCACAGTGTTAGCAGGTCTGAGGTTCAGAGTTCGAATATCGGCATAGCCTTCCTATGTTTTCTCTTCATGCTTATGTTTTTTCTTCAGGTATTTATATTATTTTCAGAAAGTGGTTTTGTAACTTTTACAACTTTGAGGACAGGATGGTGATAATCCTGAGGTTGCAGGTTCAAATCTGGCTCAAGTCTCCACTGTGGAGTTTTCAGGCTACTCCGGTTGGCACGCATTGAACAGTTTTGGTCGTACTGTTCAATAGAGAGCACCACACAAATTAATTTCAGATTCTCTTCCTCTTAGCTTCCTTTGTACTTCCACTTCCTGTTTACTTCCTGCTTTTTGTAGTTTCCTCGCCTTCAGTGGAGCGCTGCTAAATTTCTCTTAGGCCCAAAAAAAATCATTAGTAACAAGCGTGGCTTCTCCTGCTTGCTCGCTCCTCGCCTAAACGCCAATCACAGCGAGACGCCCGACTGTTCGCATCTTCTCTGTTTTTTTTCCCCCCAGAGGGTAAAAATTAATTCCTCCTCCTCTTCTTCTTCTTTTTCTTCCTCCTCCTCCTCTCTTTGCTCGACGCCAAGGTGCCGCTCGTTCGCTCGCCTCTGGAAAGGAGGCGAATGAGAACCTCTCCCGAGGGGATCCAGCTTATATAGCATTTCATCCGCATTTCTTAAATCCTCTGATAAAACGTGAATGGCGTTCTGCAGGGAAACTTGCGGAATAAAAAGAGAGATTATTTCCCGGAGATACTAATATTAGTCTTTTGGCACCGCATGGCGGTAGGGAGGGAGGCGGCTATTGACGCCGCCGTTTAATCTAGCTGCGCTCTTTTGTGGCGGCGGGATAAGGGGGGGCTTGTTGTTTTATTTACATACCTGTGAGAAGCGGCAGGCATTCATGTAGATGACTTATCGGGCCACGGCAGAACCTCCCCTCTCCCCACGGCAATGACGATGAGGAGGAGGAGGTAAGAAGGAGAAGGAAAGGAGAAGTTAAGTCGCTCCTGTTGGCACGCACCAGTGCAACGCAACTTCCTACACAAGTTTGCTATTGTTGCATGCGCTTGGATCTTCATCACAAGACAACTAACAAATGATATACATTGAACCTATTGAGGATACGTTCCAGACGCACGTGAAATGAAGCTAATACTTACTCAGAGGCCGTTTTAACTTTTTATATATATTAATTTCTGAAGTTCAGTGTATGGTGAGTATATTATGATTATTATGATGTATTTTTTTATTAGCATTATTCTTACTAATGTTGCATTTAAAAAAGGCATAAACAGACCTATTCATCACAACTACATTCTGCTCAGAAATAAAATCATTTTATTTCAATATGTAACTGTTATTATTTTAGTATTTATTACCATTAAGTGGCATTATTCAAACTGTTCAATTATGGTTGAGTGTAGTCCTGCTGTTATGATGTTAATGTACCCTTTTAATAAGGCGTTTGGGCCTTCTTCAATGTGAAACATGGAGCCTGAACTCTGCTTTAATCCACGATTACCAGTGTCCCAATTAAACCTAATCTACGATTACAAAATAAAATATCTTTCCCCTCGCTCAACTGAGATTATTCAAATCCCCGCTGGTGTAATCCCAGTCGAGAGTAATCTGGACCCGCCACGTTCGACATTCATCCGCCAGTGTGTAAACAAACCCAGAGTGGTGGGAAATGCCGTAAAACTTCGCAGCCTATTTCCTATCATTAAAATATTAATGGCAGATTAAGCGCCTTAATGTCATCAAACAATAGTTCCTCCGCGCCTTTCTTTGAGCGGGAACCATGTCGGGAATAGTGGATAGGAGCGTAATCCCCCATCAGCGCACTTTGTCGCCACCTTCTCGCTAAAATGTGTGACTAATGGGCACAAAGCTGCGGCTTTGGGAGCAACGCCGCAAAGCACGATTGCGCTCAAACACACCTCCGGGTCGCCATCCCGTGATCCCGCCTTGCCGTAATGGCATTAAGAGAGGAGCACATTGGGATTTAAGGGCGGCTTGAGCTGGATGATAAGGTGAAGCTTCTGGAATGTTGACCACCAGCAAGATGGCAGGGGAATAGCACTTGGAAGAGTTTTTTTGTTGTTTTTGTTGTTGTTGTTTTTTAAATAAGGCTGTTTGGTAAAATTTAAGACCTCACCCCCATTAAATACACATTTTGTAAGATATTAAAGGGCCTTTAGTTGGGTAAATAAATGTCATTTATAAGGACAATTTGGGCTTTCACTTCCATTACATGCATCATTTTTGAAGACTCCCCCATTATATAAAAGCACATTTAAGATTTAATTGAAGGCCACTTTGTAAAATTCAATAACTCTCCTTCATTAAATGAGTAATTCTTAAGGATATGCAAGGCCTTAATTTTGGAAACTATAATCAATTTTTATTTTAGAATTTATGTTTAAGATTTTTTTTTTAGGCCACCTTGTAAAATGAAGAACTTTCCATCATTTGCTTTTTTTTTTTAAGGACAATAAATACATTCATGTCAATTGATTGTAGCATTTTTAAGGATATGTAATCATTATTTCATTTTTGAAGCATTTCGACATTTAAGACTTTCTTGAAGGCCACTAATAAAATTTGACTTGATTCAAAAGTGACCCTGCTAAATTATCATTATTATTATCATCATTATTATTATTATTAGGGGTGTTAAAAAAAAATCGATTCGGCGATATATCGCGATACTACATCCCGTGATTCTCGAATCGATTCAATAATCGGCAGAATCGATTTTTTTTTTTTTTTTTTTTTTTTTTTTTAGGATTCACACCTTGAGCATGGAAGAATGTTATATGAACGGCACATTAAGCCTTAATATTTTTATTTTAATGCTGTTCAAATGTGAAACAGATTGCAAACTGTTTGTGTACAGTGGCTCACGGTTATAAGCCTCAAGTTTTAGATAAATATATTCATACAAATCTTACAGTGTACATGTACAAATTTACTGATAGTATTTTCTAAATTTGAATGGAAAAAAATCGCAACAATCGACTTATAAATTCGTATCGGGATTAATCGGTATCGAATCGTGACCATTCGTATCGGGATTAATCGGTATCGAATCGAATCGTGACCTGTGAATCGTGATACGAATCGAATCGTCAGGTACTAGGCAATTCACACCCCTACTTATTATTATTATTATTACTATTATTTCTTTTAAAAAGTATAATTAGGACCTTTCTTTTCAAATGACTTTTTGAGACTTGTTTAAAAGCCATTTGCTGGAACTGTAAAACTAGTGATCATCATCATTTATCACAATTGATCACAAACGACAAAGACCTAAAGACCTTCATTTTGGAAAGTATAATTTAAGACTAAGACTTTTTTTTTTTTTAAGCCAAGTGTTCACATTAAATACCTCTCCGACATTAAATGTGTCATTTTTAAGGATATTTAATGTATTGATATTGGAAAATCACATTCAAGACCTTTGAAGACTTTACTTTAGACGCCACTTTTAAAGGCCACGCTAACATGTAAGAACCCTCCTCCAATAAATGTGTTATTGGAGGATGGTCATTGTGTTTAAAAAAAGCAATATTAACAATATTACCATCTAAGAACATATGACACACTGTCTCCATTAAATGCATTATGTTAAGGATATTTAAGGCTTTAATTGTGGAAATTGCCATTTAAGAATTTGAGCCTTTTTTTTCAAGGCCTCTTTAAAATTAAAGCCATCTCCTCCAATAAACAATTGACCACCCAGGAGATTGCAGGTGACAGCGGCCATCTTTATTCATGCCTCGGGATTATAGCTATTACTGGGTTACACCCAACAAGGCCTCGTTCGTTAGCCCCAATTTGTCATGGTCCGAGCCAGATGTGCTCCTCTTCCTCAGTTTCTTTCTTCATTTATTTCTTTCTTGCTTTACTGGGAAGTTGAAAGTTGATCAGCAAAGCAAAGCTCTGATTGTTGTTTTTGTTTTTTTCCCAGGCAGGTGAGATTTTGTGGATCCAAAGCAATTTGCGCTGTTGTTTTTGTTAAATACACTTTGGGAAATGAGGTGAATGAAACCTATAAAATGAAGTTTGCTTCCAGCTGAATCGTTAATTTGCTGCACCCCAACGTAAAAAAAAAAAAAAAAAAAAAAGCCTTCCTCCCCCTCCCAATAATGACAGTGTTTCGTCGTTGTTTGATCAGCCTTTGCAAATTTGAATGGCAAATTTGTTGTGCAGGTGTTACTCATGGAATAATTGCAGCGCATAATGTGGGGAAGGTGCTCGCTGCTTAATGCGCTTTTTAAGCACCAGAGCAGCTCCAGCCGCTTCAGTTGAGTTTCGTCGGACGGCTAGATGACACCAGGTAAACGCATTTGGGTGGGAACCATTACCACTTAAAGTGTTCATTTATGTCAACTGTCCATTTGTATGTGTAGGTGATATGTATGTACATTGATTACTTTTCATTGTAATAAAGGGTCAATTCTTCAGTATTACCACATAAAACAATATATAAATCTTACTAACTGTATCTAACCGTCATCACAATCTAACCATCACATTAAAAAAAAAATCAAATCAAATAAATAAATAAATAGCCACCAAACAACTAATGAGGTATATACCACGGAAGAGGCGGGACTGTTTTTGCACATGAGCTTTGGTTCCGGTTCGGTTTGCGACGTGTGGACTGCGTCCCAATACTTGTGCTTCCGACTATGTGCCCCTCGGTTGCGCGTTTGCAAGCCGGATCGGAATCAAAGCTCGTGCAAATTCACGGAAGTCGGAGGTCCCGCCTCTTCCGTGGTATATACCCCATAAATCATCGTTATCGCCTTGTTGGTATAGTGGTAAAATTTCCCATCCGATGAGGAGATTTTGTCAGCTAAGCAACTAACACACTAACCAACCAACTAGCAAAGGAACTAACCATATTAACTATCCATCATTCACCAAGCCAAACAGCCAACTGATTGATGAACGGGCTGACTAACCAACCAACTTCCACAACTAGCAGATAACTATGCAAGCAAAGAGCCAACCAGCTATCCAACAATTAACCATCCAATCAAATAGCTAAGTACTAACTAAACAACTACCAAAGGATCTAACAACCATCCCCCAAACCACCAGCCAGCAACCCAGCTAAACATCCAACCAATCACCCAACAAAATAACTAGCAACACTTTAAAAAACAATTAACCAACCTACCAACAATCACACTAACCAACCATGTAAGATGTTAACTATTCACCTTACAGAAGATAAACTAACACTAACACTAAAGTAACCACTCAACCATCCAGCCAACCAAATATCTTAAACACATTAACCAACCAACTACTAACTAAGCAACTAACACTAACTAATACAAATCAAAGCAATACCTCAAACTTCCTTGCGACAGTGACAGTTATTAAACAATATTATTTATTTGGGCTCATTTTATTCAGAACATTTTACTTCCCGGGTTGTGGTGCTCTGTAATTGGCTGCCATTGCTTTCCTCCGCCCACTTTTAAAACAGCAGTTAATCAGTGTTGTTTCATTTTTCTTTTTCTGACATGCACAAGACCCAACTTCCTCTGCGGGCCCGTGAGGATCCACGTATTTGCTCACAGACTGGGTCCGCATGTAAACACACACACACACAATAAAGACAATGGCTATTAGCATGCGCACCTGTGCTCCCGCCTGCGTCGCGCTGCTAATATCTTCTAAATCTCCACATAAGGTGCGCCTTCCACGGGGCTTACAGCACCATTTGCTCTAATAAATTCTTTTGGCAGCACGGTGTGCAAGCTGCTTCTGCGAGAGCCCCGCGAGAAGCCCCGCAGGACGGGAGGGGGGCGGCGGCAGTGGCACTGGAATATGAGGATAAATTGTGGGTGGGCAAGGGAGGGGTGTGTGGCGTTCAGTGGGGGATACACCCGGACCCTCAGCATCATCATCAACCTTCTTCCAAATGGAAACATTTTACAATTCTTTATCATCATTTCGCTTGCGGACTACACAACCAACAGACTAACAAAACGGCCAATTAAATAAATAAATTACTGTATACCTCACACACCAACCAATACATCCGACCTCTAAGTAACAAACTCTACCAACAAATAAACCAGGACAGACCCTCAACTTCAAAATATTTCATTAATATTTCATCTTCATTTAGCTCATGGCTGACTCCTGATCATTCCAACAGTATCATCAGATCAATAGTATCACAAATTTGATAGCATCACCACACCAACAGTACACAATAACAACAGGAACCTAATATCCTCCTGACTACCAGGAAAAAAAATATTGTCCAATCATGTTTATTTTGATATTCCCCAATCTTTGTGAACTGGAATAACGCAAAAGACATTTTTGAAAAAAAGTTTTTATTTTTAAGCTATAATGTGTCCACTACAGAGGACATTTTGAAAACTTAAATGATAGGCTCAAATACAGTTAAAATAATTCAAATAATACTTTAATGTGTTCTTAAGAGTCTTATAGAAAACATGTTAACATTTAAAGCATTTAAACGTTTTATTGTATTTGTTCAAACAAAAGTGTTATACACTTACTTTTCCTCTTCCCTAAAAAGTGCTTGCATTGAGGGAAGCCATTTTTTTAATGATGCAAACAAAGGTAGCAAAGCCCCACCCCTACACATTTGGTATCATTGGAAAGCTCCGAATGTCCTCTATAGAGCACAAAAGGAAATTAAGAAGTTAATTCAATTGCATGCACTGGGTGGGAGATATTCAGGTTTAAAAAGGTCCACTACAGTGGACAAATTTGAATTGCTGGTAGTCAGGAGGTTATCAATAGTATCATGATACCGATGCCAACTTTATCACATTACCAACTGCATCACAATACCAAGAGTGTCAACGGCAGCAAGAATATCACCCTGTCAAAAATATTGAAATATCAATAGTATCAACTGATGTGGTAAAGAATGACTCAAAATGTGAATTTTGACAATTATTTTTGTCTTTTTAGTTTAATTGTTGTCATATCGTCACCCTCTTAAAAATAATTGCCTAAGTCATTTATTTTTTATTTTTTATCCCAAATCATCTCATCATGATGCAAATGGTTAATTTTTTTGTGTTTCCTGAAAAATATGAAAAAATGACTTTTATTATTTTCCATGAAAGAGCGAGTGGCTCGAGCGCTCCAAATACGTGTGGAGGGGGGCGTCTAGCTCCAAACTCCATCACGAAGATGATCCGCCGATGAGAGGCTCATTAAAAGAGTCAGGAAGGAGAGTTGAGAAGAGGGGAGGCGGAGAAGAGGGTATCGAGGGGGAGTGTAGAAGGGGTACAGAAGGGGGGGCTTAAGTGTTGACTAATAGAGGCGCTCCGAGGTATTTATTTCTTATTGTTTCTCTGGAAAGTCATTATAGCGCACCAGAGCGCCGCCTTCTTTCGATTCCCGGCAAAGCGCACAAGAATGATCACAAGGGGGGCGTGCGTGCGGGTGTGCGTGTGTGTTTTTTGATTCACCCCCCCTCATCACGCCTACTCCACATTGAGGGACAAGCCCATGGCTTTGGGGCATCTTCAGACTGAGAGGCAGCTCCTTGCTTTGCAAAGAGCTGACACTTGTTAGATTACACAGACCATCATAGAATATCAGTGCCAACCACACCAAGTGTATCACGATACCAACAGTATCATGATACCAACTGATATTGCAATATCATCAGGGTCATTAAGTTTTGTGGCATCTTACTCTGGTCTTGCCTCTTTTTTTTCTTGGCCTCGATGAAACAGGATTCTAATTGTATCATTTAAGCATCTTTATCCAAAAGGGAATAAATGCACATCAAACCCCAACAATTGGCGGCCATTTTGTCTAAGTGGTCGTCAATGGCAGCAGCTGGCGATCACTTTTGGGGGGGTTAAACAGTTTAATAGTAATTATGGTCGAGCAACGCGCCGGCATTACAAGTAAACTTTTTACGGGCGCTCAAATTGTCTTCACAATCGGTTAATTGTGCGGCAGTGCGCCCACGCAGCGGGGCAAAGACGACATGAATACTATTAAGAGACACCTGCGCACCTCTGCGCTCACGTTTCAATGCGCCGCTTTGTTCAATTTCCTTCCACTAGTGCGCTAAAAGCTAGCTAGCGGCACAAAGTGGCCCACTCACAAAGAATAAATAAGTTGACATTCCAAAAAGTTTTCTTCAGTCTTTAATCAACAAGCGGAACACTTGATTGTGGAGCCGCCATTAAGTGCCGTGACCTTTCACTACAGCGAAAGATCAAAAAGGTATGCTGGAGGAGGGGGAGTGTAAACACTCAGCATTAGCAAAGCATGATGGGAGCCAGACAGCTGACTCCTTTTTATGGAGATGAGCACAGGTGACACCAGACTAAAACTGAGACAATACATGAGATTCTTGTTTGTCAAACAAGTTAGGTCTGTGTACCGGTTAAGGGGAAGTTTGTAGTTTTTAGCCTGACTTCATATTCATTTACCCCCCAAGAGTGTAGTGAAAGCCGCGAGTGATTTTCAAATATGGTCATGCAATTTTAAAAGCGTGAATATGTAATAGCAGAGACTGCATATCCACCCTCAATCGGATAGCAGCACAAGCAACTCCAAGCTAGCATTACCACTGTAAACAAGCCCACGTTAGCTAGCCAGAACACCGCTAAGTTAGTAGCTTGCTTTGCAATAGATCCTTCCAGTGTGAGGTCACGTTGAAGTGCGCCCCCTAGCGATGATGGTCAGGGCGTCAATGCGCGTGAATTAGAAAACAATCAGTGTGAGCTAGAAAATGGGTCCAACAGTTGATAAATCAGCTACCAATGCTATGGTGAACTTGTGCGCAGCCGACAGATGCTCTAATAGCTCAAACAGAGATGAGATCGTTCTTTCGGCTGCCGGCAACGATTCTAAACCAGATGGAAGACAGTGAGGAGTGAAAGACGAGCACGAGGGCTAGCGCGACTGTGAGCGAAACTAGGATGCAACTGCTTCGCACCCATAAAAATTGCTAGGATATGCTCAGATCATTCTATATCGGGTAGTTTTTCTCTTTTTCATATACAGCTGGTCATAACAACCTCTGATTGTAAATTCGAGGCAGACGAGATGAATGAGCCATATTATCTTTAGTGAAACAAGCATACTTTTTTTTTTTTTGCATAAGTATTCAAGTGATTTTGAACAAAAACTTAACGATTTAACATGAGTATTACAATTAACACTTTAATTCTGACTTGATTTCTGCTGAGGAATGTGTAGTAAACAACGTGTGGTCTGTTTGGTAGCAGGTAGCAAGCAAAGATAGCTCGAAGACTTCGATATACAGCAAGACGACACAAACAATTTCATGAATGATAATTTACACCATGAAAGTAGTGATCGACATACTGTTTCAACCAAAAACAACATACCTTAGGCTTCCACTTCCACTTTGCCCCTCAACAAACTTTTTTTTTTTTTTTGTAGTGAGCGGCTCCAAACGTTGCATTAATGTAGTGTCCTACTCGGGACGTTTTTTGTGACACTTGACATATTTCCCACCTTTTAAGAAAAACCCTCTTAAGATCTCCTTAATTTGTTGGTCTTTAGAGGTTTCTGGGGTTGGCATAAGTCTCTGATCTGAGGAAGTGTTTAGTCGGTGCTGGATTTCCCTTTGATTTATCTTTCTTTTCTTTGACCTTTCCTCTGGTCTCTTGACCTTCTGAACTTCACGGCTCTGGTGAGACTCTGAAGTATCCGATTAAAGTGAAAGGTAATGGGATTTTTATTAGGTTTTAGGTGGATTAATGAGTATAAATTTACACGTATTTACATACACGCGCACATGCATGCACACGCGCGCACGCACAAAATATATAATTAAAAAAAAAGAAAAAAAAAGAGCAATGATGATAAGATGTTGAATCGGTAACACTGCCGAACGAACAATTTTGAGCTCTCTCTTAATTAAAATTAAAAAAAAAAAAATTTTTAAACGCTCCCGGAAAATTAAGCTCTGTACATTCATTTGTTATGGGATGTTTGCCTCCCGGGAGCTGCGGGAGCTAAGCAGTGACGTCAGCTGGAAGGATCTATCGGGTGTTAATAGTACAATTTACAATCACAACAATGCTCATAATCTTGTCATGACTTTGAATTGTTAACGTCCACTCCAAGAGTAACAACATAATTTTTAGACTGCTGCTTATTTTTATTTTATTTATTTTTTTGGATGAAGGAACGATCCTAATAGTTGTTAACAATGGTATCATGAGGCTACTTGTGACTGAATTTACAGTCAAAATTCTAAAAAATTAAATTAAAGACTAACTGTGAGAGGTAGGTTTTTATACACATTAAAAAGTAGTATTTATTGCTAAAAATTGAAAACCGTACACCAATGTTATGTATAACTAACGGTATACTATTTTGAGGATACACCGGCACACCTGAAAATTGTTGAGTTAGCACAAAATATAAATATAAATATTAATCATTGAATTCATCTTTAGACAAATAATTCCCACCTTGAAGTGTTGTGACCACTGATCATGTGATCAAATACATGAATGACATTCATTCATATGATACAATTAAAACTATGGCAAACTTCCTATTAGCTTACATATGGTCTTATCCACGCATGTGCGTGTGAGGTCCATATTTGTGTGTGCGCGTGTACAGTATGTTGGCAAGTACACACACAAACACACACTTGAGCAAGCCAACCACCCTCTCTGATGGCTTGGGGCCCGCTGCCGTCTCCCATGGGGGTCATCGAGCGGCGCCAGGATTCCTCCACGTGTGTGTGCGCGTGCGTATGTGTGTGTTGAACAAAAGAGATGCTCTTGCCAGTAGTTGCGTCAAACGCAGCAGCAGCAGCCCAAATTCACCTGGAACCAAACGTCGGACAGTCAGCTGGTCGACGTGACGAACGAACCCTTGGGAGCCTGAAAAGTGGATGAAGGGAGGGAAGTTTGAAAGGGGACACATCATGGAAAAGTGGCTTTTACACAAAAACAATTCACTATTTGACAGTTACGCAGGACGAAAAATTACACAGGAATTTTTTGAAAATTAAATTGATATAATGTAGGCACAAAATACCAATTTATGGGTACAAAATAGGCAAAGCATGCGCAGTTATTTGCGGACACGTCGTAGCTATAAACTCCCAATGGAAAATGAATCTGTGGTCGGGTTAAAGGTTAAAGACTCACACGAAATATCAATTCGTTGCCATAAAATACGTCAATTTTACGCACCACATACTAATTTGCAGTCATAAATTAGTTAAAGTGTGCATATGGAAAAAATATTTGTGCTCATGAAACAGGTAAAACGTGTACTGAATTGTGGCCATTAAATAGATGTAAGATCATGCACACAAAATACTATTTTGTAGCAGCAAAAATAGGGAAAATATGCGTATGCTGTTTGAAATACTAATTTGCAGCCATAAAATATACATAACATGCATAAAATATTCATTTGTAGACATGAAATAACTACAGTATAATATGCACATAAAGTAAGAATTTGTGGCTGTAAAATAGGTAAAACGTACACAAAATACATATTCGTATTTTTTTTTTTATCCTTGGAACATATTGAGTGTCACAGAATTTTAATGAAGACACCTGTCTGCTGGCTTTAGAGTATATAATTTGTTTATGCCTACTTTTGGAAGGAGCTGGAAGAGGTAGTGACCTGGGTGTCGAGGGTCTGATGTGATTTTGTCCTCTCGTCTTGTTTCTTTTCCGCTATTGCTAGTTCTTTTATTTCTTTGTTATATTTGCTGGCGAAAGTTGTCAACAGTGAGACGCCCAATCGTCGTCATAGTAACAAAAGGGATTGGCATGGAACAGACTGTCCTCCCCAAAACAGAGTGATTTCAAGCAATGTGGATATAAAGTGTGTCATGTCAATGTCAGTGAGCTTTCATAAAGACACCTGGGAATGGTTTAAACTAGGGGTGTGAATTGCCTAGTACCTGACGATTCGATTCGTATCACGATTCACAGGTCACGATTCGATTCGATACCGATTAATCCCGATACGAATGGTCACGATTCGATACCGATTAATCCCAATACGAATTTATAAGTCGATTGTTGCGATTTTTTTCCATTCAAATTTAGAAAATACTATCAGTAAGCTTGTAGAGTGTAAGATTTATATGAAAATGTATTATTTATTTATCTTAAATTTCAGTCTTATAGAGGTTGTAATCTGTTTCATGTTTGAACAGCATTAAAATAAAAATATTAAGGCTTAATGTGCCGTTCATATAACATTCTTCCATGCTCAAGGTGTGAATCCTAAAAAAAAAAAAAAAAAAAAATCGATTCTGCCGATTATTGAATCGATTCGAGAATCGCGCGATGTAGTATCGCGATATATCGCCGAATCGATTTTTTTTTAACACCCCTAGTTTAAACTGTTAAAAAAAAAAGAAAAAGAAAAAAAGGATAATATTCCCCTTTTAAAATAAACATTAAGAATCACTTGCACACAAGACGGCCGTTTAGGTTCCTGCGAATACCTGATTCTCTCCCCCCTTCCACCCTTTTTGTCCCCTCCTGCCTCCCTCATCTCCCTTTAAAAATCAGCAAATCCATTTTGCTCAACAGCTGCACCTCTGTAGTGCGCAGATAACGAGGCGGGCCAGGCCCGACGCGGCAGCAGATAGGCCCAAATCTGGCCCCCTTTTTCGCTGAAATGCTAATGACGATGTGAAAGGAAGCACTTGGCGGGCCAAAAAAAACAAAAAACAAAAAAAACAAAAAAGGATGGACGAGAAAAAGAGAGACAGAGAGAGAGAGAGAGAGGGGGCTCTTGTAGATCTGTCACTTTCTCTGTTGACAGATATGTGCTTGTAAGTGCGCTCAACACTTGTTCCTGGTGTCTTATCTGGCGCCGCGCAGAATGCTGACCTACATTGCATCAAGCACAATGACGCCGCGCACAAACATGCTCTTCTTCTTCCTCTACCTCTTCTTCTTCTCCTCTCTTGTTTGTCCCCCCCCAAACAGTCGCCTCCCGCCATCACCTTAAAAAAAAAACAGATGGATTCAGAAGGAAATGCCGGCAAATCCCGCCAACAGAAGGTATTCTTCCTCAAATAAAAGCTCCAGGCTTAAATAAAAAAAAAATAAAAAAAAATTCGGAGTCCCTTCCTGATGTTTTATTGCGGTGGCAGGCGGGTGAGTAAATACGGGAAATATGGCCTCAGCTAAGCAGGAAAAAAATGCAGCATTTTTCAGCTGGGATGACGCTTGTGTTTAAGGGATCCCAGGACACAGAGAAGCTGGTAGGATTTTACCACTTTTTTTGCTTAGGGGTGTAACAAAAAAATAATAATTGAATTGAAAAATCGCTTTTAATTTTAAAAATGTGAGTGCACTGGATTAAATTGTACCTCTTATATCGGGATACGTATCAATCAAATTTTCCACTTATTTGGAGATATGTACAGAATCGTCTTTTAGTTGAGTTAAATCTCCCATGGAGAGACTGACAAGTTCATTCATATGAATGTAAAAATCACAAGAAACTCGTTGAATCATACCCTCTCAAACTGAGCCATATTAGACTGAATCGAATCCCACTGAATTGAACTGAATCGTTGCACTTCAAAATAGAACCGTCCTTGAATCGTATGACACCTCATGTATCGACATACTATACGTATCAAATCATCTTTTATTGTAAGACGCACCAGCACACACCTGAACTGACAGATTTACGTTGTTATGCAAGTCAAGTGATCGTTTTTTGTAATGGGTTTTAATAATGCCACCCACCCGCTCAAAAAATAAATAAATAAATAAATAAATAAAAATAAATAAATAAAAAATGAAAAATTCACCCAAGTCTGAGTCACTTCAATTTGAGTATCTGCCAATACCGATACATCGGATAAATCGGCAATAACAAACAAGAGTGTGCCCATTTTTTTTTTTTTTTTAAATAAAAATATTCATGATACCTTTTATATGGCTATAAGTGTAATGTAGCGGTGATTCAAAAAAAGTAAACAAATAAAATATTTTTATAGCATATCAGTGGTGCAAACTAACCATAAAGCCAAATTACACTGAAATATCCTGTCTTAAATAAACAATCTAAGATCTGAAATAAATGTATCAGTAATTCCACTTAGTGCAGTCACAAAATAAAGATCTTAAATGGTCAATGAATCAATTTCACACAGTGCAACATTGTAGAAGGAAAACTAGAGCACTTAACTACAATTCTAAAAGGTACCTTCTCATTCGTCACACATAAAATTCCTTTTCAGGGTGCCGCATAATGGATCACTCCATGCCAAAACAAGACCAAAAAATATTTTGATTTTAATTAACCTCGGTGTACTTGTTGATAGAAATGGTACAACACTATCTATAGCTGCTCTAATTTTAGGTCAATCGGACCAGGGGTTTAGGAGCTACAGACCTCCGAATTTTGACAATTTTTTGCAAAAACTGGGCGTGGCCACCTTCTTTTGAACACTTAGAGCTCAAGAACTACTGGGTCATTGGGTGGTACTGAATTCAGTGAGGATTCCAAATCTGCAATCATTAAGAAGATCAGTGCATCTTTTGACCAGTAAATTGACCTTGTGGATCATGTGACCTTAAAATTTTTCATGTAATGTCATCTCCCACGTTCTTTAAACCATATAAGGTTCAGATTTTTGGGGGGGAGGTATTTTTATATTTTTTTTTTACTGCAGCAAGAGTCAAAGTATTCAGACCCTCAAGATCTACAGTATCACTAAATATCATTGAATATTTGAGAGTTTGGGTGGATACTTTGACTAATGTCAACAGTAGCCACGCCACAATATGTAAAAGGATAACATCGCCCTGTTAAAGTTAAATTTAGTTGAGTTTCTAGTTCATTCTGAAATTTTGAAAATATGTTTGCCCTGGTTTTTATGTATTTAATTCAGTCAGTTTCTGCCAAAGTAAACAAGTGCAAAGCGAATGTGACAGTTTGCTATTTATAAGTTTATTTCTCACCAGTTAAAAAGAAGCAGGTTATTATCCGTAAGCGACTATTATTTCCCATCACATGACGCTCCCGCCCGCGATAATTACAGGCTCGCTCCTCCACATGCTAATTGCAGGTCGACTTAATTGTGTTTTAATATATGGGGAAACGTATAGCTGCTGCCGCCGAGATTGTTTTTGTTAAACGGATGCTTCGCTATGGACGCCCTTTGGGATGTGACCCCACTTGGCGCTGACTGGCAGCTGTCTGTGTTTCCTGGCAACTTCATATACTAACTAACTTCTAATGGCATTGAAGAAGACACTTCTAGGAAGCCAAATGGATGCTTTGATTACCTTTGTTTGTTTAAGATAACAATTAACAAAGACATACACGGAACCACTGACCTGAGATTTGTTTGAAGATTTCTCACCTATGGGAGAAAAATGCATACAAGTAGCAGGGTTATAATAGTATAGGATTTTTCATTATCGTTACTTTTAATTTGTTTTGACTTTTGTTGCTTAAATTCAGTTTTGCTTGAGGCATTTTCTGCCTTTATGGGACTTCAAATGGAATTCAAGAGTTGGTGGTGCCATCTTTGTTGGGATACTGGAAGCATATGTATCTTAAAAAGTTTGGGAAAGTTATCACAAAGAGAAGGAATTCCCAAACTCTGTGGTCGAGATACTGAAGAGGGAAGTGTGGTTTCAAAAGTTTGAGAAGATCTCGGAGCTTGAGAGTGTACATAACGAGGAATGGCTTCCACACAAAGAGCCTTAATGCTGCAAGGGAGGGTCCGGAGAAAGCGGGGCGAACGAGACGGCGTAAATTTGTCTGCGCCATAGGATTGGCGCCGCCTCATTAATTGCTGATTGGCATCGACGAGGAGTTAAACGCAACGGCGGAGGAGCAAAAAAAAAAAAAAAAAGTCGTCCCTGGCACAGGTGCTCGCTTGACGAATAACTGCTTTAATTAGCCTTATTCAATCACTCTCCTTCTTCTTCTTCTGTGCACCAGCAGCACTCTGGTATGATATTATCCTCTTGTTGTCGCCAGCGCTTCACAAACGCCCATCAGAGGTGTTTAGGAGGCGTTCTACCTGCTCGCTACTCTCCTGTCGTTTCACCTCGCAGGTTCGTCAAAGGGAAGAAAAGACGCCACTTGAATGGCTGCCGTCTTGGTCGACACATTGGAGGTGGAGGAGGTGCGCCGCCGCCTTTCAAGGGGAACATCTGTGAGGTGATAGGAGGGGAAAGTGGGCGTCTTTGCACCTGCTTTGCGGCTCCACAATGTCTCATTATTAAGGCCCGAGCAGGAAGACAGAAGGAAGTCGGCAGATTTTGAAGTGCATATTTTAGAGTCATGTTGGCCAATTGAAGGGGTTAAGAGTCCTCTAATGACGAACTTTGACCGAGAGATTTTGCCAAGATTTCAACCAAGGACATCTTCAAATAAGACTTTGCAGACTGGCACAAGAGTAGACCCACAAGTTTCCAGCATTGATTATTTTCCATTTATTGGTATGATACACAAACATTTGTCCACAGTATTATCTGCTTCGATTTCAGACCGATTGCGATGGACTTGGGGAAAGTTCATGATCTACTTGTTTGTTTTTTCAGACAACTCAACGTCCTCTGGGGGGAAAAATCCCATTCAGATTCGCTATCATCTGATTTGGATTTTGAACTTGCATAATCACATCATTGATTGGAATTATAATTTTTAAAAATGCAATTTAGTCATGTGGGGATATAATTTGTAGCAGGCAAGGATGGAACAGCTGCTCCAAAAATATGATTATGCCAACAAACGTATTGGGACACAGCTTTTAATGTATGAATGACTCAGTCATTCAGAAGTTAGACGAGACTCCATCCATCCATCTGTCCATCCATCCATCCATCTATCCGTGCCATTTCTCATCTGTCACGTCTCAGCTCATATTGACAAACAACTATTCATATTCACAGTCTTATTCAGATAGCTTCATTTAACAACTTGTTGTCCAAACATTTTCAACTAAGGTCTACATTAAAAAAAAAAAAAAAAAAAAAAAAAAAAATTGGACAGGAGAGAGAAGCTGACTTTCGCCATTATGAAGCATTCTCAACAGTAGATGCCTCTCTTGGCTTCAAGCAAAAATCAAGCTTGCCGTTTCCCCTCGGGGATCTCGCGGCACAACAACGCTGCAGGATTTGAGTGGATTGACACAAAACAAACGAGGTGATTTCCTTTGGATGGAGGGAGGGGGGATGGGGGGGGGGGGTGCGCTCGCCGACAAGTGGGGCTCCCCCGGGAGCACAAATGGAGATGTTAGCACTCCAAAGACGGAAGCAGGCAGTGTCACTGCTTTCATGTTAGCGAGAGACAGAAAGATTCTTCTTCGACTGTGTCATTTGTCATGACAATACAAAAAGTCTGTGTCACATTTAGTTTTTCTATTGGAAGAATGAAAGTGCCTTTACAAGCATCTAGCTCAGGGATGGGCAATCTCGGTCCTCGAGGGCTGCAGCCCTGCAGGTTTTGCAGGTTTCCCTCTTCCAACACAAGCTGTTTCCAATCAATGGGATCATTATCAGTCTAATGCAGAGCTTGCTGATGAGCGGAACATATATCAGCTGTGTTGGAGAAGGGCAACATCCAAAACCTGCAGGGCTGCGGCCCTCGAGGACCGAGATTGCCCATCCCTGATCTAGCTCGTAGCAGACATCTTCATTTGTGGGAAATTTAGCAAACTATGAAGGCTGCTAAGAAAATAAAGGAAAGCTGCAATTAATTCATAAATTCCATTAATCAGCCAACCATATGTATCCGTGTTTAACTTTTTTTTTTTTTTACCCTCAAAATTAACATCATTTCTTTGCATGCCCGTGAGTCTGCAGTTTTAGTATACAACCAGGTCACTGGTGACATCCTGTGAGGCCAAACATCATCAGTAGTGTATTTGAGGTCAACAAAAAGAGAGACGGGCTATCAAATCAGGGACGCTTCACTTTGTGTTGCAGCCTGATAACACAGACATTTGCTCGATCAACACATCTGATGCTTTCTGGACCCTCTCGGACCCCACACCTTTCTCCCCTGAATCTCGAGGGGCTCCACAACATGAGACGACATCATTTTGTGAAACTATGGTTGTCTCACCTCTTCACATCAATTGTAGCGAACAACAACCGAAGCAGGAAGATCATCATGTTCTCATTCGGTTATGTTTAAATATCATTTAGACTCTATTGTTTATGGCCCATTGTGCAAATGGAAAAAAGGGAACCGAAAAAAAAGAAAAAAAAAAGAATTTGTTTTCCAGCTACGCACATGATGAACTATGATGTGAGGAAAAAAAGGGGGGAAAAAAAACATTTAAAATATTCCAACAGTGTGACGCCTGACTGCTCCTGTTGATGGACAAAACCAAACTAAAACTTGTTTAGAAACACAGCTGAGAAGCTTTTAGACTTCCACATGCATCTTTAAGTACCAACAGCATTTAAACTAAGGTTACTTTGATATATTGAGTATCTCAACTAACTTTATAAGAAAAAGTAATATAACAAAATAAAATCTAAAAATGAGTAAAGTATAAAGTTATAAGTCGTTATTTATACCATACTTAGCAAGTTGTTTCATAGCTACATGTAGCCTAATCATCTGAAACTGTTTATTTTCTTCTTTGAAAGAGCCTTCAGTAGCATGATGGCGTCCCGGGCTTGAATAAAACAAAGGAAGCTGTTCATGAGATGTGAATGTCGTTATGAAGAAGAGGGTTTTTGAGTCGATAATGTCCAAAAGAGAGCATCTGATTAGCTGCAGGAGATCATCTCTAGATCCTCATTGAGGCTTTGCCCTGCTGACAAATGTCATTTGTTTACTCAATCAAGCTGATTCGGCAACTTTAGCCTCAAATGGCCGCCGCCAACATGATATTATTACAAGCTGTGCAGTGTTCATTCAAAGGATCACATTCTGGGTGATTGGGTTTCAAGCTAGGGATAGAGTTTTAAAGCTTTCAATTTAGGGTTGGTGTTTCAAGCTTGAGTTACCATTTCAAATTAGGGTTTCAAGCTTGCGTTTGGGTTTCTGGCTCGAGTTAGGGTTTCAAATTAGGGTTTTAAGTTTGAGTTAGGGTTTAAATTCGGGTTTAAAGCTTGATTTGGGCTTTCTATTATGGTTTCAAAATTTTTATTTTTATTTTTTTAAATATGCTTTGAAACTTGAATTGGGCTTTCAAACCAGGATTTAGTGTAAAAAATAAATAAAGTCAAATTTAAAAAAAGCTTGTGTCCTCTTCCCCTGATGGCGCAGTGGTGAGACACGGCACGTGTGTAGGTCTATTAGTTTAGTAATTGCTGGCCGATTAGCAGACGCGGCACTTGGCAGGGCCCGGAGGCCCGCACGCTCCCTGGAAGGAGAAGCACCTCCTGGAGGATCCTGATACAATACAGCCGCCTGGCCACCATACATCCTGCTCGTCCTCCCCTCCTGGGTCGCCGCCTCCATCAATCCTCCGCCGCCTGTCTGGACGCCGACCAGCTGGCTTCATTACGGCCTCCTGTTCCTCCTCCTCTTCGTCTTCCTCCTCTGCCTTCCGCCACATTTTCCCACTGTTTTATCTCCGGCGCTCGTCCAGCCTTCGGACCTTCATGCGAGCTTTCTTGCCACGTAACGAAAGAAGCCAAGTGGCCATTGTGCTGATTTGTTCTCTGATGCTTCTTCTGAACAGGAAGTCAAAATTATTCTTCACAATGTGTTCTGTGCTTCCCCAATAGTCTAAATATGGCATTCTAATTAATATTGCATTTGTGGAATATAAATGCAACGGTTTTTAACCATCTCAGGGAGCGGCCATTTTGCCACTTGCTGTTGACTAAAAATGACTTCACAGTACCAGGTGGGCTCAGCTTGCGAACATATCAGGTACGTAACCTTGGGTTAATTTTTTATTCCCCCCAATCAGGGATTCGGACAGGTTAGAGTTTCAAATGATTGTTTCAAGCTTGAGATAAGGTTTGAAATTGAGGTTTAAATTTTTAGTCCAAAACTAAGCTAGGGTTTTAAAATAGGTTTTCAACCCATGGTTAGGCTTTCAAATGAGGTTTTCACTCTTGAATTCAAATGAGGGTTTCAAAGTATTGTTTCCAACAAGAGGTGAGGTTTTAAAGTAGACGGTCAAGCTTTGGATAGAGCTTCAAATTTCTTTTTAAAACTAGAGATTGAAACCCTAATTCGAAACTTTAACTCTAGTTTGAAAAGCTAAACCTGACTTAAACAATGGCTGAAAGACCTAACCCTGGCTTGATCACCTCATTTCAAACAGTAACCCTAGTTTGAAACCCTAACCTTGGCTTTGAAACCCTCATTCGAAAGGCATAACCTAATTTGAAACCCTAAAATTAGCTCAAACCCCTGCTTCGAATCACTAACTTTGGTTTGAGAAACCATAACCCAGGCTCAAAACGTTGTTTTGAAAACTCAGCTCTGAAACCCTAAACCAGGCTTGAAACCTTAATTTGAAACCCTAGCTCTGGTTTATGCAAATCAAACTCAAAATCCCAACCTTAGTTTGAATCTATAACCTCAACCCTAATTTGAAATCTTAAACCTAATTTTGAATTTACCCTGGCTTGAAACCCTAACCTTGGCTCACCCCTGACTTTGAAACTCTTAACTGTAGTTTGAAACCAAAACATCTGGCTTGGATTAGCATTTCAAGCAAGGTCAAGTAGCTCCTCAAAAAGAGACATTTTTCGACAATTACTTTTAATATTCGATCCTATTAAATTATGATGAAAACAATTTCCAACCCTGTAGCAATGTTGCGCGGCGCCAGAGTGCGTTGATGCCGACTCGCATCTTTCATCTCCATTCATCTTTGCGTCCCTGCTGGCTCGCATACACCAAACACAAAGTTCTGAACTTGTACAAGCCTCTTGATCACAGAGTTAAATTCTGACGCTAATCAGCAGGCATCCTGATCCACTCACTTTGCCTAATCTGTGTAAATCCAGATTAAAGCTGCCATTATGACACCAGTCAAACAGTCTTTTCTTTCCGCCACTGTGTCTGTGTTTGACGGAGCTCTGCAGTTGGACGCCGGACGAGCCACAGCTGACTTAGTCACCCTGCCTTTTCCCGTTTGTCATTATTTGCTTTGGAGGGATGACGGGAACTGGAGAGCAGACCGCAGATGGTCCTGTTGATTGTTTCTTGATAGGACGCCGCTGATAGGCAGATGGCAGGGAAGGGTTGCAAGTGGAAGTCTTCTACAAAGTCCTTTCAGAATCTTGATGAAGTCTGATATGAAAAATTTATTTATTATTTATTTTTTATTTACTTTGCTCTTCGTCTTCATGAGTAAGACACAACTCATTTTCCTATAACGGATCATATATGATAGCAATTCATGAATTCTTCTTTGAAAGACCCCTGGCCATGGTCAACATAACCCTAAAATGGCCTACTTCCATTTTGAACCCTCAAACCCAGCGTAAATTAGTTTTTTTTTTTAAACTCTAACCATAGTTTAAACCCCAAAACAGGCTTGAAACTCAAATTTACTTCAACCAAAGTTGATCAGCTATTGCATCACTTTTGTGGTTGGGGTGCTTTCATTTACTGTGTGTGTGCGTGTGAGAATATGTTGACATCACGCTCCGGTGCGCACACATGCATAAATAATAAGTAAAACTTTGCTGCACCTCTCATCAGTCTGTGTTGCTGGCCCCAGTGTGAGTCACCTTCAAGTTTGCAGCCATGCTACGATTACTTCACATCTGTGTTGCATGGAGTGTTTATTGCAATTTGAATGTATTCAGTTTTATTCACTATTTATTTTTTAAACCCACTGCTGTCATTGTGAACATGTTAGCATGCGCATATGTATGTATGAGTGTGTGTAGTGTGTCAGTGTGCATTACAGCAGTATGTTGTTTTGTTTTTCTGCTTCTTTAGCTTCGACAACACAAAGTAGACGAAGGGGGGGGGGGGGGGGGGGGGAAGACGTAGCTTTAATATCCTTGTCTGCAACAAGGCAGCGTCTTGATGCAATAATCTCAAATTAAATCATGAATAATGGAAGGAGGAAAGTCATGAAGAGGGATTAATAATTCAATAGATAAATAATTTACAAAATAATCAAATACATAAATAATGACGGCCGCCATAAATAAAGAATCCGATTAAATCTTTCCAGGCAGACAGCCTGGTGCAGAAGGCTAAAATCAAAACAAAACGAATAAATACAGTAGATTCCTACAATATGTATTGAGTGAGAAATAGCTTTGTGCTGAAGTCGTATGTGTTATTTGACAAGTGGAAATTGTTAGATGGATCACTGCATGCACACACATACATTAAAAATAATTTGCACATGCTGTCATGTGACATGTCATGCAGCTATGAAATGGCTCATTTAGGTTTGCATCTACTCCATATATCATTTATGCATAAATATACAGTATGCGCTGTGCTGTATGCAGCCGCTTGATTAGAAACACATGCTAACAACAATACAATACATAAACAATACAGTGTGTGTATGAAGAATTCATTATGGTTCACTATTTACTGTATTATTGAGGTTTGCTGTAGTAGGGTTACTAGGGTACAACTTTTCTGCATTAGTCCAACAAATACCTAATCCTAATTTTCTATCCCTAGCTCTACATAGTTTGAATCTTTGGTGCTTCATCCAACATTCCTCGTCCAATACACTATCCTTAGTGTTACATTTCTTGTTCTTACTTACACTCTAAAAACAGTTGGGTTAAAAGTAAAAAATTATGGATCAAAAATGGACCGTTTCACTTCAATTTTCTGTGTTGTATTGTATAAAATGATGCAAATTTTGACCCAAATATGGGTCAAATTAAACCAAGTATAGGATTTGACCCAACTTTATGGGTTGTAATATACAAAATGATTTTTTTTTTTTTTTTTTTCTTCTTCTTACCCAATGTTGGGTCAAATTGACCCAAGTAGAAGATTTAAACCCAACTTTTTGAGTTGTTTTATAGAAAATGACCCAATTTTGGCCCACTGGTGGGTCAAATTGACCCAAATTGACTGTCTGGTCCAACTTTGTGAATTGTTTTACACAATATGACTGAATTTTTGACCCAAAGTTTGGTCAAATTGACCTAATTTGTAGTCCTAACCTCCTGTTTTTAGGTCTTAATTTCAAATCCTAACCTTGTATCACCGGTCCATTATTCCCTGTCCTTCATTCTTTGTATGAACCTTCTAATATTCCTTTAAGGATTCCTAGTCCAAACCTTTTATCACTCATCCTAAATTCCTAGTTCAGACTTTCCATCACTTTTTTCCAACATTCCTAGTTCTAAACCACAATTCATGATCCTGAATTCCAAGTCAACTTAGGATTCTATCCTCCCTGGTTATACATTTACTAGTCTAGTTTTATAGTCTATACTTAATCTTCAACCTCAATCTGTGGCCCAACAGTCCTTGTCCTTACCTTACATTCTAACTTTGGTCTTACAATCTTAGTCATAACCTCTTATACAAAATTGATCGTCCTAACCTTCAATCATTTGTCCTACAACATTCCTATTCCAAAACTTGTATCCTTTATCTTTTTTCTAGTTAAGCATTCCTAGCCCGACCCACTCTACTTCTTCCAACATCATATTTACCCATCTTTATTTCCTTTCGTTTCTGTATACTCACTTTGTTTGCGTCCTCCATCTACCAGAGTCCGTTTGTCCTGAGTCAAGTATGATGAACTAAACGCTAGGTGTTGTCCAGTCCTTGTGATAGGAAAAGATAAGCAGGTGACATCCAGAATGCAACACCTTAAAGATCGTTCCGGGAGCATGAATGGCTTTGTGGGGGACTCGAAACAGTGATTATCTTTGTCACAGCTGCCTTGGGAGTGTTATCTATAGCCACACACCTCTTCCCTTTCAATGTGAGATGACAGCACCCCTTTAGTTCCCCTACTTGCTGTTTGGATGTTCTGAAGTGCTTAAGAGATGTCGGCCGATATGAATTTAAGTGTCAGTAAACCCACGCGGGGCTTTTTTAAAATGGTACACCATCCAGCCTTGTTTGATACAGAAATTTTGTTCACAGATTGCCGTAACAGACATGCTATATGTGAAAATCTGTCATAGTGAGACCATATAAAAACTTTTGATTACACTTAAAATACATTTGAACATATTAAAACACACTTTAGTATTTGTTATTGCCTGTTCTATCAAGTGCGCACTGTCAAGAAATGTGAGATTATCGTATAATGTGACTAAATTCTGGTTTGCCTGCATCAAAATCTGTGATACAGCGGAGGCGTGAAGGATGAAGCGCAATATAGCGGGTAACTCTGTATTTCCATTTGTATAAGCGGCAGGAAAATTGATTTCCTGCCTGAGTGGCACACCCGGCTGTTATTTACATGTTAAAGGCACTTTTTTTTTCCCAAGTGCACATTGTACACACAGCAAAGAGACGAGAGCAACAGTGCGACAAGTTTGTCACGCTCGCCACAAAAACGTCAAAATGGTGTCACCACAGATTCGAAATAAAAGCAGATGAAGAAAACAGCAGTGAGGGTATAATCAAGTAAGACGTCACTAAGCTGATTTCTGCTTTCAGTAGCGTGCGTGTTTACCTTAAATCAGGATGGATATAATCGATTGTTAAGAAATGTGCGATTGTGTGAAATTGATTAACTGTCGCTTCAAGCAGCTGAGGCAAAATGTATCACTTCAGTCTGTAAAAATTCCATCCAAAATGGTTAAACAGGCTTTATTATACCTCAAATAGCTGCTAGATTAGGCCTCTTAATTATTAGATTAGGTGACTTGACCTAGGCCATTATGTTGCTGTGACCTGCCCTGGCTTGACATCTTCCTATCCATCTGCACTCTGGCATACTTATCTAGTTGAAACCGGTTAAGACCAATCAGGTCCCCAGGTCACACATAGTCACATGGGCAAGGCTGAGCCGCCCCTGTGTGTATGCCAAGACAGTATAAGAGTAGAAACAATTTGGGACAGATTAGACCTTCTTCCACATCCAGCAGAAAAGACTGCACAGCTGTGTACTCGATCTTTCTGGCATCCAGTAAATAGTTCATCAGCGAATATGTAGTCTTCTGGTTGTTGTTATTAGTATAGCGAGCATTAGAGATAAAAGAACCAATGAAAAGTTCCCATCAAAACTTCAGATAGAAATATGCTGAGAAGTAAACTAAGTATACAAAGTTAAGACTAGGAGTGGAGATCAAGGACTAGAGTTTAGGAAAGCTTGGAATGCCGGACTCAGACTAGGAATTTAGGTGTAGGATTGACGTTTTATTCCTCTTAAAGTGACATACACATTGACAGAGAGGATGTGGTCTTTTTGTCAAGCTGTCAAAGTCATCAGTCGCTGGTTCCCGTGGAGACAAAAATGAAGCATCATTAATTGATGTGCAGTAGCTATCAGTCTAAATATTTAGTCACCTCTCACAGACGACTTCTTCATTTTAAATGGCTTAAAAATACTTTATGTGTCCACTTGGGGCTGTTTTTAAATATTTGATCAGCATCATGAATAATGAATTAATGACTCATGCACAATGTGTTTTTCATTTATGTGTCCACAACCTGACTTTATGGGTTGACATGATGACATTTACTTATGAGTTTCTTTATCCACAAGACCTGAAACAAAAGTTTGTCAAATATTTAGTTTTATATTTAGATTTAAAGCATAAGCATGTGGTTTGTTATTTTTAGGCCAAATAAATTAACATTTTCAGGGCTGAAACACTCAATGACTCACAAAATTTTACTGCTGTGTAAATTTGCGTGAAATTTACATTTAGCTCAGTAGCACCCCCTGGAATGTTTATATAATTCCTGATTGTCTATCCAGAGCCCTTCTGCGTTATCTTTCCATTCTTAATCTTATTAACCTAACCTATACTGAGTCATACATTCATATCCCTATCCTGAGTTCTACATTTCTATCCCCACAAGACTTCATGCCTAGTTCCAAATTGCTAGTACTCACTTCCTATTGTCTTGTCGTAAATTCCTGGTCCTAACTTCTATTTCTAGCCCTACATTCATTGTCCTAACCCTCTACATTGGTAGATTTTATCCTAGTCCCAACCCCCTAGTTCTACTCCTGCAATCCTAGTCTTACACCTCTGGTCAAAACTTTCTTGCCATGTTAAAAACGTTGTACCACTAGTCCTGCATTTCTAGTTCTAACCCACTCACTCTAACCCTAGTCAGACCCTGCATCATTCTATTGATTTGAGCTATATTCTAATTGATGTTCTTTTCCCTTTGATATCAACAGGTAGCATTAATGGCGGCAGAATATAATATGGAACTACACTAAACCACTCCATGTCAAGACCAAAGGTTAAGAAGAGCTAGAGTTGTTTGTATACAGAGATTAGTGTTAAAGAAAATCCTGAAATAATTGATAAATGATAAAAAAAATAAAAATAATAATGATCATGCTGTTGCATGTATTACATTTAACTTTTTTTTTGGTAACAAACATTTTAATAGTGCGAATTGGCATGGGTGCCTAAATGAGCACACACTGATGCATTAAGAAGACATTAGGGCTGCCTTTTAAAGTCATTAAAAAACAAAAACAAACCTACAAGAAGAATTTGTAGAAAATGCTGGGAAGCAGCAGGAAATAATGTTTTCATCGATGATAAAGAAGCGCTGATCAAACTTGACATATTTCTGAAAACATGATGACAAAACGGCACTAAATGAACATTTACTTAATTGATTGCAAGTTTAATGGCTTGTTATCCATCACGTTTATGTGAAGAACATCCTGGAACTTTTTATTGTGATCTTCTTGATATGTACTTGACGTTTAAACACATGGTGCACTACTGTGTTGTACTTTATTGTACTGTATTCTTATCGTGTTTCATGTACCTATAATGTACCATATTTACTTCATAATTAATGGTCTTTACAAATATAATGCAGAATATTTATACCATATTTACTGCCCATAGGCATTTAATGTCTCATATTAAGAGCATATTTAATATTCTGTACCACATTTACATCATCTGTAATGTTGTATGCTTCTCAGTGTACCTGATTTGCATCCTACTTAACGTTCTATATACATTTAGTGTACCATATTTACATATTTCATTTATATGCCTCTAATGTATCATATTTACTTATTTAATGTTATATTAAACTAAAATATAGCCTATCATATTTATACATGCAATATATTATAACTACATCATATTTAATGTCATAAAATGACAAATACAAAGTAAACATGCAGTTTGAAAAAAAAAAAAAAAAGTATGAATGCTTTTTACGCTTAACGTCCAGCAGTCAGACTTTGGCTTCAGTTGTTACTTCAGGAGAAAGAACGGCGATGGCGGCAGCTGGCAGGTGCGGCAGTTTATCACAACGCCAGAAATAATCCAAAGTGACAACTGGCAGCGGCACAAATGATTTATTAGTCTTTTTACTCGGCTCCTAACCATCCTCGGGGCGGGAATCAATTATTCACCGACGACGTGTCTTCAAATCATTAATTCTGCCATGAGCGGGAGACGAGTCGAGTCGGACGGGCCTTGGACGAGGTTTACCGGGTGAGTTGTGCGACACTGGGTCACGCCGGCCAGACCGGAGTGCAACAAGATGTGAGGAACCTTTTTTTTGGTCCATTTATACCAATTAAGCTTGTCACAACATTAGGATTCACAGGAACAGCAGCTTTGTGGCACCCAAGTGAGTTTGACGGCCTAATACCAGCTCTAGTCAGAAGTAAAAAAAACAAAACACTGCACTCAACCCCTGTTGATGTAGATGTCTTTTTATTTTTCATTTCAAACATATTTAACCTTACAGTATTAAAAGTTAAACTTACTGAAACACACATTTTATAATATTTCTTAGCGCTTATGCTCACTTTTCGCTGTCAAGTAATGTGATGATGATAACATGAAATGATAACGTAGGATGTTACTCTTCGATGGTACACTTCGGTAACAGGCTACAACGTTAATTCCACGAGTGGTGAAGCCCACGTTTCACCGCTAGCATTTTCTCCATTTGTAGCAATTAGGCATGTCACAATATTAGGAACAGCAAACTGACAGTGGAGATGAGTGAGATTGACGACATGAAAGGTGGCGCGGAGTAGACTCATTCTTCTTCCTTTGCCTGGGAAAGGCTTCAAGTTTTATGTATAATTAATTTGGTTGTGTTTTGGAAAGTTTCGTTTTATCTGCTATAATTCCAGCCCTCTCATCTTTATGAATACAAAGCATATATAATGCGCCGCCCGCCTGTTATTAATTATGGAAATAACACAACAAAAGCACATCCTAAATCCATTACGCTGGTAAGCAAGACTTGTCTCAATAAATCAGCATCTACAATCAAAATTGAAATCATTTTTTATGCATAATGTATGGGCTTGTTGCCTGCAACATCTGTTCATTATGCAGAGTAATGCATTCTTGTAGTTTTTTAAAAACTTGCGTCCTATAAAATAATCATAATGACTGCTTCATTACGGCTCGCGGGAAGACACCAGTACATTTTACAATACGCCGCCTGATTTACGCCTTCATTTACTTCTTTTATGGTTCACGCCGTCGCAGGTTTGAAGGGAGAAACGTGTTTGTTCGTTGTTTTTTTTCTTTTTTAATACATGCAAAGTAAATGAAGCACACGTGTGAAATGGCTGTGAAAGCTATGCAGACCGTGAGTTCACCACTGTCATTCATCATAGATAAGACAGATAAAGCAGATAGACAGACAGACACAGACAGACAGAAAGCTAGGTAGTTAGGCAGGTAGCTAGCTACTGCTGTTGCTAGCTAGCTGGATAAGTAGCTAGGTGTGTAAGTAGCTAGGTAGGTACTGTTGCTTTCTAATTAAGTAGGGTGGGTGGGTAGCTAGCTAGCTAGCTAGCTCGCTAGCAAGCTGGGTAGGTAGCTATGCAGGCATAGGCGTGCACAGGTAGACCCCTAGTGGTGCTGACACCCTTGCCCCTCTGCCTAAAGTGCCCTTTGGAAAGTTTGTTTTTTTAATTATTTTTTTTATTTTATTTTTTTTAAATAAACACTTTACTGAGAACAGGTCAGCGTTGACACAATCTTAGAAAAGCTACATGATTAATGGTGTGTGCGTGTGTTGCACCCGTCCGAGCTGTCGCGCTCTCTCTCGCTCTCTCTCTCTCTCTCTCTCGCTTTCTCTCTCCCTTTGTCACGTGAACGCTAGCCACCGTTGGTCGCAGTGGGACAGACACACACACACACGCATCTCCTTCCCCTGCTCCTCCACCAGCCAGGTAACTTATTTGAATCCAGCGAAATTGTATTGGTTGTTTGCCCTCTATTCCTTACCTATAATCATTTTCATTTTTTCCATTCATTCATTTGTTCATTTATTTCAGGCAATAATCAACATGAACAATATATCAATTTGAAGAAAAACTTAGTAAGTCCCACCCCCAATGTCATTAATATCAAAAACAAATTTAGCTACTTTCCTACAAACTTGCACTAACCAACAGTGGTTGTCATAATGCTGAAAAACTATGTGTATATAAAAACAATGTGTTAATTAACTAACAGGACATCAACAGCTCATACCAACAATGGTAGAGGTGGGAATCTTGGGGCACCTCACGATTCGATTGCGATTACGATTCAGAGGCTACGATTCGATTATAAAACGATTATTGATTTCCCCCCAGGCAGCAGAAAAAAAACAATGTATTTTGGTGCTTTTAATGTTTCGTACATTAGTTACAAAAATAGTACAAAAGTCCTCTCAGGCCTAAATAAACTACTATTTCAGTATCAAGTTAACAGTTCAAAACAGTAAATAAAATACTCAAGTCCTCATTCTGTAACAACAGCTTTTAAGTATATTCAGTCTTCAACAGAATAAAACATAGCATTGAGCAAAAATAGATTATTTTTATCCACTCAAAAGTGCACTGAGATATAAATGAAAGACAATGTGAACTACTACTTCAATACAAATGCCTAAAAAAAAAAAAAAAGTGCTTTCCTGCTTTTTAAGTTGTGTAAAGATGAACATGTAAACATTAAAGTTTCTCAGAGGTACAAAAAAAAAAAAACCCTCAAGTGCTTTTCTGCTTTTTAACTTGTGAAAACATGAACGTGTAAACATTAATGGGATCGTTCGGCTTTTTTAACATGAATCTCAATTTGATCCTCACCTCCCGTGTGTGCGATCAGCACTGACTTCTTTCTGACAGCGTTCGGTGACACGCGTTCATGTTCGACGTTGGACGAGAGGAAAATAGTCCAGCAAGCTGGCTGGGGTCTCGGAAATAAAGCGTTTTTCTTCTAAAAAAAACTATTTGTTTTCAAAAGCGTGATACATTTCCACCACAATACTCTTTTCTGAATAAAGTCAGACGCCATTACCGCCAGCCACTACTTTTCTGTTCGTTCGTTCGTATCACTGCGCGGCGCCCTGTAGAACGCTAACCGACGCACTGCAGCCAGCTAGCTGATACTTCCGCCTGAAGTTGTTTGCCTTTTCGGAGCAGGTCTGATCTCACGAAGAGGTGGGTTGGTCAGCTCAGCCATGCTTGTTGTTGTTTTGAATGTCGAGGCGTGAGTTGTGGATGTGTACTCTCGGTCCATCCCATTAAGCGTCCCGAAGACCGCGTGCGCTAGTGAGTTTCAGTTCCGCGTACTTTCCGCTCCGGTCCACTTTTAGTTTCGGTTCCCTTGGCATATTTATATAATCGGAATTTGGACTTTTGTGAATCGTTCTCGATTGTTCCACGGCCGAATCGTGAATAATCTAAGAATCGGAAATTTTGCACACCTCTAAACAATGGTAATAAAAAATAACAATCCCAGCTTGGGTAAAAGACAAACTAGAAACAAAAGAGGTCCACAAGTCACATTTTGTTGTGAAGTAGTAGGGGTGTGAATTGCCTAGTACCTGACGATTCGATTCGTATCACGATTCACAGGTCACGATTCGATTCGATACCGATTAATCCCGATACGAATTTATAAGTCGATTGTTGCGATTTTTTTTCATTCAAATTTAGAAAATACTAATCAGTAAGCTTGTAGAGTGTAAGATTTATATGAAAATGTATTATTTATTTATCTGAAATTTCAGTCTTATAGAGGTTGTAATCTGTTTCATGTTTGAACAGCATTAAAATAAAATATTAAGGCTTAATGTTCCGTTCATATAACATTCTTCCATGCTCAAGGTGTGAATCCTAACCTGAAGTCAGACGTTTTGTTGAATATTTTTCCATTAAAAATGGAAGTTTAAAAATCGATTCACACACAAAAAAAAAAAAAAGGCAATGATGATAAGACGTTGAATCGGTAAGACTACCGAATGAACAATTCTGAGCTCTAAACAAAAAAAAACAAACAAACAAAAAAAAAAAAAAAATCGATTTTTTTTTTTATTGAATCGATCCGAGAATCGCGCGATGTAGTATCGCGATATATCGCCGAATCGATTTTTTTTAAACACCCCTATGAAGTAGTATATGTCTCATACAGCACAAACAAATGAGCATAAATTAGCCGAATGGACACCTAATGAGCTAGTTCAAAATGCTATATGCTAATTCAATAATAGAGAACGTCAGACTAATGACGGTAAAAGGAAGCTCTCTGTGAACCATGCATTGAAAAGCAATGGACTTTGGATCATTAACAATAAAAATACCCCAAAATCCGGGCGCTCGCATATGTGACACTTCAGCATGCCCACTCGAAAAACTCACCGCTTGCCACTAGCTAGTAGTCACTAATCCCATTCAAAAGCAGTCCAATACGTCCTCGGTGGTCGAAGCATTTTAATTAAGTTGCATTGTGGAAATACTGTATCAGAAATGCCCGGATGTTTGGAATTGTCACTTGCCTGTAACAAAATACCCTTTTGCCTTCTTGTAATGCCAACTGTCAGTATTATTCATTCGCAGGCCCTTGGGCTGTTTGGTTACTAGTTGGTCTAATTATGTACTCTTATTCAATTTGCGCAAAAAGTGCCCTTTTTTCCCCCCCCCCAGAGCACTTGCCTCCGAAAATGTCTGTGCACGCCACTATATGCAGGTACTAGTACCTACAATAATTGCACTACAGTAATTTCATAATACAGTAATTTTGCGATAATTTATATGAAGGAATCATCATAGTTGGTTTATCAAAACAACATAACATCTTTGTTAGTTAAAACAGTTCCAAGTTGCCTTTGAAAAAACATCACGAAGCCCCATGGACACCTCCATGAAATCAAAACCATGATGAATAGTTGTCGTTTGCTTCTACATATGTTTTTAGAGCTGTTAAACGATTACATTTTTTGATCAGATTAATCACATCTTAGAATTTTTATTAATCACGAGTAATCGTTTAACTAAATAGGCTTTTTAATCAACATTTTTGCCCGCCAAATTTAAAGAATACCTATTATGTGTTAATTCTTTTGACATTTACTGTTATGAGGACATCTTCAGCATTTTTTGATCTACTGCACACGTTCATCCTCCTCTTTTTCTAATCAGTTAATTACTTGCATAATTTAAAATGGGGGGAAAAATGAAAAAATGAATAATAAATATAATAAATATAAAATACAAATATTCTGAATGTCATACGCAAACATTTATTAAATGCTTTACTAATGCATATAGTTATGTTTATTGCTCAAACACAACCTGTGCTACCTATAACGTATCTGCTGTCAGCTAAAGGATCAGCTGCGGTCAAAATTAATAGCGTGATTGATCTTTTGTGTTTAATTAATTAGTTAACGTTTTACCTTTGACAGCGCTCGTTTTTATGCTTCATTCATCCCGCGACACAAACAGGAAGTCAGAGGTTGCGAAGTACAACCATGGAGCAGTCAGTTTGTATGTTGATATTTCGTGCATTGAGTCGTGGTGAAATATTGACGAGGTGACCTCCTTTCTTCTGCTGACCATAGCTAACGTGTCACCTGTGTCCTCGGGTCAGGCCTCAATTATTGATCACCTCCTCTCAAGCGAAAAATATGGGAAAATCTCCTTTTCACCTTATTAAACACGGTCTCCTGATGCCTTTTGATTGCTCGTTTAGCCATCAAACGTCTAACACAGGAGTGTCAATGTATGCCCTATGGGCTATAAAGCCCTTTATGTTTTTAACTTTAATAAACCGATTTAGGGGTTAATTGTTCATATGTTTTAGAATCACAAAAACTGTTTAGCATCTCTGAAAGTATTTATTTTTTTAATGCTTTTAAAAGAGTAAAAAGTTAGGCAAACACAAATTGGCACCGTGTGATCTGTTCCAATGTTGGCAGCCAACCAGGTGGCTGGAAAGGGATGATGGGTTTGCAGTAAGCGGCAGCTGAGCCGGGTGGGGAGGAGTAGAGACTGGAAGAGGAGGAGGAGGAGGAGGAGAGACGATCAGGTAGGGACGCGGGGCATGTTGTCGGGGCGGTCGGGGATCAGCGAGGAACAACAGCGCTGCTCCTGTGCGTCTGCTCCCTGACACGTCCCCTAATCTGATAACGAACGAGGACAGGTTGCCTGGGTTGCTACCTGGCAGCCCACCTGCGCGACCACCGCCACCAGATTGGGGCGGATAAGGCCCCGGCCTGGGCTTGGCAGGCGCTGGGCCCGCAGCCTCGTGAGGACGCTTAAAGGGTGATTAATCATTGTTTCGGCAGCAGGATGTGGGGACGGGAGGGGAATCTGCGTCGCACACCTCTGAAGCAATTAATCCCCGTGATCTCCACCAGGTTTGTCTTGTAGATAAGTCGGCCTACCAAATTGTTCCCAATTCATCAAGTGAGCTCTAAAAACACACAATTTATTCCCCGTCATTTTTTTTTCAACCCCCCCCACCCACAAAAAAAACACCGACTTGCGTGGGTTATATTTAAGGCATTCACTCCGGATTATGACGGGAATCTGCTTTGTCTAAAAAGTAGAAGTAGTAGGAAAGAGGAACCTGAAACCATATAACCAAATATTTAATCATCTATAACAGCTTTAAAGTGCAGCATCAAGAATTTGCTATCTTTTAAAAGTTAGCTCGCTTCACCTCTAATAAAAAGTTGACTCGCCTCTGACAAACTGCATTGACAAACCAAGATTGACATTTATGACATCTTGAATGTTTTCTTTGATGGAATTCCAACATTGATAATTTGTCTTCTTTTTGGGAAAGTTTAATATCAATAATTTTACTTTTAATTAAATTTTTAAAAAAATGACAAATTTCTAAATAATGGAATTTACAGATAACACATTTTAATTGTAATGCTCTTGATGAGATGAACACATGAGAATGACAAAATATTTAGGAATGCATACATACAAGGTGAAATATTTTCTTTTTAAGAAAGTGCCACATCAATAGTTTTCCTTTTATCTTTGCTAAAAGTTAACTTGCCTCGGACAGACTAAAATGTAACTTGTGTGATATGATAATAAATAATGTACACCAGGTAAAATCTTTTCTTTTTAGGAAAGTACAACATCAGTAATTTGCCATATTTTATCTTTGTGAAAGTTGACTTGGCTTACCTCCAATAAATTGCATTGGAAGATTAACTTGATACTTATACAACCAAATACTGTAGATTTTGTTTTCTATTCAGGAAAATGCAACATTAACTCATTAGCTCCCAAAAACGTATAAATACGTCATATTTTAAATGTCTTAAGTGTCCCAAAGACGTATTTATAAGTTTTTTTGTTTGTTTTTTTTTATGCCAGAGCATAGAGAAGGCTTTTATGCAGTCTCTCTACTGCAGAAAATGGTTGAGTGGCAGCAGAGTATAAGAGATCAACCAGGCCATGTTAAAACTCCCACAGTTTTCCCACAGTTCTAAGCAGAATTGTGAAAAACGATGAAACTTAGCCATGTTCTATTGCTAATTGCTGCACAGTGGAAACAGATAGGAATATACTTTTACCCCTGATAATAGAAGAGACTCTAATCTCTCTATTGGTATGTTCCATATTTTTATAGCTATAGAACATAATATTTCACGGGCCTTGAAAAATCAGTCAAAATCCAGGAAAACACTTAAGTGAAAATGGTTGGGAGTGAATGAGTTAATAATGTGTGCTCTTCTATCTTATCTAAAAGTTGACTCTTCACCTCGGAGATTCCATTGAATGTAAAATGTGGCGCTGATACAACCAATATTAAGTCAAATAGACCTGCTAAAATATGTTCTTTTTAGGAAAGTGGTGCAGCATTATGAGTGCTAATGAATGGTGATTTATTGTTCTTTTTTTTGCAAGGTGAATTACTGGGACGGTAAGGTCACACCTCAGAAACAATTAATCCACCTGATCTCCTCCAGGTTTGTGTTGTAGATAAATTGGTCTCCCAAATTGTTCCAAATTCATCAAGTACATTCTCTCACACCCCGCCCCGCGTAAAACACACAATTTATTCCCCATCGTTTACGATGGAGTTTTTTTTTTTTATTATTTAAAAAAAAAAAAAAAAAAAAAAAAAAAAGCAGCGACTTTGCCACATTGGAGCATGCGTTATATTAGCTCCCTATAAGATAAGTACCCCAGATTACGACGGGAATCTGCTTTTATTGCTTGCATCTGGCCCAGTCACAATTCATTTTCGCGTTTGCAGAGGCAAATTTTGAGCGATGGTGGCATAAATCACGCCGCTAATCAGAAACATAAGTGACAAGAAGCCGTCGCACCCCCAACCCACCAAACATCCCCCCCCTGCGCAACAAAGGAGCAACATATGGCTGGGAAAAGAAAGCTTTTATTTGCAAGGTATATAACCTGAGCGTAAAAAGAGATATTACCCGCCCTCATTTGCATTTTTCCGTCATCGCGGCTCTGGCGTGCGCACCGACGACTTCAATAATGGACAAGAAAAACATTTGTGCCTCGTTATAGATTTGATTCTCAACTCGAGTGCAGTTAGGAAAACGAGGTGGATGGATGTTTTTTGTTGCAAGGTGAATTACGGCGCGAGGGTCTTTGCTAGGCGTGCAATGGTTTCAGATTTTGATGAACGATTATAGTTTGAGAAAAAAAAACAAAAAAACGAGGTTTTACGGTTATTTTTATAGACATAAAAAATAACATCAGCATTCTTTGAAAATGTATATTTTTACCAACAATAAATAACTGCCAAGGCCCGGCGGCGGCGACTCGGGCCAAGAGGCCCGAACGTCGTGCCCAGCGGAGTCTCCGCCTTGCCTCGCTCGCTCGGCCTCCCGTTTCCCACTCAACCTGGTCCAAGCCGCCTCGGAACCCAGCCGTCGGGTACGCAACTCTCCCGGTGCGTTCAAAGCTGAGCCTTGTGTTGTTGTGTGCCCCGCTAAATGGACCGTGTGGAAACAGAAGAGCTGTTGTGAGTGGAAATAACCGGTGTTGTTGAACGGCAGCGGTTCGAAAATCCTGACGTTTAAAAACCACGGTTAATTGTAAAACCGGTGAATTGCTAAAAGTTCACTCCACACCTCTTAAAAAGTGTACTGACAAATGGGATGGGAACAGGATGCTGATATTACCAAATAATCTTTTAAGACAGTTTAGATCTTTTCATTTTTGTAAAGTTAATTAAAAGTTTTAGATTTTGTCTTATTTGAGCAGTTTTTCGCTTTGCTAAAGGCTGACTCATCTTGCCTCAAATAAATCTCATTGATTGATGAAAATGACACCATATAGCCCAATATTTAATAATATTAATAAACCTTTTTGCAATATCAATAATTGTCTTCTAGCTTTGCGAAAGGTGGCCTCATCTCGCTTCTAATAAACTGCATTGACAGACATAAATGATATTTATATAGCAGAATTAAAATAACAGGAAAAAGGGATTTTTTTTTTGGGTTGCCGCTGTTGCGACAAATGTTTACGATAAAATCTTATTCCATCATATATTTTAAAGGCACGGTCTTCCGTTTTCACTCAGGAAAATGCACTATATAAATAAAGGATTTACACCCATGAACTTCTCAGTCTACACCTCTGGCCTTCTGTTAATGTGTGGTGGTGATTTTTTTTTCCTAAACCTACAACCCCCCACCACCCCAGCCTGTATTTTACCATTTTGTGCTTATTTTGTCTACAGCGGGACGTTTCTGTGGACAGACAGTTGTTAACCCCTGTGACAAATCCCCCCCCCGCACGCACACACGCACACACACACACACACACACACACACACACACCCCGCTCTGCGATTGGCTGGAGGGGTAAACAACTGTCTGTCTACAGAAATGCCCTGCTGTTGACAAAACAAACACAGAATGGTAAAATACAAGCTGGAGGTGTGGGGGTTTAGGAAAAAAATCACCACCACATTAACAGAAGCCCAGAGATATAGATTGAGAAGGAGTTCATGGGTGTAAATCCTGTATTTATATTGTGCATTTTCTTGAGTGAAAATGGAAGACCGTACCTTGAAATGGTTTCTTTTTAGGAAAGTGAAACAAAAGATTGTCTTATGAAATGATGCTGACAATGCATACATTATAAATAAAACTTCAATGAAAGACAGATGAGACGCTGATTTAACCTTACTCTTAAATATTTTCTTTTTAAGGAAGAGACTTAAAAGTTTGTCTTCTTTTAAAGTAGACATCAACCTTAAACATTTCTTGACAATAATGTTATATACAGTATGACCTCACTAGTCTAAGCATGACATTCTGATTAATATTACATTTGTGGAATAAGAGTTATGAAGCAAAACCCAGCCGTTTTTAAATCCATTGCGGGGGCGGCCATTTTGCCACTTGCTGTTGACTAAAGATGACATCAATGTGGCTCAGGTCTCAGGTAACAGCCAATCACAACCAATTAAAGATTTTCTTTTAAGGAAAGTCCAACATAGAATTAATGGGGGGGGGGGGGGGGGGGGGGGGGGCGTTGTATAATCCCCACCTCCCCCTTTTTTTGTTGTTGTCACAAGATGAATCACGGGGGTGAATATCTCTGCTCAAAGTTCATACCTCGCCTCTAATAAACTGCACTGGCAGGAGAACCTGACGCTGATGCGACAAGACGAATCCCGGTTATTACGAGTTCTCTGCGGAAAACTCCCGCCTCTCGCTTCCAAATCATATTTGGAGAGGAGGAAGAGGAGGGAGGACGAGGTGGGCCGAGGGGGGCGCACATTCTTGCCAATAATAGTAAAACGGCTGCGGTTTTAATTGCGTCATTACATAGCCAATATCAGCCGCCTGCCTGCCAATATCAATATTGCCATAACGCGGGCGGAATACAGATGACCCCGGGTGTACGTGGGGTGTCCCCCACCCCCCTGCACCAAGGGAAGTGAGGGTGGGGGCTGGTTGGCGCCTCGTCTTTCTAATGTCCCGCCACAGAGTCCCACCCTTGTTTGGAGTTTCATAGTGGGATGGTGCCACACACAGGAATTGATGGTCCTTGAGGGGAACATCTGTGTGTGTGTGCGTGCGCGTGTGTACGTATGTGTGAGCGTCCATGTATGTCCGTGAAAGCGTAATGTATTCAGTGTTGTGGTCACTCATCATGAATGTGCATGAATGCCCTATTTTGCGCTTTCAATATAGATTTCGTTTGAGCAAGCACTCCAACTTTGATATTTGAACAGAAATTTCAATGGTTTTTTTTCTTTCTTTTAATGACCACATTTGCAATCTGACATACTATATACCGGAACATGAACTGACATAATATATACCAGAATCTGATAAAATATAGCATACAGTTGTTTATTGAAACACATAAGTCTTCAACCAAACCATGTAAATTTAGCAAATGAAAATTTGCTAGCTAAATGCTAACATTTTACTCCGAATTAATGAACTAATGGAAATCCGCATGGATTTTATGATAATTATAAACCTTTAAACAACTGCTACTTTAACACACAGAGCCACACATATAAACAGAGCATGCAACAAAATATAATTCAACATTGTCTATTTAAAGCAACATTTTCAACCATACCACAATGATTATGGCATAGTCTAACAAAAGACAGCTAGCTTAATCTTAACAGCCAGCCAATTCAGAGACAATTCAAGACATTTTCATAGATCCAGCTATACAACCACCTAAATATCAGTCTTTTTTTCACGTGGGAGCAGACCAGAGTACTCTGACAAAATCCACGCAGGACCACCAACCTCAGAACTGTGAGGTGGATGTGCTAGCCACCCTTTCACCGTGTCACCATTAGCATAGCTGGTACAGTAGCTATAAACCTTCAAACTGCTACTTTAACACACCCAGTGCAGCAACACATGAAAACGGAGCATACAACAAAAGAAAAAAGTTCAATCAAACCATAACATTCCATCTATCTTATAATGCATACAGTATATTGTCAAACATCACAGCATAATTTTACGATATTTGTAACGCTTTAAAAAAAAAAAAAACTGCTACTTTTATGCACACAGTGCAGCGACACAGAAATATTTTTATTTATTAAAATGACACAACAATGATTGTCTTTCATTTAGTAGACAGAGTAAAACAATGTCATGTGGAGACGCATTAAATGATGATAGAGAGAAAGGTGAGTCATGCCACTTTACTCTCCACCACAAAATTGACAGTCTTTTCATAATTTTTCACTGCTTGATAAAGCGTAGTTCACACAATGCACATGGCATATGTATGTATTCACATTAATACATTTAGGACCGTAGGGATGATTTTGCCCTTTCAATATTTCACGCTTGCATCCAATGTCTCTTTGCATCAGATTGTTGGTTAATTGTTAATGTCACAACAGTATATGAGGTCGGTGTCGGAACAGGACAAGGACAGATGATTTATTTACTGTCGACATGTCAGTCAGATCTGCTGTCTCAGTTGATTCTGAGGTTAGCAAGTTAGCATTAACCGTATGACCCTGCCTGGCCTGTACATAGCACAACAACAATCTTGTTCTTGCACAAATCTGAGGCAACAGTGATTTTGCTGTCTTTTGTTGTCTATTGCTATCATCTAAAGAAAATAATGAAAATTATCAATGACTACTGACGAACCTCAGTTCCACATATACACACACAGTATGTGTGTAATTAGTTGCTGCCCTGTTTGTACTGAAATATTAAAGTTTCATAACAACCGTAATATTGATGCTACTTTCATTAGCCCATCTATGGTGTTTCATATCATGTGTTAGCATTAAGCTAATGGACTTTGGTAAGAGAAAGGCATTTCACAATTTTAGACCAACTTCACACACAGTTGCTCTTCTGACCCAACTTTTATTGTGAAGTGGAGTCGTGATTGTTTTCCTGCACCTGCTTTAGCTCCTCGCCCCAACCTACCTACCCCCCCTCTCCCTCCATGATGAGACCCCTGATTGATGGACAGGGTCCAGGACATCTCTGCGATCGACAGCTGTTGATAGCTCTGAAATGGAGAGCAGCAGTCGGAGCGTAACAATGAGCTCATTGCGCTCTTGGCTTGGGTCGCCGGTACTGGGGTGGGCGGGGGACGCATGGGGTACCTCGTATATTTCACGGGGGACCACAAATGAGTGCACATGGAAATTGGGCTGGGGAGGGAGCGCATAAGTAGAAATATAACACTGATAATTACAATAAGCACTGAAAACAGGAAACAAACTTTTTGTTGACTTGAATGGCTCAACATTGTGGTCAAAGAGGAAATTATTATTAGTATTGTGTAAATAGAACGATTGTTATATGTATGCCAAGGCCGAGGGTTCTGGGTTTGCTTTTGCTTCCTCTCTATCTGCATTTTTTTTTAATTATTATTTGGAGGGGGGGGGGGGGGGGGGGTAGTTGTTGTGTACTGATTTCAATGACGTGAGTGTTGTAGCTTCAGTTTGACCCAACAACAAATTGATCAATTTTTGATTCAGGTCATGCATTCTGGTGTCAAAATATGTTTTTTTCCCCCCCAGGCCTTTTGGGAGGTCTGCTCTCAACTACTGAATGCTATTTCAATTTATTTTCCATAAACAAGGCAGGTATACATCAAATTCAATGGCCTATTAAGGATGGGACAAAATATCAATATCACAGCATATCGAGTCATCAAAAGTCAGCCCGAAGCCAAAAATACAATAGGGGAGATTGTTGTACCTCAAAGGAAAAAAATGGACGACCACTGTTGGAGTGTAATAGTCATCTACTTGCATATCGTGCAACAGGGTAGGGAGATGGAAACAGACTCCCACAATTGGAGTCTAACCAGACTTTTGAGCCAATAGTCAGCCCCAGGTGTTAATGGCATCAGGGTAGATTGTTGTATCTTGATGAACACACATTGAATCTCATTCTTGGAGCCCAAGTGTAAATTACAGAATAGTGGATGTTGCACTTCTTGGGAAACAAACCAACTCCCACTCTTGGGAGTCCACTAGTCAGCCCTGAGCGTAAAAGACATCAGGGTAGATTGTTGTACCTTGGTGGACACAAATTGAATCTCACTCTCAGAGCCCAATATGCACAGCACAACAGGGTAGAATGTTGTACCTCTCGACACAAACCGACTCCCACTGTTGGGAGTCCTATAGTCAGCTCAAAGCATAGAGGCTGTCAGGATAGATTGTTGTACCTTACCGGATATAAACCGAATCCACTTTTGGAGTCACAAGCATATAGTACAACAGGTAGATTGTTGTACCTCTTGGGGCACAGACTGACTCACACAAACTTGAGTCCCATAGTTAGCCCTAAAAACACACACTACACCAGGGTAGATTGTTGTGCCTCGAGGGACAAAAATACTATAGAATCTCAGAGTTGGACTTGAACAACCAGTCCTAAGCTTACAGGACATCATGGTGGTTTGTTGTACCTTAAATGACTTTTGGAAACCAAAGTGTACACGACGACAGGGTAGATTGTTGTACCCAAAGGGACACAAACCGACTCCCTCTTTTCCAGAGTCCAAAAGTCAGCCCTAAGCCTACAGGACATCAGGGTATATTGTTGTACCTTGGTGGACAATAAAATCCCTTTTTTGGTGTTTATAATACAACAGATGGCAGCACGGTGGCTGACTGGTTAGCACGTCCGCCTCCCAGTGCTGAGGGCGCAACATCGAGTCCAGGCTTCAGCCTTCCTGGGTGGAGTTTGCATGTTCTCCCCGTGCCCGCGTGGGTCTTCTCCAGGTACTCCGGTCTCCTCCCACATTCCAAAGACATGCATGGCAGGTTAATTGGGTGCTCCGAATTGTCCCTCGGTGTGCTTGTGAGTGTGGATGGCTGTTCGTCTCTGTGTGCCCTGCAATTGGCTGGCAACCAGTTCAGCCTACTGCCTGAAGTCAGCTGGGGATAGGCTCCAGCACCCCAGCAACCCTTGTGAGGAATAAGCGGTTAATAAAATGGATGGATAATACAACAGATAGATTGTTGTATCTGTGGCCACAACAGGAGCCCAACAGTCAGACTGCAGGACATCAGGATAGATCGTTGCACTTTTGAGGGCCACAAAAAGATGTTTTTTGTTTGTTTGTTTTTTAACAGGTGCACATGATCCAAGCTGTGTTGAAATGTACGATGAGGCAAACCATAGCTTTGTGTAGAGCATACGTTGATATACGTCCTCTGGGGTTACCAAAACAACACATTTCAATGTGAAATTAGCATTGCGGGAGGTCAGCAGTCCCTGAGCTTAATTAAGGTAATTTCAACATGGTGTGAATGTCTTTTTTTTTTTTATCCCTTTCCCTTCATTTTTAAAAGCGCTTATTTGGCAGGCGCTTATTTCTTATATTAAAAAAGACAACATTAGGCTGAAAATGATTTGGCAATGATTTTTGCGAGTTTGAGACCCCTATTGAGGGAAATCTCAGGGTTTCGCACGGTGATGAAATGCTTAATAAGAAAATGTGCGGCGGCTGCCAGCGTCGCCATTGTGCGCGCTAACGGCTCGCTGGAGTGTGCGAGGACTTGTAAACTTTCCAAGCCTCGCAAAGTTCACCTCCCGAGTTTTTGTCTCATCGCGGCATCTGCGATTAGACGGGAAGGAGAACATCTTTAATTGCTTTAAAATCTGAATGCATGATAAGACGGGATTAATTTGATTTTTTTCCCCCTCCTTCGTACAAGTAGCAGATGGTTTATGTCTTCGCAAAGGCTCCTGTTGTAAGATGAGATTCCCCCAGCACGCCTGTGATTGGTCACTGCTAATGAAGCATGCTGGGCTGATTATTGATTTAGAAAATGAGGACAACACGAGTATTGTGCTTGTGTGTGTGTGTAATAAATTAAAGACAAGCTTTGTTTAGGAGTTGACAGAAATCCGCTTTAAACGACATCAAATATTACATTTTCCGTTCAGGTGCTCTCCGGCCTGTCACACTCGTTTTATTGTTTATTTCCAAACAGCCACTTTTATATTTACCGCTAACAAGCAGATGGTCGACTTGACTTATTTGTGTTTCTCAATGACCGATCAGATGCATGATGGGAAAAGCAATGAGCTGCTTGTCAGGGAAAAAAAGCTCATTCACGCACGCATTCCCTCCATTGACTGCTGTTTTTTTGTCATTTT